>NW_003852467.1:1517455-1534111 GCF_000181295.1 Otolemur garnettii
CTGGCCTTCCCAGTGCTGGGAAGGGGAGGCGCATGTTGTGGCTGTGGCAGGCGGCATGGGGGTGAGGGGTACAGGGGAGGGGGCAGCAGGGACAAGGGGATTTGTTTCTCTTGCCCACTGATTTAATCTTAACCTTCATCCTCATTCCTCGTCCATCCTCCCTTCTCCTCCCCCCTCCCTCCTGACACTCCCCCTCCCCACTGCCCACCCCTACCTCTAGCTGACCATGGCATCCTAAGCAGAGAAAACATTCCAGCGGTTCGCTGTCCTCGGAGACTCCTCTAGCAGTGGCGCTGAAATAAACAACAAGAACTTCTCCAAGCTATGCCAGGACTGTGGCATCACGGATGGCAAGACGATCACCTCCGCAGATGTGGACACTGTGTTCAACAAAGTCAAGGCCAAGGATGCCGGAACCATCACGTTTCAGCAGTTCACGGAAGCAATGAAGGAACGGAGCCAGAAGCGCTTCAAGGAAAAGAGCCCAGACCAAGGCCTACAGGACATTTATCAACTCATGGAGGGCAAGAATCCATCCACCACTAGTGGTCACTGAATGAAGTCCTGTCACAGCAGCCTGGTCAGAATAAGTCCACTGGAAAAAGAAAAATCCACTGTCCCTCTGTGCCCTGGACTCCCTCCCCTTGGGTGTGGATAGCTCTGGGCCCTAAGAGCAGCGGCCCCATGCCCAAGGAAGAGTTAAGAGTTGCGAGGACTTGTTCCATGGATCTCAGGGCCATCTTAGGGGAGGAGGAGGAAGCGGGCTCAAGTCCATTCGTTGGCTTCCACCAAGCCGCAAGGGCGGGTGCTGTGGATCGTCTCACCAACACCAGCAATACACCGGCAGCCACGCAGAGCGCTTGGACGACAGTGGCAAGGGCAAGGGCAAGGACATTGCAGGTCGGGAAGAGACCACTGGTAACTCAGGTTATTGGGAGGGGCCAAAAGGCTGCTGGCACCCATGACAAGAAGAATTAGGAGCCTGGTCTGGGCCTCGAAGCCCCCCTCACCCTGCATCTTTAACACCGGGGAACTGGGGAAACAATAAACATCTGTGTGTGCAGACAAAAGAAAAAAGTGTGAACGAGTTCCTGAAAGTTGAAAAGGATTGAGGAGATCTAAGAGTGAAAGGCTGAGGTGGAGGTCATATAGAAATGTCAGGTTCAAAGACCCAGGGTCAGAATCGGGGTTGCAGGGAGACAGGATCTCAAGTTGAGTAGAGAAATTCTAAGAAAGACCGAAATGGGAGCTGATGAAGAGGGCCAGAAAAATTCCCGAAGTGGCTTAGAGCCTTCCCTGATTCCTTGCATTGGCCTCTGGGTAGAGGAGTAAACAGGTTTTGGGGTCTTCTTTTCTGGGGGAGGCGGTTTCCAGCAGACCTGAAGTCTCTGCTGGTGAATTTGCTTTGGGTGCATGTCCTTGGTATTGTGTTGGTCTGCAGTAGCCATTTGATCAATGTGGTCCGAATATATTAGTGCATATGGAAAATAACAAACAAACACAAAAACAAAAACAGGAAGAATGGAATCCTGTGTCTTCCATTATAGATGGAACTGGAGGCCCTTCTCTTAAGGGAAAGCACGCAGACACACAGAGACCCATAGGGCAGGGACACAGAGTGTGGAGTGATAGACGCCGGGGAGGCTGGGAGGGAGAATGAGGGGTGTGTGTGGTGGAGTTTGAGAAACTGCCATAAAAGGTGGCTATAAACTGATAACATTTTACCTGTTTGATACATATATAATCTCCATCTCTCACTGACTGAATTGCTTACAAATTTCTGTCAAAAGTGGTCTGTCCACATTTGAAATTCTAAGTGTTTTATTTTTTTTTTCTGCCTGGTGTCTCTGTTAAAAACTTTGACTGGACCATAAACTCTAGGGCATCTGCAGTCTCTGGAAAGTGCTCCTCTCGTGCCTACAAATACTGTGCCACATGACAGAGATCATGAGCAATGACTATTCTTTATTTTTGTCAGTAGTGATGAATATAACACCTATTGCTTATATTTGCAAGATTTAAAATACAAACTGGCTTGAAAACCTTATTAAAATCCCAATTCCTAACTAAATATGTTGCCAGAAACTTGCTAGTGTCGTTTTCTGTTTGTTTTCCCTGGTCTCCGTACAGCTTTCCACCATTCACATAATGTGTTCAGTGATATACTTAAAACTATGAATTGTAATAACCAACATATGAGCCTAGCACTGCACCCATCTGTTTGAAGTCACACTCTCCAAGGTGTCAGCTCTGACAGAATATTCTCCACAGGACTCTTGTGAATCTCAGCAGCTAGAGTACCGATGAAGGACAATGAGCAAACCTAATTCACTGCATGGAAAATCTCAACGTGTTCTTAATGTTCATTAACCATATGGCTTTAATGTTGTTTTTGATCTTCTGTGCTCTTAGTCAGAGAGCCCCAACTAGTCTGGAAACATCACTCCTTTATTTTCTAGAAATCCATGGTGTAAAATTATAGTCTTCCTTCCCAACTATGGCTGAATATTACTGGAGAAAATGAAATCAAAGAGTGGCAATAGTATGACCTCAGGTTTTCCATTCCTGCTCTCACCATTTAGCAGTATATCAATTTTGTTTGGACATACTGTATAGCTGGTTTTCCATGACATCTTCTCTCTGAATCAATATTAAAGAGAAGGAATGATATGCTCACAAATCCTTGGTACTATAATATAACCAATTAAGTGACTAGATCATGTTATGACTCCTGATAAAGGCATTACTAGGAAGCAATGTGGAGGCCCACAATATTTTTGAGTTAAAGAGACATACTGGAAGACCAGAGAGACCAAAAGAACAAGAACCATAGTACATTTTCTTTTCATAGAGAGGAAGAGAATTCTAGAGATCTGCAGTGATTAATCACCTTAAGTAATCATCTGAATACTGATAAGCAAATACACATAAGGAAGCACCTTAAAAATTAGCTGCAAATTAATAGCTCCTTTGGTTCAGCTTATAAAAACCTCCATATAACCTAACAGCAACCAGGATAAAAGATAAAAAAGATGTATGCAAATATAAACCCAGGTAAAATTTGCAATGTTGGCATCTAATAAAAATTACTGTTATACAGATAAAAGAGAAAATATTACCCATAATAAGGGGAAAATTGCTCAATTGAAACAGGCCCAGAAATAACATAAATGATAGAATCATTAGACAAGTAAATTATAGCAGTTATTATACTTGCATTCCATATGTTCAGAAAGTCAGAGAAAAGTATTGAACATTTTAGGTAGAGAGGTGGAAGATTATAAAAGACTGTGCAACTTCTAGATGAAAATATGACTATGTATAAGATGAAATTGGATGGGAATAACAGCAAAGAGACATCCCAAAAGAAACTATTCATAAACTCAGAAATATAGTGATAAAAAGTATTCAAAATGGGCTGGCACAGTGGCTCATGCCTGTAATCCTAGCACTCTGGGAGGCCTAGGCAGGCGTATCACCTCAGGAGTTCAAGACCAGCCTGAGCAAGAGCAAGACCCCATTTCTACTACAAAAAAAAAAGAGAGAGAGAGAGAGAAACTATTTGGGCATTGTGGTGGGTGCCTGTAGCCCCAGCTACTCAGGAGCTTGAGGTAAGAGGATTGCTGGAATTCAGCAATTGGAAGTTACTGTGAGCTATGACACCACAGCACTCTACCCAGGGTGACAGAGTAAGACTCTGTCTCAATAATAACAATAATAATAATAATCAAGATGAAACCAAGCAAAAAAGAAAGACTGAAAAAGTAATTGCATTAATGTACACTGTTATGATTTAATAAAAAAAGAAAGGAATGAAATATCTAAGAAACTTAATTTTTATAAATTTGATAAAAATAATAAACCCACATATCTAATAATCTATAGAAGCACTTAGATGAAAGATTATAGCATTAAATGGCCAACATATAAAAGAATAAATCTCAAGTCTGTAACTCATCTTTCAACTTAAAAACTAGAAAAGAAGACCAAGAAATACCAAAGCAATTTGAAGAAAGGAAATCCGAAATAGTGCAGTGAAAATAAATGAAATAAAACACATAAAATGCATAAAAATCATTGAAAATATCAATTCATTAAGAAGAGAAATGACATTAATAAATCCTTACCCAAAGTGATCAAGAAGAAAAGTGTGAAGGCATAAATTATCAACATCAAGAATGAGAGCTAATATCACTGAGCATTTGACAAATATTAAAATGGAAATAAATGAGTAGCAAAGACAAATGTATGCCAATATATTTGATTCCTCAGTTGACAATGGGCACATTCCTTGAAAGACACACTCAAAGGCAACTAGAGAAAAAATAGATAACCTGAACAGCATTGTAATAAATAGATTTTTTAGTTATAATTTTTCCCACAAAATCATCCAGGAGTGGATTCTTTCAATACTGAATTTTGACAAATATTCCAAGAAGAAATTACACCAATTCTAAACACATTATTTCCATAAAACAAAAGATTAGTGAATATTTCAGAAGTCAACTTTATGCAGTCAGCATTTTAGTGTACCAAAACTAGACAAAGAATTACACATAAAACCAAAGACTAATGTCACTCCAAAGTTTAGAAAATTGAATACATCATGTAAGAAGTATAAAACATCACAACCATTTGGGGTTTCACCCAGTATTTTAAGACAAATTAAACATTAAAGAATCAGTCAATGTTATTGGCCACATTAATAGACTCAAAGATAAACATATTATTTCAACAGATAAAGAAAAAGCATTAGAAAAAAATCTAGCATCTATTCCTCATGAAACCTAATAGAAAAAGAGTAATGGAGAAGCACTTTCTTAATGTGGTAGAAAGCATCTTAAAAAGCGTCTACAGATAATATCATCCTTTTTATTTATTTATTTTTTTTTTAATTTTTTTTAAGACAGAGCCTCAAGCTGTCCCCCTGGGTAGAGTGCCGTGGCATCACAGCTCACAGCAACCTCCAAATCCTGGGCTCAAGTGAGTCTCCTGCCTCAGCCTCCCAAGTAGCTGGGACCACAGGTGCCTGACACACGCCCGGCTATTTTTTGGTTGCAGACATTATTGTTATTTGGCGGGCTCGAGCTGGATTCAAACCCTCCATCTTAGGTGTATGTGGCTGGCGCCTTAGCCACTTGAGCCACGGGCACCAAGCTGATAATATCATCCTTAATGGTGAAAATTTGAAAGACTATGTCACTACTTATACATACCATGCATTGAAGAGTTTTAAGGAAGAAGAGAGGATAATCTCCGGGGTTGAGCAAGATGGGCAACTGGAGAAGCTTTTGTTGGAAGCTCCTATTCAGACAGAGAAAAGTTGGGTTGAAGTGAACTCAGAAAAGTCGAAATTGGGGAGTTGAACCCAAGGAGAAGAAATCAAGGTGCGCACCATCCCTGCTGAGACAGACTGCAAGAGCCAGAAAGAGAAAGAAAGATAACAGAGATCAGGGATGGAATGACCAGGCTGTAGGGGCCTGGTGCTAAAGGGGAAGGGAGATACCTGCCCCAGGCTTTCTGCAGAAAGCAGAAAACAAAGGACCTCTCATCTCACTCCAAGGGAGAGAGCAACTAAGTCCCTGTTCTCCTGCACCTGGGAATTTCCGCCTCCGGGTCCCCATCCCGCCTGGTGCAAAAGTGAATAAATTTTTTCTCGGCAGTCCTGAGCCCACAGATCACCCTTATCCCTCTCTGGTTGCCCGAGGGACTTTGCTCTGCAGAGGCTAGAGTGTTTAGCCAACCTCTGAGAGACCTCTGCATTGTGTGGGCTGATGAGCCTAGTGTGACCTCCTCTTACATTGACATACAAACCTTTCTTTTTACCATCATCTACCTCAGCCTTTGAATATTCACCTAAATTGAATCTTACAGGACAACACTGGTGTCAGTGAAGTTTCTAAATTTAAAACACATGACAGTATAAGCTGTTACTAGATTCTGCCACATGTTTATACCTATAGACTTACTACTCACTGCTCATTTTCTCCTTAGAGCAGCAAAAAAGACTTTACATAGGTTACTTTGTAATGTGCAGAAAAAGAAGATATGTACCCTTCACTAAAATGAGTCAAACAGGACTATGAAGGATGAGGTGGGAAATTGTAAAGGAACAGTAGTGTATTTCATTTCAGTTTATGCCTGATGGAATAATTAATATATGCTATCTGTCATGTAGTTAGATAAAGGCTGATTTTTTAAAACCAAAATTGAAAGAATTTTTTTCTAATAGACTATAAATGTTTTAGTCCACTCGAGTTGCTATGACAAAAGTCAAAAACCAGGTTGACTATAAAGAGCAAATATTTATTTCTTACAGTTTTAGAGACTTGAGAAGCTCAATGTCAAGGCATTATAGACTCAGTATCTGGTGAGGGTCTTCTTCCCCATAGCTAATACCTTCTGTGTACTCACATGGTGAAAGGGGCAAACAAGCTCCGTTGGGACTCTTTTATAAGGGCATTAATCCCATTCACGAGAGCTCTGCCATATTGACTTAACTCCAGAAGGCTCCACTTCTTAATACTATCACATTGGGCATTAAGATTTCAAGGTATGAATTCGTCCTATAAACATTCAGGCTATCACAACAAGACAATTCAAATTCTACTGAGAAACTATTATAGAAAACTCTAGGGATGGATGATAAAAACCCAGTTGTCATTCAATTCATTTTACATGGAAGATTCTCCATTCCTACAACCATTAATCCCTACTTACTTGTATTCAAACTTTAATAAGATGAAATGTTTCCATTCTAGAATTAAAAATAATTCTGACAATCTTGGGAGAGATAATGCACCTAATTCATAAGTAAATAAGATCAGGATGTTTTCTGAGAGTGGTCTTAAATAGGGTAAAGTAAGAGAAGAAAGAGTGTACTTTGATAAGAGGATCATGAACTGTCAAAGATACGGTAAGGGAGGTCATGGACTCCAGCACAAATTTATTCTCTTTCACAATTTTATCCAGACTGCCTGGCTACCATGTTTATGAAGATGATAAAATACATAACCATAAATACCCATGAAATTTAAGAATTTGTCCCTCAAGTGCCAACCTAAACCTAAAAATTTGAGTGGCAATGTTGATAACAGAAGGAAGAGTTTGCAGGCAAAGCCTAAGGGATGTAAATATTGAGAACATTGCCCTTTCTTATTCACTAACACAATCTATATTCCTTCCTTTGTTCTCAGATCATCTCCTTTTCCTGAATATGCTACTACCAACTCCTCAAGATAAGTCATTTAAGGGTTACCCTAAAGCTCTATTACTATTTGTTTAAATAATAACTGGCAAACATTCCACCTTTTTCTGAGTCTGTGTTGATGAATAACAGGAAGTAATGATTCAAGGAGTATAGAAGCAAGAAGAAAATGGTTCCTACAAGTGGTGGTTTAAAATATGTGTGTTCACCTAGATAAATACATATTATTTTTAATAAAATGTGAACTCCATATTCCTAGCAGGCCCAAACAGGCATAACTTCTTTCCAAATGTCTCTTGAGCTACATGTCCATTTTACAAGATCTTTTCTCCTTCAAATCTATAAAATTATTATAGATATAAGATCTATAAGATTATTATAAGTTATTATTATTATCTATAAGATTATTATATATTATTATTGAAAAGTAAATTTTATCCATAAAGTATGTATGTTGGACTCTAAGCCCAATGGTCTAGATGTATTGTTTTCCATCTGTGAGCTTTAAAAATTCCTTATTGAAAGGTTGTGTTAGTTTGGTTTTATCCAGAAGCAGAACTTAAAATAAGTATGAATTTTATTTGAAAGTTGATGCCAGGAATCATTTCAGAGGACAAGGAAGGGAGGAAGCCATAAATCATTCATTAATAAGGTAGTAAATAATTACTACTGTGGGTTACCGGAGCTCGGTCCCACTAGGAACCTATGACCTACTCATCATTGGTTGAGAGCTATTTCTTGAGGTATTGACTCTCTTGAACACTTTGTCCTGTCCACAATAGAGAATGAGCTAGCTCCAAATAAAGCCCTCAGACAGAGAGTAGCAAGTGTTTGCAGTAAGCAGGTTTTGGCATGTTGAAATGAATGTCAAAGGCTAGGGCCCTGACAATATTTGGGCAAATGGCTCAAACCAAAGGCCAGTTGAGAACACAAAAAACTTCCATTTCCCGGTGAGAACAAGCAAGACCGCTATGACAGAAATATCTGAGAGTTTCTCTTCTGCAAGGCCATTCATTTCCCTGATCAGGTTTCCCACTGGCAAATATCATGGAATGGCCATGGAGGCCAGGTACAATCCTATGCAAAATGTATGAGCATTTCCACAGTCTGTTAACAGTCTCACACCCATTTAGAAAGTTTGCTGCTTATTAAATTTGCCACTAGCGTCTCTCAGGCACACTGGGAATTTCCATTGCATAGCGTTTCTTGAGCCGCATGTTTAGTGCACAGTGCAAGATTATTGTTCTGTATCATGGTCCACTGATTAACTCAATCTGCCAACAGCCAGAAGGATGATTTTCTTCCCTACTGAGTCTCTAAAATGAAAACCTTTCCCAACATGGTTGTTATTGTTTTTGTAAATTTATTTCCCATCACAGTTAAAACTTACAGGAAAATAAATTTTAGCTTTTAAGAAATAAATCTTATTGGTGATATTAGTTCAGCTAAGACATTATTGGTGGCAATTATGCATTTACTATCTCCGAAAATATATATTTCTTCTTCAGTTTGGAGAATTTTGTTAGTTCACTCACATTTTTTACAAGAGGTTCACAAATATTTCAGTTATGAAAACATGAATTTTATTACAGCACTTCTTTATGAAGAGAGAACATTGTTACAGCAATAGCACTGACTCTCTTTTATCGTTTGTAAATAGTATGGTAGTTCATTCTGGGAAATACTTTATAAAAGATCAGGAAGTAGCACTGAAGTTGATTTTGCTGATCTGTTTTGAAACTTTTGAATAGTATTCCTCAGAACAACCTATGTAAAGGAATTATTTAATACTCTACCAATAGTTTATACCCCATAAAAATTCTATATTTTCTAGAACCACAGTTCTAGGTTACACATTCTCAACTTGTTCACTAATTGTCCTGATTATCTCCCACTCTAAGCGAAATCTGTTAGCTGGAATTTATTTTGTAGTTGCCCTTTATCAATTTGAGGAAGTTCCCTCGTATTCCCTGTTTTCTGAGAGTTTTTAATATGAAAGGGAGTTGAATTTTATCAACTTGTTTTCCACATTAATTGACACAACCACACGACCTTTTTCTTTACCCTATTATGATGAATCATGTAGTTTGATTTTTAAATTTTGACCTAGCCTTGCATCCCTGGAATAAACAAAAATTGGGCAGTTGCCAACTTCTCTTTTATATATTCACCAATATTTTGTTAAGAACTATTTCTGTCTATGTTCATGAGGGCTATTGACCTCTAGTTTTATATTCCTGTACTCTCTTCATTGGGTTTTGATATCATGGAAATTCTAGCTTACAAAATGACTTTATAGTGTTGCCATCTCTTATTTCTTTTCTGATAGAGATTTGGTGTTAATTTATCTTTAAACATTGGTAGGATTGTCAAGTAAAACCATTTTAATCTGAATAATTTTTTAGAAAAATTTTAAAGTTACATCTTCAGTAACCTTAATAGTCATAGATCTATTCAAATTTCAGAATTGGTGAGTGGTGGTAGTTTTTATTTTTTAAGGAGGTTTTTCTTTTCTTATTAATCAAATTTATGTGTAGAGTTGTTCTTAGTGTTTATTATCCTTTTTAATTTTCACAGAGACCATAGTTATTCCCCTAGTTTTATTCTTGGCATCAGTAATTTGCATCCTCTCTTTATCTTCATCAGACTAGCTAAAAGTTTATCAATCTTACTGATCTTTTCAACAATCCAGGTTGTGTTTTCTTTGATTTTTTCCTATAATTTTTCTGGGTTTTTAACTTCATTGATCTCTGCTCTTTCTCTCTTAATCATTTCCTTGCATCTGCGTGTATGGAGATTTTCCTTAGGTACTTGAGCTGAGAGCCTAGATGTTAAGGTAAAACTTTTCCTTAGAAGTAAGGAATTGAATTAACATGGGTAATAGATGATTTTCTTTTCAGTGTGGCTATGGTTTTTGTATTATTCTGCATAGAGATTTTTAATTCATTGTTCTTGTAACTAATGAGGCCAAGGTTGGGTATTCAAACTTTTAAGGACTAATTAGCTTAACATAGAAGATAAGTGGAACTCTGTGACATCAGCTTGAACTCAAATACTAGCTATTTGTCTTTTTTTAACAGTGCATACTTTTGGTATCGTAAGTGACTCAATGGCTACCAATTTCTAGGTGAGATTAAGTTGAAAAAATTCTACAAATACATTTCATTCATTCAACAAAAGCTATAACGTGCTTACTTTGTGCCAGCTATTCTTTTAGGCACTGGGGATAGAATGGAGAACAAAACAGACAGAAGCCCTGCTCTCATAGAGATTGCAGGTTAGTGGAAGAGATTGAGAACATACACACATACAGACACCCCCCCCACATACATATACATATACACGTACATATATATGTTGTTATATATATGTTTACATATAACAACAATGTTATTGTTGTTAAATTTTATAATTTAATGAGTCAAAAAATAAAAAAACAAGGCAATAGAACAGAGAAAGATGCATTTTAGTAGTCAGGACTATGAGGAAATCTTATCTGAGGAACTAATACTGAACAGAGACCTACATATAATAATGGGGTGACACAAACAAATATCTTGGGTAATAGCATTATAGGCGGAGAGTACAGAAATAGCAAAGGGGAGACTATGCCTGGCAATGCATAGGGAAGAGTGAGAGGATGGTAAAAAGAAATTAAGAAAATGGACAGAAAATCCATCTTTTATCAAGCCTGGCATGGGATTTAAATTTTATTCTAAGTTGTTACGTGAACTAATGAACCTTTAATACAGCTCTATTTGACTATTGTTCAGTGAAAATACCTGAGGGAGAAAAATAGAAGAAAATGGGAGTTGAAAACTATTGCTGGCATTTGGTAAGAAATGATGGTGGCTTGGATTGGGATAGTATAGTAGATTTGGTGAAAAATTGGTTGGTTTTAGGAAATACTTTGTGGGCTTGATTTTATAGACTTATATTGAAAAAAAGCAGTTGAAGACTGCTTCATAACTTTATGGCTTGGAGAACTTAAAGAATAGAGGGCTATAATAGACATACTCTTATTTGACAATGTGAATGTTACTTTCTTTGCATTACTATTATTGCTTAATACTTTGTTGCAGCAATCATCTGATTTCTTTTATGAATGTATTTATTTTCATTCATCCTTTACTAGGTTTTTGTTTCTAGTCCTTATCTTAAACAATGTTATTGTTGTTGAATATTAGGCCTTTTTGATTTTGCGAAGGCAAAAAGTGGAAAGCTAGTAAACATAAGTATATGTAAAAATAAATAAATTAATTAAATTAAATTTTTTTTTTTTAAAAAAGAATGGAGGGCTATGAGGTGGTAAATATGGTATGAGAAGCAGGTTTGGAGTACACATAAAGACTGTGGTTTTGATTTCAGGTTTTGTAAAGAGAAATATTATCAAATAAATTACAAAACCATTAGGTGTTCTAAGTGAATTAATAGAAAAATCAGCAGATGTCGAATACCATGAATCTGGGGGTTACTGACAACCACATAATTTCAATTCTGCCTACATACCCTCCATACAAAATGAAACAAAATATATGTTACATTATCAAGGAAAGCAAATAAAACTATACATTATACATATCTTCCACATTATTAGAAGACAGAGAATACCATGTGCAAGAAATTGCCATGTGCAGGTGGAATAACTAGACAAACTCTAACAGAGCTTCCTTTACTATTCACGGCAAGGCTGTAGATGTGGAGATTGGGGAAGGGGGGTTTAAGAGATTCCATATAAAAGCTATAGAAGTACACAGAAGACCTAAACAAAGAAAGATAAAACTAACCCCACAAAGAGAAAGTTTAATACCAATGGCAGGGAGAGATTTGGTGGTTTACAGAACTGGCTACAGGGAAGTGGTTTCAAATGAAGTGAAATTAGAAGCTTCAGAGAAACATTACTTCAGAAGAAGAACCAGCTATATAAAGAAAGAGTTCTATCTTTAAGGGATAGAAAAGAAAGTAAATTAAAAATCCTGTAGAAGGTAGAAAAAATTAAAAATCTTGCAGAAATAAAGGGAAACAAGAAATGTTAACTGACATAATAATGTCATCCATAAAAAATAAATAAGAACTGCACAAGAGTGAACTGTCTAAAATTATTAGGCCTGTTCATCAGATGAATAAAGATAGAAAAAAATGCAGTAAAAATATGGTAAGAAAATAGAAAATTCAAAGCACAGATTTTCAATAATAGGCACCTCTGTCTCACAAAATAGAACCTATAAACCTGACAAAAATGATAGTCAAATCCTCTAAACTGTATTTACATAAGCATTAGGAGCTAAAAAATTGAATCAGAAATACAAAATAATAGAAAAAGAAAATAAATAGTATGGAGATAAAATAAGAGTTGACTGAATTAAGCAAACATATAAAAGCAAATGATAAAATTATATCAAATAGAAAATGCATATCAAGGTACCTAAAAATCTAATTAAAAAGTATTTGGATAAATCAAAAAAATTCAATAAGATATATTGAAAGAAAGAAAGTGAAAAGATAAAAAGTGATAAAAACAGAATACAAGAAGAGGAGATCTAATATGTTATAATTGTGTCCCTGTAAAAGAAATTCAAAACAATAGAACAGAAATAATATTACAGACAGCCATCCCCCCCCCAAATATCTTGAGTACAAAGAAATGGATAAAGTTGAACTGTAATGATCAAGTCTGAGAAATATTACACTATAACTACACCAATTTAAAGATAAAAGAGCCCTTAAGCCTTCAGCCGATCAGTGAAATAAATTTATAAGGAAAGACAATTACCCTGGCATCAAAATTCCCACGAACAATATGATAATGCAATTAATAGTAAAATGACATTTTTAAAAACCTTAATGAAAAATGTGCCAATCAAGAATTTTACATGGAGTCCAGCTTTCTATTAAGTGTTAAGGGTTTCATTTTTTTTTAATATGTAGGAAATTCTGTACTGATTAAGCCCTTTTTGAAGAATCTACTAAACATAAGATTCATTCAATCAATAGGCAAATAAGGAAATTTTGTAAAAGGATAGATAGTGATAATTTCAAATATTTAACTGTAGATCTATGACTAAAAGAAAGGTGAGTATGTGAGCACAAAATAGTATTTGGGCATTATGTGTTCTTAAAAGCAAGACAAAACTCAACTACAAAATAAGATTAGATGATGAGTCAGGAGAGAGAAAAGGGAAAACAGAATAAGATCACTGATCATTGTACTAGTTAAAAGCAGGAGATACGAGATTTAAAACTGATATATAATTTATTAAATAAGAAAAAAGAAAGTAAGAGCAGTTGAAAATGTATTATATTGTATAGTAATATCGACTTTTTATTAGTAAAACATCTTCCTGAATGCCAAAATAAATGAAAACCTTTGTAAATACCAAAGCAATATTGTTTGAATGATCTGGTAGGAACTACCAAGTAGAGAAAGAAATATACCGTAAAATATTCAGTAATAAAAATAAAAAATATGTCAGCATTGTGACCTACCATAGCTGTCAAATCAATCAATGTCAATAAGCTGAACTTGCCTATCAAGAGAAAATCTATTTTCAAATTTGTTCCTAAAACAAAATCCAAGCGAAAGAGCTATAACACAATGTTTTAAATGGCTAAAAATAAAAAGATAACCAAGATTTACCAGGTAAATTGATACAATATAAAATCAACAAACATAGTAGAATTTAAGCTAAAAATCACTGAATGAAACAAAGGAGGATGCTTTACAATGCTAAAAGATATAGGAGATACGAGAGTTATGAATATCAATGCAACAAAAAATAGGATATATAAAATGGAAGGGCAGGAGATATAAAGAGAGATAAAAAGATATACAATATTAACAGAAGATTTTAATAGAACCACTATCACACAAGTAAAGTGAAGGGGGAGAAAAATTAGCATATAAAGGCACAAACAACATAATTAATAAGGTAGATACCTTATGCACGTATACTGACCAGTCTATCCTCATCGTAACACATCGTTTACTCACAAACACACGATACATTAACAATATCAGAATCCTTCCCCGAGTACAAGAAATCATCTTTGGATTAAATAAAATAGAACTATCGAAATGAAACAAACTCTCTGATCATAATGACAAAAAAATTGATAATATGCAACAACAAAAAAAAAACATAAAGCACAACAAACCAACAAAAGTTTCCTCTAGTTTTTAAAAGATGAGTTAAGTTCTGAAGGTCTAATAGTTAATAATAATGTCTTTCATTTATATACTTGAAATTTGCTAAGAGTGTAGATATTAAATATTGTCACGAAGCACTGATAGTCATAACTCTTGTATCTTCTTACATCCCTTAGTATTGTAAAGGTAACTATGTGACATGATAGATATGCTAATTAACTTGATTGTGGTAATCATTTCACAATGTATACACATATATGAAAACATCAGTTTGTACATCCCCAAAATGCATGATTTTTGTTTGTTAATTTTATCTCATAAAAAACATTTCCTACACCTGAAAAAAAAACCTGCCATTAAACAACTGTTGGGTTAAAGGGAATACACAGAGAGAAATTACAGAATTTTTTATAATTAAAAAAGTCATCAGCAATTATAATTATACACCCCCCAAATGGGGCAGATTTAAACCAGCAATCAGAGGATATTTCAAAGCCCTAAACACTTACATCAACAAAAATACCAGAATAAAATTAAATTATCAGCCAAAATAACTAGATAAGGTATAACAAACTACAAGAAAGCACAAGTAAGGAAATAACAAATACAAAAGTAAAAGTTTATGAGAACAGAAGTAAATTCATTTTACACCTTGTTTGTTAAGTTTTTTGTCATAGAATGGGATTGAATTTTGTTGAATACTTTCTCTGTATCCATTGAGACAATCATATGATTTTTATTCTTTGTTCTGTTAGTATGGTGCATCACATCAATTAATTTCTTAATACTGACTCATCTTTGCATCCCTGGGATAAATCCCCTTGGTCATGGTGTCTTACCCTCTTAATGTGACCTAATATTATACTTAATGGTGAAAAAACTGACAGCTTTTCCTCCAAGATCTGGAACAAGGCAAAGACACTCTCCATCAACATAGTACTAGAAGTCCTAGCCAAAGCAAGTAGGCATAAAAAAGAAACAAATGGCATATATACTGGAAAAAAATTCTTTTTGCCTGTGACATAATATTATATGTAGAAATCTCTGAAGATGATACTCCCTCCATGCAAATATGCTGTTAGAGCTAATACAAGAATTCAGTAAAGTTGCAGAATTCAAAAATCAACATACAAAAACCAGTTATGTTTTTGTATACTACCAAAGTGCTACCTGAAAAAGAAATTAAGCAAATAATCCCATTTCAAGTAGCAGCAAAAAAAAAAAATAAATAAAAATCTTAGGAGTACTTTCAAGTAGTAAAAGATCTGTACACTGAAAACTATAACACAGCCATAAAAATTGAATTAGACACAAATAAATAGAAAGACATCCCGTGTACTTAGATTATAAGAATTAACGTTGTTAAATGTTCAGACTACCAAAAGCAATCCATAGATTCAATGCAATCCCTGTAAATACCATTCTTTTACACAAGTAGAAAAACAATCTTCAAAATTATATGAAACCACAAAGTTCCCCAAATAGCCAAGGCAATTCTGAGGAAAAAAAATAAAGGCTGGAGGAGTCCTACTTCCTAATTTCAAAATACTGCATATTGCAAAGTTAGAGTAATCAAAAAGCATGGTACTGGTAAAAATCAAACATATAGACTGATGGAACAGAATAAAGAGCCCAGAAATTAACTCTGTACAGTGAATTGATCATTAATAAGCATACCAAGATGACACAATGGGGAAAAGATAGCCTCACAAACAGCGTAGAAAAAACTAGACATTTACATGTAAGAGAATAAAATGAAACTTTATTTCACACCATACATGAAAATCTACTCAAAATGAATTAAAGACTTAAGTAAAAAAAACTGAAACCATAAAACTCCTAAAAGAAAACACAAGGGAAAACTTTCTTGAAATTGGTCCTGGCAATGATCTATTGAATATGACATCAAAAGGGTAGGCAACAAAACCAAAATTAGACTAATGAGATTATGAGTGCGTCAAACTAAAAAAAATTCTTCTCAGCAAAGGAAACAATCAACAAGACAACCTATGGAATGGGAGAAAATATTTTGCAAACCACGAATCTGATAAAGCATTATTATTCACAATATGTAAGAAACTACTACAACTTAAAAGGAACAAAAGAAAGATTGAAAAAATAGGCAAAGATCTTCGAATTATCTGAGAGCTCTCTGAGAGTGAGATCCGTTTTTACTCTCCATTTCTTTTGATCTTTGCGTTCCCCATCGATCCACGAATGGATCAACAAACTGTGGTATATGTACACCATGGAATACTATGCAGCCATAAAGAAAGATGGAGACTTTACGTCCTTCATGTTC
>NW_003852467.1:1534352-1576931 GCF_000181295.1 Otolemur garnettii
GAGTAGAATATGAATGTTTTGACATAATAACTAAGAAAGTTACATGAAGGCTATGTTAACCAGTTTGATGGAAATGTCATGGATTGTGTGTGAAAACACCACACTGTATCCCCAAAGTGCATCAATGTACACAGTTACCATTCAATAAAAAAAAAGGGGGGAGGGGAAGAACTCTTTCAAGCCAAAAAAGAAAAAAAAAGAAAAAATAGGCAAAGAACATGAATAATCATTTCTTCAAAGAAGACATAAAATGGCCCAAAGTCATATAAATGGTGCTCAATTTTTACTAATGATTAGGGAAATGTAAATCAAAACCACCATAAGACATTATCTTATACCTTTTAGGGTGGCTATTACTTTAAAAAGTGATAATAAATGTTGGCAAGGATATAGAGAAAAAGGAATTCTTGTATACCCTTAGTAGGAATATAAATTGGTACAGGCACTCTGGAAAACAGTACAGAGAATTCTCAAAAATCTAACAATAGAACTACCATATTGTCCAGCAACTTTACTTCTGGGTAAATACTCAAAGGAAATGAAACCAGTGTGTCAAAGACATCTACACTTCCATGTTCATTATTTAAAGTTTCATAGATAGATGTCTTTGTTTTGTGCTGATATAATAGAATAGCTGTGACTGGATAATTTATAAAGAACAGGGGTTTATTTCATATAGTTCTAGACTGGGAAGTCCAAAATCCAGGGGTCCATGTGAAGGCCTTCTAGCTGCATCATCCCATGGCAGAAAGATGAAGGGCAAGAGAGAGCACGAGTGTGAGAGAGAGGGAAGGGAAGGAGGGAAAATTCATCCTTTCATCAGGAACCCATTTTTGCAGTAAATAACTCACTCTTAGGATAATGGCACTAATCCATTCCTGAGGGCAGAACCCTTACGATCTAATCACTTCTTTAAAGTGACTCATGCACTGAGGGTTAATTTTCCAGAACATGATTTTTGGGAGATACATTCGAACCATAGCATATGCTTTATTACCTCATTAAAAGCTTCCTTTGGAGTAGCAGTCTTTGAGAGCCGAGAGGGTGTGTTATATTGAATTGTGACTACTGCCCTTCTCACAGTAGCCCTTTTTGTGGAATGGTGCTTTCCAGACTCCAGATTTACATTCTCCACCTTTAAATACTGGCAGTTGCTCTAACGGAAAGATCACTAGGAGATGATTTTGAGTTATTCTCATTCTAATATAGGCTGGAACACCAGGGATTTTCTCTCCCTCACAGTGTGTTTATGTACACATTGAAGAACTCTGCAAGTTACCTAGGAGATTGATGATAAGCTCTCAAAGATCTTTTATATGCTAATATTCTATACTTTTATATCAGCAAGCTTCTTTTATCTCTTACATATATTTTTCTGGACCCAGTTTATAAGGCTCTCTCTTTTTTGTTGTTGTTTTTAAACTTAGCTCCAATTTATAGCTCAGTGGTTTTGACAACATCCAGTTCATGACAGGCAGCTTCTGACACATGATAACTTTGTGTCTTATGGTCTCGTGCTCAGTCTGCATTAGGATCCAGCAACACACCATTAACTGGTTTCTTAAAGGACAACCTTTTTTTTGTCTGTATGTAGAACAAGGCTGTGCGATAGAACTTTCTGTAATGATGGACACATTCTATAGTATCAATGTCCCATACTATGGCTACTAGTCACATGTGATAATTGAGCATTGAAATGTGAGGCATGAGACTGAAGTCCTGAATTTTGAATTTAATTTAGTTTTAATTATTTAAAATTTTAGCAGCCATTAAGGGTCTGCTTTGTGACTCTCTTATTAGGGTCTACCAGAGTCTACAAAGTATCCTTGACAATCTGGAACCTTTAGCATGAATGAATATCCTATGTCATATCTCCAAAATGGCAGGGCAGCTTATATATCACTCTGCACCTAATCAGAACCTTCTCTGACACTGCATGCCACTAACTCAAAACTGGCAGATTTCTAGTCACCAGATAGATGGATGGATGGACACACCCACAAAAGGCTACGTATGTCTTGAACATATTTGTTTTCATGTGGTATAGCTCTAATAGCTAGAATACCCTGATGTGAGAATAAAGATGAGATATAAGATAGGCACATCTTATCATCACTTTGACTTAGTTGTAAAACTTGTGATTTCTGCCCCACAATTTTAGTCTCTGACTGTTTAGTGGCATGGTTTCCATAGGAAGAGTATTGAAGAAGAGCAAAAATTATCCTGCACAATGGGAACAAGGAGGAATATAAAACCACTGGGGCATCTCTCAATGTTTCCATGTATAGAGATTAGTATAAGTGGGCAATTTTAGCAACACAGCTTAGTAAGGACAAGAGTAGTAAATGCTTAGCCCTTTAGGATGAATTTCTGGTTCATCCTACCAGGCAAGCAGTCTAAAGGAGAGTGAGAGAAATCTGGAATGCTGGTGAAGGAGCAGCAGTCATAAAATATTTATAATTTGTTAAAACTTTACAACTGTAAAGAATTGGCTTTTCGCTTGCACTCTCAGGGTACAAGTAGATTACAGGGGTACAATTTGTTGACTTAATCTATGTACCTCCCCAGAGTCTCTTGCCCCCACTACATGCCCCCACTCCTGCTGCCATTTTAAAGATTTGCCCATGGAGAGTCTCATTCTTCACTGTCAGGAGATGTGTGTAAAAGGATGATACTGGGCTTCCATATGTTTTCAGAGCTAAAGTCACCATATCTTGGACAACCGAGTCCTACATTCCATGGAAACTATCGCTACTCCCACAACTTCTAGGTTTAGACAATGGTTTGTATCATGGATGGGGTAATTTGTCATTCCTAGTGGTTACCTGGAGAATCTCAGTAATACAACTTGAGGGTTTAGGAAATCGACGTTCTTTACAGTAAGCTTGAACCAGTGTTATACAGTTAGTGAGCAGGTTTTGTTAGACAAATTTCACTACTTCTCCATATGTATTGATCTGAAATGCAATGCTTCTATCTAGCCACGTGGGCGGAGTCCATATGATTGATCAGGCACCTGGATTTTTTTTTAATTGTTGGAGATTCATTGAGGGTACAAAGAACCAAATTACACTAATTGCATTTGTCAGGCAAAATCCCTCTTATAAATGTGTTCCTCCCCCAAGAGGTGCCCCCCACCCCCCTTCCCTCTCTCTGCTCTCGCATTCCCTCACCTCCCACCGTGTACTAGGTCATCAATTGTCCTCATATCAAAATTGAGTGCATTGGATTCTTGCTTCTTCATTTTTGTCATGCTTTACCAAAAAGAATGTGTTCCACCTCCATCCAAGTTAGTACAAAAGATGTATAGTCTCCATCTTTTTGTGAATCCAGTTAGCTTGATAATGTTCTATCAAGTACTGGGTGACTATAAAGTTCATGTGCTGCAGATGAATTTTATGGCCACCCTGTATTTGCTTTCTTTTTCTTTTTTGCCTAAGTTCCCCTTTATGAATTCTTCCTCCTCTAGACATTGACACACTTTTTCAGCCCACCACCAGTGAAATGTTAGTATTAATCTTTGCTATGGTTTCTATTTTCTAAGGGACTTGAATTGAAATAAGGGTATTTAATGATTCTGTACATGCATTCAATGGATTGCCTGTAATAGGTATTCCTGGGAAGATGAGGAAGACTTCTTGTCATGAAAAGAAGAGGAGGTCAATTGTAAGGAAAATTACAGTAAAGTGAGGTGATGTGAGTTGCATAAAACAGAAGAAGACCAAAGAAAACAGAAACATGAGTAGCATGAAGATGGGAAATTATTCGCCAGATTTAAGCAGTAGGTTTCCTTTGAATTTTTTTTTTCAGGGATAAGGAAAGGTAACAAATTTGGAATAGGAAATGAAAAGAGTGTTGTTGACAGAAAGTGAAGCAATGGACTCCCAGGAGATGGCAGGCTGATGGGAATCTGTGTTCCTTCTTACCTTTGAAGAATTCTTTAGAATTCCATGCAAATACTTATTTAAAGACTAACATTATTATAAGTTCAGATGAAGACAAAGCATGGTGTGTAATATTGATTATGTACTGTAAAATGAACAAAATGCTAAGACTATAATGGATGCTAAAGATATTAAGACTATTATGCAATGGTCTTATCATCCTGGCTCCTTTCAGGGTTTTCTTTTGATAAGTCTTTTTGATCCTGGTTTATAGACAGCAATCAAAAGAATAATTTCCAAAATTATATTTAATCAAGGCAAAAAGTTCTCTAGGGTAAAAATGTTAATGTATGTCAATCTCTTTATATTTCATGTTCTTTCTCAAACTTTGACATGCATGAAAATAAACTGGAGGTCTTATAACAACACATTGTGTGGCCTTTTCTCTCCTTGGGTTTCTGATTCAATAGATCTAGGCTAGTGCTGCAAAACATACATTTTTGGCAAGTTCCTAGGTGATGTTGATGTTACTAATTTCAGAGATAAACTTTGAGAAACACTGTTCTTTGTTATTTGGAGGAGTGATCTGATAGCCTAGTTAAAGGCATAATTTTCATAACTATGGCAGTAATGAAGAAATAAGACATTCTATTGCTAAAATTCCATGGAATTTAGCAATTGGGCTGTTGGAAGAACAAATTTGAATTTAGGAAGAATCATGTCTTATGATTTCACATTTGAATGCAAAAACTCAATTCCTGCGTAGTTTATTTGAATATTAAAAAGAAATTTTCAAAAGGTGTTTCATACATAAGCTGCTAGCAGTGACATTGCCATTCTGTATGTAAAAGTGTCCTGTGAAAAAATTTTCTATTATATTGATACAAAAAAAATCTTCATGAAAAACCATAGGGGTGAATCAGCTGAGACCTCATTCAACTTTTTCTCTTTCAGTAATGGAAAATAATTGCTGACATGTGTATGTACCTATTATATTTTTTTCTGAAGATAACTCTCATGCCTAAAGTATCATTCTAGTTCTCAGAAATCAAAAAGATGTTGAAAACTTGCTTTTTGGAATGACTGACCACAGTGATAGCAGTTGTACCATAAGGTAGAGTTTATTGAAAATTCAAGCTGCATTGTATACATAAATCATAATACCACTTTGTACCCCACAAAATTTATAGAAATATAAATTTCCAATTTAAAATAAATATTTTCATTGTATTTTTTTTCTTTTTTTATTGTTGGGAATTATTGAAGTGGTATTTTCTCATGGTATGAGCAAAATAGCTCTTTTTCCCCATATTTCCAAAGGCAATATGTATAAAATGTCTGCTGCACATTACAATAATATGGAACTTATATTTGTTTGTTTGTTTGTATTTGAGACAGTCTCACTCTGTAGCCATGGCTAAAATGCTGTGGCAGCAGCCTAGCTCACAGCAACCTCAAAACTCTTGGGATCAAGCGATCCTCTTGCCTCAGGTTCCCAAGTAGCTGGGATTACAGGTACTTGCCACAACACCTGGCTCATTTTTCTCCTTTTAGTAGAAACAGGATATTGCTTTTCCTTAGGCTGGTCTCCAACTCCTGAGCTCAGGCGATCCACCTGCCTCAGACTCCCAGAGGGCTAGGACTGAGCAAGCCACTGCTCCTGGCAATACAGAACATCTAAGTCAACTGAATCTGTCTATGAGTGTGTATTATATTGTCTCATAACAAATTATAACAAATTTAGAACTTTAAAACAACAGACATATATTACATCACAGTTTGCATAATTGGGACATGGGTTAATTCTTTTTTTCTGATCAGAGTTTTAGCAGACTGAAATAAATTTTCCAGCCAGAGCTGTGATCTTGTTTGAGGCTCAGAGTCCTTTTCCAAGATCTGTGATGGTTGGTATAATTCAGTTCTGTGTGGCTGTTCGACTGAGACTGAGACCATTAGGTCCTGGAGGCTAGCCACCATTTCCTGCAATGTCCCCACAAGACTGCAGGCATGCTACCTTTAACTCTCTTACTTCCTTGTATCTCATCTATACACCGGCTTTAACAAGGTTTACCTGATTAGGCCAGGTCCGCCCAGTGTACATCCTTATTTATTAACTTAAAATCAACTAATTAGTGCCTTTATTACATCTATAAAATAACTTCATTTTTGCCACACAGTGTAGTCTAGTAACAGAAGGAGTCATGTTACATCATAGTCACAGGTCTCACCTACACTCAAGAAGAGACCATACAGTTTGTGTACACCCGCGAGGAAAGAATATTAGTTATTTTTAAACAAGTGATTCCAGTGAGCACTCAAGTAAAGAATCACAGGTCCAGTTTAGAACCTGGAAAGAAGACAAGTCTCTTCTTTCCCCTGAGAAAAGTACAAGACAGTACAGTCCAAGACAGTTCATTTCTAGCTTCACTGGGACACTGTTTTCCATTAATGAAAGGAATCTTTGACTTTCCAAATATTATATTTTCATAAGTTATGTGCAACAGCCTCACTAAAAGGATGTGAGAACATTATTTCTTTTTTTCTTATGATACAGGAGTTGGAAAATAGCAAAAAACCCAAAAAGTGAGTTTATATATTCGTTCATTCTACACTGGGGAAAAGATATTAAAATATTGTTTCTTTTTTTTTTTGAAACTGTCATATGCGTCCACCGTGTAGTGCCTGAAGAGTTTCTTGCTGCGATCTGCACAGGTTTCTGTACAGAGAGGGAGGAGAAACATTGCTTAGAAAAGTCATGGTCCCCGGATGCTGAACCCACTCGAGGCAAGTGGCGCCTCTCATTTAATCCCACAAAGTGTGAGATCCGCTCTCCTGAGGAGTGGTCTGGGGGAAAGATGAGGCCTGCTTTTGGGATGTGACTTTGCAAACTTTGGGAAATGCATATAAGTCCGGTGTGACCACTTACAAGCCAGGAGCTCTGCTCCAGATGGAGGCAGAGTCCTGTAGGCCCGAGCTCACAGAGGAGACAGGAGAAGCGTCCGCCCAGCAAAAAGGGCAGAGAAACTCAGGCTGAACAGCAAGAGACCACTCAGCACATGGAATCCACTAGAGTACTATTCTGAAGTGATGCCACTGAACCCAGCAAAATCGTTATTTTCCTGATTGTAGTCTTCTTTCTCAAAACAAAAACAAAACAAACGTTCATGATTAAGGTTTCTAATTTTAAAAATTACTGCTTTTTCTTTGCATTTTAAAAGTTAGTAAAACTCTCAAGTGAATGGCAAGATGGGTTTAAGAGCTTGATATTTGGGAAGGGTGAAGGTCTGTAGAGAAGAGAAATAATGAAAGTCAGGAGAAAGACAAGATTTCCCTATCTGAGAATACCTTTTCATTAGCAGTCAACCCTTCAACCAATGACTACAAAACTAAACATGATGTATGCACCTGAAATGAGCTTTCATGATCCAAATCCAACTTCCTCAATGTGAATATCTCCATTGGAACATGACACAATTCGACTAACCCCCAGGAAGAGATAATAAGGTCATAGTGGCTTAATTGGTAAATTGTGGTTATGGAAGAGAAAGCCCAGCATTCATATACTTGGTGAAAGCTGAATAGAATCGTTTGAAAATAGCTTTAAAGCTTGCAAAATCAAAACATAATTCATCTTGTGCTGTACAATCCCTCTGTCTTTCAAAGAAGGAAGATCACAGGTAGATCTTTGGTTTGAGGGATCAGGATAAAGTTTCTGAGTGAAAGCATGCAAAACCAAGAAGTATAACTTAAAAATCATAAAAATGATAACCTGAGTGATCTAGGATGTGGAAGGATCTAAAGAATGCATGTCTGGTGAGGGTGTGAAGAGGGGCCCAGTACTGGTAATGTGGCTGGAATTGAAACAGGAACACTGTCAGCAAAAATAATAACTAAAGAGATATTCATGAACTTTCATCAAGTGGTGTATGCTCAAACTCTTTTACATCTAGTCCTACAAAAATGTCCATGCATGCTACGGAACAACAGCTTTGACAGTTTTCATTGCTTATTCTGGCCTTCATATCGAGCTCCCTATCATTTTAGGCAATTTTTCTCTATCCTCATTTTATTCGTAGCAAAATCTTGATTTCAGAAAAACAGTTTATATTGATGATTAATATTTTAGTGTAAATTTAAGTTCAATATGTTGACTCTCTAAAACTGTGGTGCTAGTCTGGGGCCTGGTAGGAACTGGGCCACACAGCAGGAGGTGAGAGCCAGTGAGGAGCAAATAAGCTTCATCTGTGTTTATAAAGCCTGCTTGTCTAGACCACTAAGGCCCTGCTCTCCATCATGGCAGAAAGGAACCAGGAGTGATGTGGATTAGAAGTACGAGCTTGCAGGAGATGGGCTAAACTTAATTGCAGGGTAGCCCCAAGCAACCTCCGCAGTAGCCTTTTATTGAGACAGTACATGACAAGTGAGGGGAGTATTAGACAATGACCGTGTGCCTAAGGATTGCCATGGGCTGGGGTTCTTTTTTGGTTAGGAACACCTGCGGATGAATTGCCCAAGGGTCTGCCCCCCAGATGCAAATCATCTTGCTCAGAGGTCCTCTGGTTCTTGGTGTTCTCTACACCTGCTATTGTTTATATCACTGCCTGAGCTCTTTCTCCAGTCAGATAAGTGATGGCATTATATTCTGCTAGGAGCAGGAACCCTACTGTAAACTGCGCGTGCAAAGTTGCACTCTCCTTAGGAGAAGCCAATGCTTGATGATCTAAGGTAGACACATAATGCACTTGAATCATCCTGAAACCACTCCCCTGTTAGTGGAAAAATTGTCTTCCCTGAAATTGGTCCTGGATTGGGGACTACTGCTCTAAAAGGTATATTAATTTTTATTGCTAACCTAAAATGACATAAGAAGCGTTGGCTCATTTAAAGGGATTCACATTATCAGTATGTATTATGGATACATATGGATATGTATTGTTTTGACTTCATGTTTTGACTTCATGTTGGCTCATTTAAAGGGATTCACATTATCAGTATGTATTATGGATACATATGGATATGTATTGTTTTGACTTCATGTTTTATATGAGCTTTATGCAAAGAAGATCCAGATGTCCAAAATTATAAGCAGAAAAGTTGACAGAAGGGTTCAATAAAAAAGGGTGAAACAAAGCTGTAGGAACAGTGTCAGGTAATTTAAAATCTATAATGAATGGAAGTTTTAGGAAAACAATATAAAAGAGAAAATATTTGTTCCAAGCTATATTTTCTTTAAGAAGAATATAAGAAGAGATGTGTTAGTGTTATGACATGTTAATTATATTTTTATTCAACTCATATATTAATTATGTTCTTACTTTGTATCAGAATAATTTTCACATGAAGAACAAATAGACCTACTTTTAGTGAAGTGTTTCCATGAAAGTTATTTTTTCTTAGGAAGAATATGCTTTTATAATATTTGATAATAATTTCAAGAAATAGTCTTTCTCTGACATGAAGTTTGGTCAGTTTGGTCAGGCTGCCCTTTCTTTTTCAAAGCTTTACTGTCAAGTAGCTAGGATTTTAAAAGCACATAAAGTGGTAGGCAGAAATTCAACAATGTCTTCACCAAAATATCTGTCCTCTGGTTGCTAACACTAATTTAATCAAACACTAATTTAAGTATTGTTGTGAAATAGACTTTACAGGTGTAATTAGGCTTACTGAATTAAGTGAACTTAAAATAGGGAGGTTCTTGGATTATCCAAGTGGACCCAATATAATCACACAAGACTTTCAAATCATAAGAGTAAGACGGAGGTGTCAAAAAGACATGCAGTGGGAGAGGAAGTCAAAAAGATGCAAGAGAAGGTACATCAGAGTGATTCTAAGCCCGGCAGAATTGTACATGCATTTTATGCCTTTGAATTTGAATGTTTCAGAGATGAAGAAAACCATGTGCAAAGTGTGGAGAGAGCCTCTAGGAGTTGAGTGTGGCCCATGGTTGACAGCCATCAAGGAAATGGGAATCTTAAATCTACAGCCTTAAAGTGAATGAGCTTCGAAGCAGGAAGCAGATTCTCTTCAGAACCTACTAGTAAGAGTTCAATTGAACAACACTTGATTTTGGCTTTGTGAAACCCAGAGAAAAGAAACCAACAGAGCCAACTCAAACTCATGACCTACAGGATAGTGAGACAATAAATTTATACTGTTTCAAGCCACTAAGGTATAGTAATTTGTTTGGTACAAACAGGAAAATAATATAAATATTGACTTGAATATGAAGAAATTATTTTCTAAACTCAAATTTACTTGTGAAAGATATTCTATCCCTATATAAAAATAGTATTTAAATTAAATTATGTAAAGAATTTTTGTGACATTTAAGAAATCAAAAAATACGAAAATTTTCTGGAAGGCTGGAAATAAATATATACATTTCAAATATTCAGTGCAAGAAAGAAAAAAAAATGAGATAATGTGGAGACCAGAGAGTATGACATCACTAGAAGGTCATATTATGATCATCTTAAGTAAGTAAAGTTAAGTTAGCAGGTGAGCCACCTAATTTCTGGCTTGCTTATGATTTAGAAAGCTGAATAGAGATGTTCTCCCACTCTTGAAATAGTAAAAGACAAACATCAGATAATCTGGATATTTTTTCTTGAACCTATCAGAGAATTCAAAATATAAGACAAGTCAGGAGCATCCAAAGAAAACATCACATAGCACTTGCTTACCTGGTCAAAATGTTGGCAAATACCAGTAAGATGTTAGGTAGCAAATTTCATCAACTGCTAAAGCCCACATATGAGCTATGTGAGAATATGTAGCTCTCGGAGGCTGCACATGGAAGGGAATTCACACTCACGTATTCTTTACCATTGACCTCGCTAAGTACAGATTAGAGACAATAAATATTCTGAGAACGTGCCACGCATGGTTTAGGCCTTGGGAAGGCAAATTCTATGGGAAAGACACAAAGACCTGACTGGATCCATCTCTCCCGGCTTTGGTGGGGACTGGGGAAAACTCTTAACAAGAAGAGGAAGGGAAAAATTAAGTCAACTTAAATTTTAAAATTGACGAGAAAAAGGCTTACTTAGAAAAACAAAAATGGAAAGAAATCATTCTAGCAGACAAAAAATACAAATAATATGTTAATGGAAGCTCTCTGGGGAAAAGGAATATGACAAGACAGAATCCTGATCTACACAAAGAACTAAGGAGTGCTAGCAGTGGGATAACTGAAAGTAAACATAAAATAAACTCGTTATTGTTTTTAATTGTTTTAACAGAGAAGTGAATATCTAATGCAAAAATAGTAGTGATGAACTATGTATTTGGAGCATATGTACAAGATGAATGACGACCACAGCTAGAGAATGTATTTGAGAGTATTTTATTAATAATACATTTATAGTACTTAAAGCATTATACTATTATTTGGAGGTAGACTCCAATTAACAGTTGATATATTTGTAAACTATAAATTAATCACTACAAAAATTTGAAATATACCCAATGAGCCCATAATGGAGATAAAATGAAATCATAAACTATACCTAATTAATCAAAAATAAATAAATAAATAAAGTTAGATTAAATAGAAAACAGCAAGATGGTAGATTTTAATCCAACTACTACAACAATTACATTAAATATAAATTATCTAGCATACTAATTAAAGTTTGTCAAATTGGATTTTTCAAAAACAAAACAACTGCTTGTCATTTATAATTCACCTATCTTACATATAAAACATAAATATGTTAAAAGTATAGAAAAATATATACCATATAAATATTAATCAAAAGAAACCTGGAAGAGTGTATTAATGTAAAAAATGACAATTTCAGAGCAACCAATTTTGCTTACTGGTAAATTTGCAAGTAACATAAATTACAAAATATTTATACAGCCAATATGAGAGCTTCAAAATACATAAATCAGAAGTTGGTAAACTGAATGTAGAAACAGATGAATCCACAATTATGGTTAGATACTTCAATACTTATGTCTAAATAAATACTAAAAAATATTTTTAAAAATCAGAAAATAATTTCCATAATACAAACAAGCAGGGAGTACCTTCCCCCATTCATTTTATAAATCCAACATTACCCCAATTTGAAAGCTATTTATCTTTATCGACCTTACAAAGGAAGAAAACTAGAGATCATTATCTCACATGAAGATAGATGTAAACATCTTCAACAAAATACTAGGAACATTAATCCAACAGTATAGAAAAAGGACAATACCTGATAACAAAGTGAGCTTTGTCCCCAAATGTAGACTATGCCAGCATTAAAACATCAATCACTTGCACTTTATTTTATCAATACACAAAATAAAAAGATAACATCAGCTGATGCTGAAAACATTTTTTGATAAAACTTAATTTTCATTTATGATAAATACTCTTAGCAAACATTAAGTACAAGGAAACTTTCTTAACTGGGTTAAAAAAAAATCTGCTAACGGCTCAGTGCCAGTAGCACAGTGGTTATGGCACTGGCCACATGCGCCAAGACTGGCGAGTTCCAACCAACTCCTGACTAGCTAAACAACAATGACAACTGCAACAACAACAACAACAACAACATAAAATAGCTAGGCTTTGTGACAGGTGCCTGTAGTCCCAGCTATGTGGGAGGCTGAGACAAGAGAATCGCTTAAGCCCAAGAGTTTGAGGTTGCTGTGAGCTGTGACACCACAGCACTCTAATGAGGGTGACAAAGTGAGATTCTATCTCAAGAAAAAAAAAAAACCCTGCTAAGACCTACAACTTACACAAGACTTAATTGTACAATACTGTGTGCTTTCCCCCTAAGATCAGGAACAAGGTAAGGCTGTCCATATTCACCACTGTTATTCAGCATCATACTGGGAGCCCTAGCCTATATGATAAGGAAGAAAAAGAAATTAAAAGCATAGATATTAAAAAAAGTAAAGAGGAATGTCTCTATTCATAGACAATATTAAAGATTTTCTACCTATAAAATTGAAATACTATATAACTTTTTACTTAAATAAATTGAATTAAACAATATCATAATTTACAATGTCAATATAAAATACCAACTTAATTTTATATGCTAGCAATGACAAATTATAATTAACTTTTTTTTTGAGGTAGTCTCACTTTGTTGCCCTGGGTAGAGTGCCCTGGTGTTATAGCTCACAGGAACGTCAAACTCTTGGGCTCAAGCTGTTCTCTTGTCTCAGCCTCATGAGTAGCTAGTACGACAGGTGCCCACCACAAAGCCCAGCTAGTTTTTTTTTTTTTTTTTTTGCAGTTTTTGGTCAGGGCCGGGTTTGAACCCGCCACCTCTGGTATATGGGGCTGGCGCCCTACTCCTTGAGCCACAGGTGCCGTCCATGATTAACTTTCTTTTTGAGATATAGACTCATTTTGTCACCCTCGATAGAGTGTTATGGCATCATAGCTCACAGCAACCTCAAACTCTTGGGATCAAGTGATCCTCTTGCCTCAGCCACTCAAGTAGCTGGTGCCTGCCACCACTCCAAGCTAATTTTTTTTTCTGTTTTTAGTAGAGATGAGGCCTCACTCTTGCTCAGGCTGGTCTCCAGCTTCTGAGCTCAGATGATCCACGGGCCTCGGCCTCCCACCAAGAGTACTAGGATTAGAGGAGTGAGCCCTCCCACTATACCCAGTTAGCAATAACTAATGAAATGAAGAATGTGTAATATATTTGCATTGCTGAAAACTATAAGAAAGTCCTATTACTTTCCTAAGGAAAACTAGAAAAATTAATGGTTAAATTTAGGGGATTTTGGAATAGGTTGATGTATCCTAAGTAGATGCTAACAAATGAGTTGTCATTGCTGTGGTAGATATCTACCACAGGGGACAGTTTCGCAGAACCTTGTCCTCAGTCTTGTCCTTTTCATTTTTGTCAGTGCTTTGGATGAAAGCTTAAAGGTTTCCTCTGTGTGTAGATGACAATAATCTGTGTGATGTGGACTATGTTCCATATTTGAATACAAATACAAAAAGACCTCGTGGTTGAAAAGGACCTCTGGGTCCTCATGACAAAAGCTTTGCCACAGGGACTTTTGCCATGTAACAAGTGAGGAAATCAAGGTTCTGAGAACTCAGGCAAGTTATCCAAGGTCCCACAGCTGGTCAATGCTAGGGCAAGACAGTATTTAAGAACTCATAGATCCACCAAGGTCCAGCTGACTAAATCAAAACCAGGTCTCACCTTCCTCCTCTCATGGTCCTCAGTTTAATCAAAGGGGTCAGGCAGGGACCTGATAACTATGGCATTGTTGCAGGGGAAAGGTTGAGTGCATTTTTCCAGCACAAATTCGGTAGATTTTATTTGGTGCTGCATCTTGGTGAGGTTAGGCTCTCCGGGTTGCCAAGGCAATGGAGAGCAGCTGGTCACAAACTGGAAAGAAGTGATAATCCGCTTTCCAGTTTCAGCTAGAAACAAATCTGGTAACTTAAGATGCGACTGTCACCAATGCTGCTGGTTGTATTTAGACTGATGCCTGATACTTTCTTTCCTCTTATTTACTGTAAAAGTTGGTTAACCACATTACAAAAGAATATAGAAAAGAAAAAAACAAATCTCATTGTCATTTATTTTGATGATTATTTCACTAAGGACAATTGTGGCGTTGCCATCAACTAGCTATGTGAACTTGGAAAACTTTTGTAAGTTTTGTGAGTCAACACAAATCTTAACTCTCAATGATGCCAGTGATTATTATAAGTTCTTCTTATCTTTCTTCCATTTCAGTGTTTATCTTTGAGTATTAAATGAAATAAAGTATGCAGAGTCTGGTGCCAGCCAGGCACAGTGGCTCATGCCTGTAATCCTAACACTCTGGGAGGCTGAGGCAGATGGATTGTTTGAGCTCACAAGTTTAAGACCAGCCTGAGTAAAAATGAGACCCTGACTCTAAAAAATACCGGGCATTGTGGCAGGTACTTGTAGTCCCAGTTACTTGGGAGGCTGAGGAAGAAGGATCACTTTGGCCCAAGAGTTTGAGGTTGCTATGAGCTATGATGACGCCAGGACACTCAACCTCAGGGCAACAAACTGAGACTCTATCTCAAAAAAATAAATAAATAAGAGTTGGATGCTTAGGGACTTCTTAGGAATATTTATGCTTCCCTTTTGATCTCTTTTTTCTTCTTATTGTTCCCTAACCTAGTGTCTCACAGATATGCCACTACGCACAGTGAAAAGTTTTAGAGGTATATCGAGGTACATTTAGAATGTTTAATTATCATAAAACCAATAAGAATAGAGCACTGATGTATGAAAGTTAAAATTTTCCCTCCGGGCCAAGTACAGTAGCTCACACCTATAATCCAAGCACTCTGAGAGGCTGAGGCAGGAGGATCACGTTAAGCTCAGGGCTTTGAGAACCCCCCCATTTCTAACAAAAATAGAAAAACTAGCAGGGATCGTGCCAGGTGCCTGCAGCCCCAGGTACTTGGGAGGCTGAGGCAGGAGGATCCCTTGAGCCCAGGAGTCTGAGGTTGCTGTGAGCTAGGCTAATGCCACAGCACTCTAGCCTGGGCAAAAGAGTGAAACTTTCTCAAAAAAAAGAAAAAGAAAAAGAAAAGAAAAGAAAGGAAGAAAGAAAGAAGAAACAACAAGAAGAAAAAAAACCACCTCCCTCTGTGACCTTGGCTTACCCAAACGCCAGTATCTTAAAAGCCCTCTGCTTCTCCACAGTGTTAGTGCTTGAGGCATAGGGTTTCTTTCTGACTCAGAGCAATACATCCTCTGAGTCTTATGGGCCCGTCTCCCCTGCTTGTGTTGGACGCAGAATCTCCATCCCCATAACTTACTTAGGTACACAAGTATCTCATGTCCTCTGCTTGGTGTTCAATATCTTCAAAGCCTCTGAACGCTAATATCTCAGCTCTGTTCTTCTTAACTGCATGGACTTTAATGCCTCCTTTTTTCACATATAAAAGCCAAATGATAATAGATAAAACTGCATAATTGTTGCTAGAAAAAATATACTACTCAAAAATTCTCCATGCTATGGGGATGAGTACTGCCCACACACAGGATGAATTCCTAAGTCCTTAGGAGACAGCAAGAGAAAAATCTTAGCTGCCTTCTCTCCTCTTACTACTCACATTTTTATTCTTTTTAACTTAAAGACTAGTTGGCTCATTTCTATCTTTCCTAGCTTTTCTTTAGTGGAAGAATTGTATTTCTTGCTGAGCCTTTGGGCCATTTTCCAATTCTCTCTTTGCAGTCATTACCTGTATAGCATATATTGTCAGTACCACTACTTACAACTGCACAAAGCTTTGATGGGAATGAAGTTTGGCTTCTCTTACACTGAAAACATTTACTAAACACTTTGGAGTTTGCCAAGCACTGTTCCTGGAACTAGATATCTTTGAGTTGATGATCAGCCATAATACCTCCATTTTTAAAGCTTAATCCTCCTAGATGCTCCCGGTACTCAGTGCTCACATCATTTTTTTTGCTGTATTCTGCTCCAGTTTCCTGACATCTTTTTGCCTTGAGTCCCATCCCTAATAGGATTTTTCTTCATGGTTGTGAACTCATAACTTATAGTCATGTGCCAATGAGGGGTTAGGAACTGACCCCCCTGAGATTTTCATTTTTTTCCCCCGTGTTCTGCTATTCCCTTTAAACAGATATTTTAAAAAACCCTTTCTTGGGGTCAATCTATAACCCTCCATTAGTACTCAATAGTTTCCAAATGACCTCATCTAAGAATGATGTTATTTCACAAACATTTCATCCAGCAAAATTTTCTTAGGCTCTTGCTATATGCCAGGCTTTCTATTCTCTCCTCTATGTATCATATTCTTTCTCACAGGGGCCTCTAGAAAATGGTACTTTAACTCAAAGGATAGCAATTGAAAAATTAATTAGGCTGGGAAAATAAATATTCAGGTTGAGCAAAGAGGAAGGTGGAGGGTAAACTTTTTAAAATCATTTTTAAGCCTTGCTAGTAGGTAATACTCTATTCCACTGGGTTGAATATGCCCTGCTGTGAGGTTTTCAGCTGACGAACAGGATGACCATGATGAATGACATTCAGAGGAAGAAAATGAAGGGGGCATTTCTAGTGTCAAAGAGGTTCATGCCATCCTAAAGCAAATAGTAGGTCCAAAGCATTTGCTTAAACCACAATGTGTGCCATATGTCCCACAAAGGGGAGCTGTTGCTAGTGGGGTTATTAATCCTGTTCCAGACATGAACTTGACATTGTTGCCAGTCATATATCTACCTTGGAAATAGCTCTTCTGCATAGTAATGGTGACATATAAACACTGCAGGCTAAACTAATCATTATTAGCATTTGGGGATCTAAAAGCCATCATACATGAAAGATTCCATCCAAGCTCCCACATTCATAGAAGAGTTGATGAACTGGTAGCCTTTCTAATAATAGGAAACACCCCATAAATGAAGCATTCATTCCATAAGCTCTATTGTTAAAATGATAAAATCACTCTGGGTAAATAAAACTAATAGCATTCTCTTTTAAGTGATGCTCAAGAGGCCCCTACTTCTTCTGTGTGGTAGGACTACATGTTATTGTTACGTGTGAGATGCTTTCCTAAAACTAAGAGATTTGTTCCGATTCAGGGATTTTCCTTGCCAGTTAACCTCTATTAGCTTTCTGTCCAACTAGTTCCATAGGAGGATTAAACTCATGTGTTTCGTGAGTACAAATATCTAGACCTGATTCCCCTTATTGCCAAAGAAGTATCCCTGGTTTCCTGACTGGCTTTACATATATAGCCACCATAGGTAGTATAGTGCACTGCAATGCACACATTTAAAACAGCATCTTGGCTCCTCCTTCCCCAGGTGAAGGACCTCGAGAAAGTCCTACCGGATTTAGTTCATGTGCCTTAACAAGAATCTCCAAGATTTTCCTGTGGACAAGCAAGCCTGTAAAATAACGAATTTATTTACATGTGATCAATATTTCATGCTCACAGTTTCCTCAGATATGACTGAAACTGGAGAAATTTTTGTTAGAGTTGGTATATAAATCAAATTGCCTGAAACATTCTGTTCATCTCCTTTGGAAGTGCCCAGGTGGAAAGCAGGGATAAAGAGGCCCTTTGGAACTAGTTGCAGTTTCTTGTACATTAATTTCTTATTAAGCATTTTCTGTGCATGAGGCCAAGCACTGCAGGATTTTGGAGATGAAGTAGGTAAGCCCTGCCCTTAAAGCATAAATCATATAATCCAGTAGCCAAAGGTGGGGTCATTTTTTTCTCAGTTGTGAATTTAATATTGCATACCCTGGCCTTTGAAGTCAAACAATGGATTTACCTCTTTGCTCTTCTACTTAATTTCTTTAAGCCTTGGTTTCCTTACCTGTAAATTAAAGATGATAATCAGTTCTTCCTATTGTTGTGCCCAGGAGTTCCACACAACCACACTGCCAAAAAAAGCCTAATTCATAACAGAGTCTCTTTATTGAAGAGTTGGCCTGTGACTGCCTCAGTGTCCCAACATGGAGTTTCTAAGAGCAGCACCAAGTGCTTAAGGGATTGGGTTTTTAAGGCTTTCTGGTTTGCATCCTGGTTGGCATGCAGGTTGTCCAGGTGAATTTGGGTGGGGTAGCAAGCAAGCATTGTACAGAAGCAGAATTTTGTGTTTAGTTAGCCATATATAATACATTTTTGTTTTCAGTACTTTCCCTCCATACATCTTAATTTCAGTAATTTCTTCACTTGGTATTGCTTAAAGATCAGTCCACGGACAGTTGGTACTTCCTGGTCTGTTTCCCAGGAAGTTAGCCAAACAAAAAACTGGGAGTGAACTAGAAGCAAGAAATCAATTATTACTTTCTCAATTATTACTTTTTCTTTTGTTAAAAGAATTATTTTTTTATTTTGGGGGTGAACTAGACTTATTTCATCTCTCTTTTCTTAAAGCTTGCAGTCTGGGAATTGCCAGGAGTTAATTGGTGTTTTTCCATTATAGCCCAGGTCTAACAGTAGCTACAGTAAAGTGTATACAAAAGAAAGGATATGGAGTATTCATTCAGAGGCTGGTCCACAATAAATTCCCATAAACAATGATTGTTTACATTATCATAATTCTGGATTTAAAATGACTACCAAAATCTTCTCAATTCAGACTGTTCTTCTGCTTGCAAGATTATTTCAAGGGAGGAAAAAGAGTAGAGAAAGCAGAACAGAATTTTGCAGGATACAGCTGTAGGTTCTAGACCTGGTTCTTTGATGATTGACGATGGAGACCCTGATTATTCACAACATGCTTTAGAACTTTAATTTCTTCCACTATGAAACCAAACTGACAAAAACCTATATTACAAGGATGTTAGAACAACCAACCAGGATATGTAGAGTTTTCAAAACCATTATTAGGATTTTAGAATCTAATTTTTGTTAAAAGAATAATCAGTTATCTCTTTGAAATATTTTTCAGAGGATTGAAAGTTCATTGCACATTATTTTTTATCTATAACATTTTAAAAGCGTTAGATAATAGGAATAAATTTGACTTTTTTAGATCAATAGCACAGCAAGTTGAATGTAGCTAATAACTGAGTCGTGGACATTTTGATATTGTTAAGAGTGAATTTCCAATATGCTTATCCCTGAAAGTTAAATATGTGAGAAGAGTATATTCATCAGCTTAATTTAATCATTCTACATTGCATTAAAAATCATAACACTACTTTGTACTCTATAAATATAAAAACAACAAAAAATTTTCAATACATAATTTAAAAATATAAGCTTCTGGATTTCAGAACCATCGAATCAGAGAAACCGACCAAGGGTGTTGTGCAGAGAGCTATTAATACACAGCTACACAGCACCACAGGTCCCTGATCTTGCCTTTCTTCTTTCTTCAACTTATCTAGATTGAACTCTGCCTTTGTAATCAGTGAGTATAGATATCTCTTTCTCACCACTAATACCTTTTACTTTCCCATATGTGACAACTATAAAGGATGTGGAGGACCTTGACCAGGCTTTAAAATACCAGTAGAGAAATGTCTCACTTTTTAATTGAGCAACACAGAATTTAACTTGGAAGTGCTTATTTCATTTTCAATATCCAAAAGCAAAGAGTTGTAAGAAATGACATATAAATTATTTTCTTAATATTTGAGTTCACTATATTTCCCAAAGTCTCACAATCATAGAAAACACTGTCATAACCATCCTCCTACAAAAATGTAACTACTTTTAGTGAAAAGGGCAGTATAAGAGCTTTAAGATAAGACATTTTCTTCAAATTATCTTTTTGAAATTAGTTTGCTGTGCTTCTCTCTATTTAAATAGTAAGAAGCACTGAGAAAATAGTCAATGGATTTGAAGACTATTTTTATTGCTATTTTTAATACTGACTAATTTTAAAATAGTCAACACTTGTGTTGACTAACAATATCAAAAAGAAGGTCAAATCACTGAGAGTCCTGACTTTACCATAATGCAGCATATTAATGTAACAAAATTGCACTTGTACTCTTGTTTGCATATATTCGTACTTGTATGAATATATACAAACAAGATCAAATGGGAACAAAAATAAGGTCAAGTCAAAGGCCAATTATACATGTGAGTCTCCTGAGCCTATGAATTTTTCCAAAGTGTAATAAAATAGCAGAAGGAGGAAATGAGTTTCAGCCTGTGGTTTCTCTTACGGTTGTTACAACTCTTCTTTCCACACCTCAAGTCCTTTCCTCTATCATCTTGTCCCACAGGAAGGACCATGGGAAATATACATGCACTAACATGGCCCAGAGAGTTGTTAGATAAAGATCAGCAATGGTCTGTTATGAACACGTTTTCTTTTCTCTCTCTCTCTCAGTACATGAGTCTTAATTTCTAGCCTCTGGTTGGCTTCTACTCCTTCCTTATTCTTTTTTCAACTCCTTTTTCTTATTTCAATACTATGATTGATTGTCACGTGCCTCCTTTGTGGGGCTACTTCTGGTCCATTTACGAACATTCCTCCACTGCAATGTAAATATAAGATCATTTGCCTTACAGAAACATTGGCAAGATTAAATGAGATGATACTTAGCACAGATTACCTACTTATAATGCTACCAGGTGCACTAAAACAGTAACTAAAATACAAATATCTTCTCTTTGCAACTCGTCTAGATTACACACTACCTTTCTAGCCAGTGAGTATAGACATCTGTTTCTCATCACTAATGTCTTCCACTCTCCTGTACATAGCAACTATAAAAAATACCAAGAACCTTCTTTTTGTGCCCTTGAAATTTTTTATTAAAAGAGACTTTTTTGGGTGGCACCTGTGAGTCAGTGAGTAGGGCACCAGCCCTTTATACTGAGGGTGGCAGGTTTGAACCCAGCCCCGACCAAACTACAACAACAACAAAAAATAGCCAGGTGTTGTGGCAGGCGCCTGTAGTCCCAGCTACTCTGGAGACTGAAGCAAGAGAATCACCTAAGCCCAAGAGCTGGAGGTTGCTGTGAGCTGTGATGCTACAGCACTCTACCAAGGACGATAAAGTAAGACTCTGTCTCTAAAAAAAAAGAGATTTTTTTTCTTTTATTTTTCTTCCACGAAGTTTCCTTGACTTTGAGTCTTAGTGAATTTTATGTTCAAGGTCTCTCATTGTTGCAATAATTCAATTCAAGTTATTATGATATCTAAATCTCAAATTCCCATTTGCTTCATCATGTGTTCCTTTTTGCAGAGGTTGAATATGTCTATGACCATGCCACCCTGATAGCATCTGATGTCAGAAGTTGAATACCCCTAAGCAGTTTTGAGTCATGACTGGATTTAAAACTTTGCCCTCTTTTGCAAAATGAGTTTGCCATGAAGTGAGTTTATGTTAATTTACACTTGGTTAAGATTATTATCATAAACTACTATTAAGTCTGACATTTCAGTTAAAAATCATTAATCATTCAATTAAAAATCTCTTTTAAACTATCTTTTAAAATTTGAAACTGCATATGCTTATTGAACTATGAAATAGATACAAAAAAAGTTATAATTATAAATACACATCACAAAGAATTTCATAGTTTGAACACATCTGCTATGGTTTGAATATTTACCCTCAAAATGTATGTATTGGAAAGTTAATTTCTAATGCAACAGTGTTGGGAGGTGAGAGCTTTATTCTATTTATTTATTTTTTGAGGCAGAGTCTTACTCTGTCACCCTGGGTAGAGTGCTATGGTGTCATAGCTCATGGCAACCTCAAACTCTTGGGCTCAAGCGATCTTCTTGCCTCAGCTTCCCAAGTAGCTGGGACTATAGGTGCCCACCACAATGCCCAGCTAGGTTTTTTTTCTATTTTTAGTATAGAGGGGGTTTTGCTCTTGCTCAAACTGGTCTCGAAATCCTGAGCTCAAGCAATCCACCCACCTTGGCCTCCCAAAGTGCTAGGATTACAGGTGTGAACCATCACGCCCAGCCTGAGATCTGTAATAGATGATGAAGTCATAGGGCAGAGTGGGGCTGTTATAAAAGTAAGTTTGACGTTCTCTTACTTTCTCTGTTGCAGACACATTCTCTTGCCCTTCCACCTTCTGCTATGGAATGACAGAGGAAAATCACATGCACCAAATCTTGGACTTCCCTAGCCTCCAAAACTGTAAGAAAAAAATCTATTTTTTTCTTAATGAATTACCAGTCAGGTATTCTTTTTATAGCAGCACAAAACAGACTAAGACAATGTCCATATGGCCTGCCTGCCTTTCTAACTCTGAAATGCAAAAACATACGCCCTTAAATCCCGCTGTTCTTGTCTTCCTCTTCCTTTTTGTACTCTTCCTTCTCTTTTTTCTGTTCCTCCTCCTAATTCTCCTCTTCTGCAACCTCACGCAGAATATGAGAACATTTTCTATTAAAACTTGGAACACTGATAGGATGGTGCATTAGTGGGACAAAGATAAAGTCTTGAGATCAGGGTCTGTTCTGTGTTTCCACCAAGGTAGGTAATGAATTTCACTTTCTAAATAAGAATAATAACAATATATTGCAGGCTTTATTATGTATTTGACAATGAAATACGTGAAAACCATAACACAAAAGCCAGGAAGGGAGAAATGAAATAACACTAATATTAGGTTCTCATACTACATGGGAAGTGGCTCTAATAGATGCAGAATAATGAAATAAGTGAAAAATGGCCCCTCTACAGCATGTTTCTCATTTAAAACTTGCAATTATATCTAGCTAAAATTATTACTTTGAGCAATGAGGTGTTTTTGAAAATTTAAATGAAATGAATCTGATAAATGTCTACCAAAAGAGCTCAAGAGAATATTTAGCTGAGCATCTTTTTCCTCATTTGGATCCTATCACTCATCTTTCCTGAGTATTTCACTAGATAGACGAATACTTTTATTGCCCATGATAAAAAATTAAAGTAAAAATTGTGACAAGTTTTTTTTTGTGGGCCCAGGAGAGTAACTGCCTTTCTATTGGCAGGGCAGCCCTAACATACAAATGTCATTAGAAATGCTACACCCTAGCAACTTATGGGAAAAAAAGAAACCCAAACGACTCACAACTGGTTAAGCTGTGTTCAGTCTTAACATGGTAATGCCTAGAATTGCAGAAGCTAAAAGCACAGAAGAATTCTGATCTATGCATTGATAAGGAGTAGGTTTACAGAGCAGTTATGATAACATATCAGTCAGCACTAAGATAGGATCCTGTCAAAATGCACATGAACTAGAGCCCTAGAAGAACTGGCCCAACTCAATTACTCTACCATGAAAGGAATGATACTGACATCTTTAAGAAAATGGAAATGGTAATTCTACATATGGAAAAAAATCTATTTCTTTTTTCTTTGGTTGCAACTATTATTTTTAATTTATTCAGAACTTGAAGTAAATTTCAGGCACTTGAAATGATAGAAAATGACTGCCTGGTTACTGAATTTTTTCTCATGAACTTGATGGATAGTGAGAAAAATACCTCTCCTTGACACAGAATAAATGATTACAGTAAGTCCTTTCATAAATGGACAGTCTTTTTCATGATTTTTTATATGTATTTTTAATAGTCCTTTTAAAAAGCCAAATTCTTACTCCCTTTGATTTTTCAACCTAATGCTTTTAATTTTTTGTGTGAAAATGCATTAAAAGAAGAAAAATATTCCTATTTTAAAATTGAAGCAGAGGGAAAGTCTGGTTTTAATTGCGTAGAATATAAAATCCTTGTTTGTGGTATGGACTATTTCCCCTTTAAATATTTGCCACTTAAACATTATGTACACTGAAGCCATACTTTGTCCAACCATCTACTATTGTGGTAGGTAGATAGGTTGACTTGTCCGTGGAGAACCATACTGCCTCAATTCTGAGGTAACCTGGGAGAACACCTGCAAGAGGACAATTCCTGGGGGTTCTTTAGAATCACAAAGGAGGAAAAGAATCCGGAGGCCTCCTGCCTGGTCAGGATGGACTAGGCCCATGCATTTGAGAGTCAACAGATGGGAGGGATTAAACTCTTCGAATATGTATAGTTAAACTAGAAACCCTGGCTTACCTCCCCAACCTGAACAGAACTGGCTTCTCCCACACCCCCTCTATTTACACACACCACCAGCTGTTTACCAACCCCCTTCTGCTTACCCTGGCTTTCTCTCTATCCAGTCTTTCTGGGAACCTGGGATTTTTTTCAACTGTATCTTTTGCATATGCATCTTTGTTAAAAACTAATAAAGTAGGGGAGGAGATGGGGGGTCACAGTGAATGACACACCTCTTGGGACGGACACAATTATAAGAGGGATTTTACCTAACAAATGCAATAAGTGTAACCTGATTCTTTGCACCCTCAGTGAATCCTCAACAATACAATACAATACAATACAATAATAAAAACCTTCTGAAGAGGCCAGGAAGGTGCTGTATTATCTCAGTCTACCCAGCCTGAGTTAGTGTCAGCCATCTGCAGCCATCCTCAAAGTTGTTTTTCCTTAAAACTGGCGTTCAGTCAGTTATTTCCAGTGTTGTTTTCCAGCTGGCATTCAAACCAGGTGGAGGTTTGCGCACATTGACCCCAGACACACTATCTCTGTTAAGGGTTTCCCCAGGATTTGTAGAAATCTAGTGAGTAAAGATATAGGATATACCTCTTAGCTACTACATATGACATTATGAATGTGGAAAAGGCTTCTCTTTAGAAAGAGGAAGGAATGAGGTCAACTCAGAAAGAAAATCAAATCTTATTTGAGAGCTTGTGTTTCAGTTGTTTCTGAGACCTTATATGTCTCAGGGATTTTTACACAGAGAGAGAAACAAAGATAAAAAGGAAGACTATGCATTTAGGATGTATCTTTGGAGTTATATAATTTCACATAAAATTATAAAAATGTTTGGTGGTTTTAATGAAAAACATACTAACAAAATGACATCAACTTGTACTACTTTTGTCCTCTTGAAAAATACTATCTAATACAAGCATACAAGATTTTTTAATGCTCAATTTATATTGTGAGAGCCAAACTAGCTCCATTTTGTTGTTTACAGCACAAGCCCCATTCCTAGCTGTTTACCACATAGCCCTTCCCCCCCAACCTCTGCCAGTGAAACCTGCAGGGTCACTCCCTGCTGCCTCCCCCCACCCCAGGTTGCACAGCCACTGAGCCGTAAACTGAGTCACCTTAGGCAAATAGCTGCTATAATAAACAATAAGTTTCTATTACCTTGAAATATAGGTAACCAGGTTGCACCAACTCTAGCCCCCGGTTAAGGGACCCCCCACCCCTCACCTGTACCAATCCAAATTCACCTTTATTAGTGAAATCATCAGCTACCGATGCAAATCCTCCTTTATTTCCTCCTTTACTAATGAAATCACCAACCACCAATGAAAAGTGTACTCGTACTGGACCCTACCCCTCTTGCTTTCTGTACCCATAAAAACTTCCTCCACCCCGGGTTTGGGGCTCGTCCTAGGCTTGCATGCCAGGAGAGTCCAGGCTTCCCGGGGCCTGAAATAAACTCATCTCATGCTTTTTACATCGGAGTGTGTCTCGGACTGTCTGTGGGGGTCTTTTGGGAGAATTTCGGGCATAACAATATATGTACTCCAAAAAAGAATATTACTAAATGACTACCTTTGTTCATAAAAATTATTCTCTAATAAAAGTTATCTTATCAATGTTCATTTGTCAATGGTAAAATAAAAATGTATTGTGTGTGTGTGTGTGTTCAAAGGACTTAGAGTTTCTATAGGATGAAGCAGAAATGGTTTGAAAATGAAAATAGATAGGAAGAAAGGACTTTTAGTATCTTTAGGCCTTGAATTACAATGCAAGAAAAGAGAAATGTCTTTATTTACTAGAGAGATACATTGTAGCTTAGGAAGTTTCCCCTTTCATAAACTTATTTGCTCCCTCAACATTATATGAAACCTGTCCTGGTTAAAATTGCACCCAGTTGACAAATGTGCAAAAGAGATACTACAAATGTAGTGTTACTTAAAAAAATTATTGTACTCCTGGATTTTGTGTGTCAGAAATTTGGAATAGGTACACCTACATTATAAGGAATACTTGTTTCTTCTCTGTGATTTTGGGGTACTCACTTGGGGAACTCAAAGACTGTGGGTCTTTCAGTTGACCAGGGCTACTATTATGTGAGGCTTATTCTCCTGGGCTCACTATACCATTCTGAGTTGACCACATCATTCTGAACCCAATTACCCTAAAATGCAAGATCCTTCTTGGCCTGGGAAGACTGAAAGATGGGAACTACCAACAAAAGAAATGTGGCCTCCCCCATGACTTGGTTTCCTTATAGCATGACAGCCCCAGGGTAATTGAAATTTCATCATGGTGGCACTAGGATCCAAGAATGTGAGGATTCCAGTGATAAAAGTAGATGCATCATTGCCTTTTATGATCTGACCTTAAAAATCAAGCAATAATGTTTCTACCTCACTCTGTTGGTTACAAGTGAGTTGTAACCCCATCTAGATTAAGTGGGAAAAGAATTAGAATCCATGCATTGAACAGAGAATGGTATGTTGTAGAATGGAGATGGGGGATATTATTGCAGCCATGTTTGGAAAATATAATATGCCACAGAAGCTAAGTTTCAGAGCGATTAAATGACTTGCTGAAGCTGAACAATAATTGGTAAAGTCCATCATGTGGCAAACAAAAACACAACGGCAATAATGAATGCCACTCAGTAAGACATTGGCAGTCACATCAACATGAACACAGCTGTGAGACACAGATATACCAAGGTTATAAAACCTTACCAAGTTGTTTGAATAGTGCCACCAACATAAGGGCCCAGTGGCAAGTTCACAAACTTAGTTGTCAGATCTTGTATGACAACAGCTCTAATGACCATTCCAGAAAAAAGCTCCAAAATTTCTTTGACGGTTGTTGGCCTAGACACTGGCTTAGCTACATAGCTTCCCAAGGGAAGCATTTTGAAGGTGACAGTAGAGATACTCAGCAATAAAGTATGTGGCACTTTTTCTAGGATGAGTTAGTAAAATTAATTGTTAGACCTTGTAAATACTAGTGCTTTGATTAGAAGACATTTGTCATCTTAAAAAATCACCATTCAATGTTTTTAACAAAACAAGTGAGATCAAGTGGTATCACAGCCACAAATAGGAGGAACACCATATAGTGATAATACTTTTAACTTTTCAATGTTCAAAATTTTCTAATACTGTCTTTCCTTTGACCACTCTTCTCTGCCCCTCTCTACCCTAAATTCCTATACCCTGCCTATTCTGAGCTATATTCTACATTCAAAAACTATCTTGTTGTAATCCAATGTTAGAGAAGATTTCCCATTGCCTAACTCAAAAAATGATATCTGTGTTGTAAAATGTAATGATATCTGGTGGGACTACTAAACAGCAGACATAAGTTTTCCCTGAAGGTTTTCATCTCTACTGAATCAATTTATGTTTGGTGTGTTGCTCACGTCTCAGCATGCTGGTTGCTGGAGGTTCTCCCTGCAGCAACTGAGTATCATCAATGAGGACATATGTCTTCAGAGAAGCTGAAAACAAGAGCTCTCTTCCATCGTGGTTTCCAAGTTTCTGAGGGAAAAATGAGCCTCCAGTTGAGGTACCATTTGAGAAGGACAACAAAGATTTTCCAGCTCAGTAAGCTGAAGCAGAAGGCTTGTTGTTCCCAGAGCAGCAGCTGGCATCACTTTGTCAACCATAGTATGGTGTTTTGCAGGTGGTTAGCAGTGCCCTGGCATCTGAGGAAGGGAAGGATTAAATGGAAAAAGGCAAATATCATGTCCCTCTGAATTACAGAAGTAAATGTTTCATGCCTTATATATAAAATTGGAGTCCACCAAATTACATGTGGTGAAACCCGTGTTCAGATTGCTTTAGCCTTCAAAAACACAAGAACTACAGTCTTCCTACCATCAGTGGATGTTTAATTAACAAAGAATCAACATGAAGAAAGGATTCTTCAAGTGACTCTCTTTATATTCTTTTGGATGACTTTGTACTGTGGTTCTTTTTCTCCATACTTAGAATTTCCAACCACATCTGTGTTTCCCAGGATAAGCTGTTCTTTTCAGGCAGCCAATTTTTTCCCCCCTCAGGCTTAACAAATACAGCAGAGCTACTGCTATTTGACCTAGATGATGTGCTATAGCTTCCAGAAAGATAAAACCTAATAGTCATATATAGGGCTTAATCTTTTATAAAATTCAGACACATTGAAATATAATGGAGAAATCACATATTTTGGAATCAGTCTGTTGTACTTTGTATCTCTTTGACCTTGGCAAATTCCACCGTTTTACTGAATTTCAGTTCATCTTCTTTAAAAATCAATTTTAAAATATGCCCCATGGAATTTCTATAAACTTTTAATTAGGAAAATGTCTAAAACAAATATAACACAGTTACAGAAATGATTTATATAATATTTACTAAGTTTTTTAAAAATGGTGGTTCTATATTCACAATGGCAATAGAATCAAACTAAGTGTCTATAAACAGACAAAGAAAATGTAGTATATATATATATACACAGTGGAATAGTGTTCAGCCATATAAAAATGAAATCATTCCATTTGCAGCAACATAGATGAAATTGGAGGTTATCATGTTAAGTGAAATAAGCCAGGCACAGGAATAAAAATATTGCATGTTCCCAATCATATGTAGGAGTTCAAATAGTTGTTCTCATAGAGACAGAGAGTAGAATGATGGTTACCAGAGGCTGAGAAGAGTAGCAGGGAGGGGTGAATTAAAAGGGATTGGTTAGTGGGTACTAATGGATACAAAAATGCAGTTAGATGGAAGGAATAAGATCTAGTGCTTGGTAGTAAAATAGTGTGACTATAGTTAGCAATAATTTATTGTGTATTTCCAAATAGTTATAATAGAGTAGACTTGAAATGATCCCAACCCATGAAAATGATAAGTACTTAAGGTGATGAAAACCCAAAAGAAGACCCTGACTTGATTATTATACAGTCCATGTGTGTAACAAAATATCACATATTTACCCCACAAATATGTATAAATATTTGTATCAATAAATAACCCCCCCAAAATGATGATGTATTGCTCTTACTCTCAGTGTGTCTAGGACAAGGCCAGGAACCTGCATTTAGCAAGCTTTTTGTATCGCTCTCATCTAAGAATAACACCATTACTCACTGAAGATAGAAATTAACATCAATAATAATACCTTTAAATAGTAGAGAAAAACCACAGGAGAAGATATCATTTCAAGAGCTTGAAGAAGATAATGTAAGAGCAGATACACAGCTACGAATGAAGATGATTGCACTAAACATTCCCATGTGCCTTTACTTTGTAATTGCTATGTTATGAACTGTGCTTAGAGCCTGAACTGAGGCAAATACAGCCTCCTCCATGTTAGTAAGGGTCCTACTACATCTTATGTTTTATTAGATTTTGGTTTCTTTGAAGACCTAATTTTGCAAATTGCCATTCCCTATGAACAGCTGTTGATGAAAGGTTATACTTTCTTGAGGTAGCAGTGTTGATATATTTGATACATCCCCTCTCCCTCCACACTCACACATAGGTATTTGCTCAGCTGCCAGGCATAACTAGAGCTTTTGTCTGGAGGTACCATCACTCTATGGACAGTTCAAAATGTTTACCTCTCTCTTTTCCCCAACTAGCTCAGCAAATTTATGTTAAGCTTAGGTTATAGTCTCACACTTCTATTTTATAAAGGTGAAAAGAGATTTGGCAAACTGAGGGAGAAGGAAGAGAAACATAAAATGGTAGACACAGTCAAAACATGACTATTCATTGATATTCAATAAAAAGCAAAGCATGAATAAGCTTCTAACAGGTACCCACCTTCAACTACATATTTATGTTCTTTACGTATGTTTTATTAGATTTCACTACAACATTAATGGGTTGCTATGCTTATCAGTTTTATAGACAAAAAATCTGGGGCTTAGAACACTAAGTAACAAAGAGGTATGAGAAAATATTTTTTGTTTTGAGACAGTCTCATTATATCCCCCTGGGTAGAGTGCTGTGGTGTCACAGTTCACAGGAACCTCAACTTCTTGGGCGTAAATGATTCCCTTGCCTCAGCCTCTCAAGTACGTGGGACTAAAGGTGCTTGCCTCGATGCCTGGCTATACTTTTGTTGCAGTTGTCATTGTTGTTTAGCTGGCCCAGGCCGGGTTCAAACCTGCCAGCCTCGGTGTATGTGGCTGGTGCCTTAATCACTGAGCTATGGGCACTGAGCCAGAAAACATTTTTGAAGTTATTGATAATTCTCATTATCTCAACTGTGATAACAGCTTCATATATATTCACATGCACCAAAACTCTTTAAGCTGTATTATTTAAACACATGCAGTTGATTTTGTCAATTACATTAAAGCTATAACAAACAAAAAGAATGTTACACAACTTGTCGAAGGTAGCAGAGACAGAAAACAGTACTTCTGCTCTCTTTCTCATCTCTGAAATGTACATTCTTACCCAACAAAGGATGCAGCAGAGTACTGGACAAAGAAATCATAAATTAGCTGGAAAGAAAGATGACTGAAAAAAGGAGACAGACATGAAGTTTTGTTTTCTATTGGATTTTAGTATTTCTTCCTGATGTGCAAACCAACTTAAGAAGAAAAAACAGGTTATTTTGATTTCAAATTGTCTATGTTGTCAGCTTTGTCATTTGTTTTGGGGAATAGAAAGGCTGATAATGTTGGCAGGTTCCCCCCCCCAAAAAAACCTATCTGAAAGAAAATTCTGTGCCACGGCCACAGACCACACCCTTACTTTGGAGACAGCTGTTAGTCCACAGAGATTGGGATGACTATTAGCCTTGGAAGAGTAACCAGTGCAAACTCCAAGCTATTAAGCTGTAACTTCTGTTAGAGTTCAGGTTATCAGGCTATGAATGTTTTATTATGATTCTGCTCCCCTAGTACCTGGAGTAATGTTTAAAAATATTTTTGGAAAAAATGATTGACAAAGTGACCTTTTACCATTAGATTTATGTTAAAGTTAGAGCACTGGAGGTATGATATAATTTTTTTTTCTTTTGGAAAATAGTGGAAATGAATAACTAAAGTGAATTGTGGCAATGATCTAAGTATTTCAATTACTTATGCTTTATCTGGGAGCTAAGATCACATCATTTACATTATAAATAACAACTACATTTTTTAGCAAACCCCTGACTTTTCTTAGAGGAAAATTATATGCATTAGTAGACAAAAAAAAATCATCATATTAGCTTTAGTTTGCTCTGTTCATTTTCCCACAAAACTCAATTTATAATATGTTCTCTAAAAAAATCAGACTTCCAATTTTACAAATATTCTTAATTAGTTATAGTCCCGTATTTATTGAGTAGTAATGGATGTTTCTGATACTAGCAACATTATACTGAAGATATGTCAAGTAAATCATGATGTGTGCCAAAAACACTCCTAGCAAAATTTTGTTTTCTCCAATCCCACTTAAAAACCATTAGTTTAAATAAAAAGATACCTCGTTTTACTAATTAATGGTGAGGGCTTAGAGAAATTGAAGTACTATTTATTTTCAGCAACAGCTCCAAGTTTTTTTCCTTGTTAGTTGTGCCAATTACACCATATATTTTGGTTAAATAATATGAGTTCAATGAGTTTGGAGATCTGAAGCTGTTAACTTATAAAGCCTCTCGAACTAGTAGACAGGTTCGATCAGTATAAAACGGAAAGGAGGCATAGAATTATGTTGCATTATGCATTCATATATAAATAATTTAATTCTTGAAACACCAACAATGAACAAAAGCACTTCTGAGGCACAGGAACATGTGTTCAATATTGTAAGCTAAGCTATATTTCAAATGAAATAAATTGGGGGAAAGTATACTTGTTTAGATGGCTTAGTTGTAAATCTTATGACCATATGAGGGTTTTGAGGACACTATGCAAAAGGTAGCAAAAATGGGACAGAAAAACTTTCTTGTAAAAAACCAATTACTATAAAATTATCAACCCCTTTTTATTTATTGTCCATGTTGGGGAGATTCTTCACATTGCATGAGTTCTTTTGTTTTAAAATATACTTATGGCGCAGTTTGAACTTCTGATTATTTAAAAAGAAGCTGATAAACTGTAAAAAATCATCAAATTATTTCTATAATTCCTTTGAAGAAAGGCTCAAATTTTGTTTTCTTAATTTTCTATCTCTTTTGAATAATGACAATATTAAGATTCTTTGGGTTTTTTTGCCTTTGTTATTTTCCTGCAGTGAGATTCTTTCGAACTTGATGTTCTTTCATGTGTAATTGCCAGTCCTTAACAACATCTCAATTTTCCCTCTCTTTGCATAAACAAAATGATCTAATTAGAAATATACATTTGGTAATCCATTTAGGAAAATATAGAATATGGAAAAATTTGGTTTAATATCATCCCTAGCTTTCCCATAACTACTCCCCTGAATCCTTATCAAAGGGAACAATAAGGCAAAGATAATTGTCTTTTGGTACTTAAGGATCTAGAATGTTTAATATGGAATGTAGTTTTAGGTCTTAGGTAGAGCATATTTGTATAAATGAAGGTCATTGAAATGAGAGGGGAGAGACGGAAATGGCAACAAGTAGCCCCCATTTCAGAAAGCATTGACAATGAACTCTAATGCTCTGAGTGTGTCTTATACAGTGTCCTATATATAGGAGTCACTGAGAAGCCTTTGGAGGATGTGTAGTAGAAAGTATGAGATTTACTCTGTGTGTGATGCTGATTTGAGAATAAGCTAGAAAAGAGGTAAATGCAGTTGAGAATGAAAAGTTGACAACCACAATTAAGAAAGTGCAAACCCAAAGACAGGGGCTGAGTCAGCTTTCCACCGGACATGGCAAAGATATTCAGGTGATTTCTCCCAACTTGAGCCTTTCATAGCATGTCTTGAAGCCTAATCTTAGGTCCAAACAAGTTGCTGCAGTTCGATCTTTCCCTTTGGAATTTCTTCCACTTCATAAAATGCAATCACCCTTGATATCCAGGCTAGATTAAACCAGCACTCTAGCTGCTAGCTGGACAGCTGATTTTGTTCCTCACATACTTATTGGAGTTGGCAGGTCTAAGGAACATTGAGTTAAAGAGTCCTGCCTGCAAAATTCATGAGGGAGCCTTCTGGGGGTTGCCCCTTCACCTTTCGATATCAAAGCAAATCATGCCTGTCTAGACTCAAGAGCGCCACATAAAACTGCTGAAGAGACTGTGTCTGACACAGTGCAAAAGAATTATGAGGAATTCTAGAGTTATGGGGAAATGTGCCCTATTTAAGGCATCAAAATATGTAAAGAGAAGGATTCATGTCCTGCCCTAGGGAAAAGTGTCAGAGTTACAATTGATCACCTTACACTCTAATGCTCTTATTTTACACTACAGTGATGAGAATGAGGACTCTTCTGCAAACCAGAATCCACTCTTTTGCACCCAGCCAGTATTTTTCACAATATTTGATACAAACATTTTTAAATCATGTACTTAGTTAGCACACTACTTGGGAATTTATAAAATTATACTGTTTGAAAGTTTAAAATAGGTCCTTTTAAGGTTCTAAATGATTTTTCTTCAGCTTTCACTTTCTAACAAAGAATAATTATGTCTGTTAAAAATGAGAATCACATCAAATATGCAATATGAGTTATATGATAAATGTGTGAGACATATGTGTATACATTTCAAGATATATATACATGTAAAGTGTAATTATAAGATATATAAGATATGTATGACTAAGGTATATATGATATATATGGGATTTATTCAGTATGTATACTTGTATATAAATACACACATTTTTGCTAGGTGTCTTGGATAAGAATAAAACTCAAAAAGGACTATCCTTTCCTCAGAAAACTTTTATCTAGAGTTGCATCTAAACACTTAAATCAAGAACCATCAAAAGGGTAATATGAATAACAGTAATTATTATTACAATAGTGCTTATTTTTCTTTATAAATTGCCTTTGCTTATTCAGAAATCTATGAAAATAATAGTAACAGATTACTCCTTTCTTAGAGGAGAGCAATGGCCATGAATATCCTATAAGTCATTTCTCTTTTTATTTAATGAGAACAAAAAAAGGGCATGCTTTCTCCCTTATAAACTGGTGTAAAACTTGTTCAGTAAGCCCATCATTTGAGTAAAAACAGTCTATCTGCTCCTTTATAGACTCTATAGAGTCTATAGGCTCTGTTTATTAGGGAAAGTTTGTGCTTTTACTTTTTTTTTTTTTTTTGCAGTTTTTGGCCAGGGATGGGTTTGAACCCGTCACCTCCAGCATATGGGGCCGGCACCCTACTCCTTTGAGCCACAGGTGCCACACTGTGTTTTTACTTTTTTAAATGTCAGAACATACCAAGGCCCCTACAAATAGGTGGTGTTTTATATTTTGGGTCGATTTAATGTGTAGATCCCCATAAATTCTGGCAAGAAGGCAGTACAAATGAGGAGAGAGAGTGAACATTCCTCAGTGAAGTATATCCATGCACCAGACAATGATATTTTGATCAATGATAGACTGCCCATATGACAGTGGCCCTATAAGATTATAGGACCACATTTTTACCATATCTTTTCTATATTTATTATGCTTAGATACACAAATACCATTGGGTATAATGGCCTACAATATTCAGTACAGTCGCATGCTTAAAGGTTTGTAGTTTAGAAGTCATAGGGTACACCATTAGCCTAAGTCAGGGGTCCTCAAACTTTTTAAATAGGGGGTCAGTTCACTGTCCCTCAGACCGTTGGAGGGCTGGACTGGGGGATCCGGGATGAGTCAGCTGCTAAGCAGGACAGGCAGTGGCAGCAAAAATACCTGGGGGGCCAGATAAATGTCCTAAGCAGGCCGCATGTCCTAAATGTCCTAATGTGGCCTGAGGGCTGTAGTTTGAGGACGCCTGGCCCTAAGTGGACAGTAGGCTATAACCATCTAGGTTTGTGCAAATACTCTCTATGATGTTTGCACCATGAAAAAAATCACCTAAAGATGTGATGCATTTCTCAGAACGTAGCCCGTCATTAAGCCCTGCGTGACTGTAGTTCTCTTCTAGAAACACGCAAGAATCAAGATGATTGGGGACACAGGCTTAGAGGAAAGGAGCCATCATGAAAGAACTCATCATACAAATTGTTCCTATTACTCTGAGGTTGTGCATCCAGCTTGGCAGTCAGGTGAGGGGACACTTATTCACTAATCAGGATCCTGATTTGTGGTGCACTGATGGGAGGAAGCCCAAATAGGAGCGTCAAGAGATACTTTTGCAACCTTTATGTGCCTCATCCTCATGAAAAGCAGGCAAAGTTTTCAAAAGAAAAAGTTTGCATTGTTAGGGAACAGATGAAAAATGGGAAAATTTAAGAGAATGGTTCTCCCCACAATATGCACAGTGCACACAACCTGCAACTGGTTTAGGAGGTCATTTTTTCCTCAAATGAAAAATTATTATAAGAATCATCAATCTTATAAAACCAGGGTCTCCAAGTTATTTTTTCCAGTGAAAACCCTGGTTTTAACTTCACTACAAAGGGCTAAAAATGACCAGTGAGAGGAAACGGGATATAATGGTTTCAAGGAAACTGGCAGGACACTGAGAGAAGGCAGACAGAATTGCTACACTGTCTTATGTCTACTTGCTATGAGAAAGAGCAAGGAGCAGGGAGAGGGATTCCAGGGCAGCTGTGGTTGTGTCTCTTGGTTTAACTTGATCTGATTTAAAGGAAAAACAAATAGCCAGAAATAACCATTGGAAGAACTCATTGTTGAGGGTGTCAATATCACAGAAAAAAGGACAAATCCTATTCCTGTATTCCTTTAGGTGATGTGATCATTATCTGATATATAACGAGGAATAGCATGGATATTGACTCTTCGAAATAACAATCTGGACTTTAAACATAATACATATTTCATCAGCTTGTGTAAAATGTCTGAAATCTTTAACTTTTTATTGTGATAACATATATTACAAAATAAAATTTGCCATTTTAAACATTTTAAGTGCACAGTTCAGTGACATGAAGAATATTCATAGTGTTGTATAACCATTACTCTCACCTACCTCCACGGATTATTCATTTTTCTAAACTGAAATTTTATACCCATTAAACCATAGCTCCCCATTTTCCCCACCTAATAGTCCCAGGCAATCACCATTTTACTTAATATGAATTTAAATACTCTAGGGACCTCACTTAAATGGAGTCATACAGTATTTGTCCTTTTGTGTGTGACCTACTTCACTTAGCATGCTGTTTTCAATGTTCATTCATGTTGCAGTATGTGTCAGAATTTTCTTCCTTTTAAAAGTTGAGTGATACTCCATTGTATGTATATCCTGCTTTTTGTTTATCCACTCTTACACTAAGTGACATTTGGTTTCTCTGCTGTTCAGCTATTATGAATAATGCTGCTGTAAACTTGAGTGTACAAATGTCTGTTCAAGTTCCTGCTGTTAACTTTAAGTATATACTCAGCAGTCAAATTTCTGGGTCACATAGTAATTCTATCTTTAAATTTTTGAAGAACCACCACACAGTTTTCCACAAAGAAAACTACAACATTTTACATTCCCCCCAAGAATGCATAAAAGGTTCAATTTCTCCAAATCCTCACCAACAACTATCCTTTTCTCTTAGTTTGGTTTTTGTTTAAGGTTTTATAAATGTGTATTTAAAGGATACAAGTCTAGTTTTGTTACATGGATATCTTTTTCAGTGGGGAAGTGTGTGCTTTTTTAGTGTACCTATCATGCAAATAATACACACTATATCCATTAAGTAATTTCTCATCCCTTACCCCTCACCCACTCTCCCACCCTTCTGTGTCTCCAATGTCTATATCATTCTGAACTGTATGTCCTTGTGTATACTTCCAATTATAAGCGACAACATTTGGTATTAGATTTTTCTGTATCTGAGTTATTTCACTTAAGATAAGCACCTCCAGTTCCAGCCATGTTGCTGCAAAAGACATTATTTCACACTTTTTAATGGATGAATGATATTCTATTGTGTATGTACACCACATTTTTTTTTATTTACTGATCCACTGATGGAGACACTTAGGTTGATTCCATATCTTTCCTATTGTGAATCATGTTGTGATAAACACATGGGTGCAGGTGGTCATATAAAGAATTTTTTCCTTTGGGTAGATAACCAATAGTAGGATAACTAGATCAAATGATGGCCATTTATATGCTTTCTTTTGAAAAATTGCTATCATGGCCTTCGTTTACTCTTTAATGGACTTGTTATCATTTGTTGTCAAATTATTGAAAGTTTGGCAAATTCTGGATATTGATCCACTTATAGTTGCATAATATGTGAAGATTTCTCCTATTGTGCACTGTGTTGATTATTATCTTTGTTCTGCAGAAGCTATTCAATTTAATCAAGTCCTTTTGTCCATTTTTGCTTTAGTTGCTTGTGTTTTTGAGATCTTAGTCATAAATTCTTTTCCTAGAACAATGTCTAGAAGAGTTTTTCCTACATTTTCTTCTAGTGTTTTTATAGGCTCAGGTCTTACATTTAAGTGTTTGATCAATCTTGAGTTTATTTTCGTATATAGTGAGAGATAGGAATCCTGTTTCATTCTTCTGCAAATAAAGATCTAATTTTCCTAGCACCATTTATTGAAAAGGTTGTCCTTTCTCCAGTAGATGTTTTTGTCACCTTTGCAAATATCAGTTAGTTGTAGTTGCTTAGCTTTATTTGGGCCTTCTATTATTTTCCATTGATCTATGTGAATACTTTTATACCAGTACCATTTTGGTTACAATAGCTTTGTGGTATAGTTTGAAGTATGGTAAGGTGATGCCTCTGGAATCATCTTTTTTTGCTTAGGATTGCTTTGTCTATTCAGGATCATTTTTGTTTCCATATACATTTTAGGCTTGTTTTTCCATTGTTATAAAAAACGATGTTGATATTTTAATTTCATTGAATCTGTAGATTGCCTTGGGCAGGAAGGGCATTTTTATGATGTTGGTTCTACCAATTCATGAGCATAAAATGTTTCTCCATTTGTTTGCGTTAGCTACAATTTCTTCCACCAGTTTTTTGTAAGTTTTACTTGTACAGATATTTCACCTCTCTGGTTAAATATATTCCTCTGTAGTTCATTCACTTTGTAGTTATCGTCAATGGATTGCCTTCCTGATTTGGTTCTCAGTTTGATTGTTACTGGTGTATAAAAATGCTACTGATTTTTGAATATTGAATTTGCATCTTAAATTTTTATCAAATTAATTAAATCTTAGAGTTTTTTTTTGGTAGAATCTTTAGAGTGCTCTAGATAAAAGATTATATCATAAGTAAACAAAGGTAATTTGACATTTTCTTTTCCAATTTGGATACATTTTTATTTCTTTCTCTTGCCAGATTGTTTGCCTAGGACTTCCAGTCCTGTTTTGAATAGGAGAGGTGAAAGTGGGCATCCTTGTATTTTTCTAGCTCTTAGGAGGAGTACATTCAGCTTTTCCTCATTTAGTATGCTTTTGGCTATGAGTTTGCTATATACATCCTTTATTATTTTAAGGTATATTCCTTCAATGCCTATAATGTTGAGGGTTTTTGTCATGAAGGGGTGCTAGATTTTATCAAATTCATTTTCTGCTTCCATTAAGATGATCATATGGTTTCTAATAATAGCCACCCTAATGACTGTGAAGTGGCATCTCATTGTGATTTTTATTTGTATTTCCCATTCATTAATAAGGTTGAGAATGTTTTCCTATACTTATTGCCCCTCTGCATATTGTCTTTGGAAAAAAATATCTATTCTAGGCCTTTGGCAATTTCTTAAAAAAATATTTAAATCGATTTTGAGGTACAATTAGTTTTGGGTTACGTAGATGAATTGTATTGTGGTAATGTCTGTTTTTTGTATCCACCATGTGAATAATGTACATTGCATCAAATAGGTAGTTTTTCTCCTCTCACCCTTGCAGTAAGTCTCTACCCTTTCCCATTTTCAGTGTTTAATGTGCCACTGTATATGCCCATGTGTACTGTAACTTAGCTCCCACTTATAAGTAAGAACATGTGGTGTTTGTTTTTCCATTTCTGTGTCTCTTCACTTAAGATAATTGCATCTCGTTCCATTCAAGTTACTGTAAAAAATATTATTTCACCCCAGGGCAGCGCCTGTGGCTCAAGGAGTAGGGCATCGGCCCCATGTACTAAAAGTGGTGGGCTCAAACCTAGCCCCGGCCAAAGAGGAAAAAAAAAAAGCAAAAAATTATATTATTTCATCCTTTTTAAGGTTGAGTAGTATTCTATGTAGTAAATGCAACACATTTTCTATATCTAGTCTTTGGTTAATGGGCACTTTGTTTAATTCCCTATTTTTGCAATTTTTAATTGTCCTGCAGTAAACACATGAGTGTATATGTCTTTTTGATAAAATAAATTATTGTCCTTTAGGTAGGTACCCAGTAGTGGGATGGCTTGATCAATTGGTAGATCTATTTTTAGTTCTTTGAGAAATCTCCACACTGTTTTTCATAGAAGTTGTACTAATTTAAATTCCACTCAACATTGTATAAGTGTTTCCTTTTTACCATATCAGTACCAATATCTATTATTTTTTGACTTTTTAATAATCTCCATTATGACTGGGATAAAGTAGTACATTTTTGGTTTTAATTTGCATTTCCCTGATTATTAGTGATGTTGAGCATTTTTTTCATATATTTGTTGGTCATTTGTAATTAAAAAAAATCTGTTCATGTTCTTTGCCCACTTTTCAATGCAATTGTTTCTTTTTCTTATTTCTTTGAATTTCTTATCAACTCTAGATATTAGTACTTTGTTGGATATATAGATGGTGAATAGTTTTTTTTCCTTCTGTAGAGTTTCTACTTACTCTAACAATTATTTCTTTTGTTCTGGAGAAGGTTTTTAGTTTAATTAAGTCCCTTTGTTTTGGCTTTTGTTGTGTTTGCTTTTGAGCACTTACTCTGAATTTTTTTGCCTAGGCCAATGTCCAAAATAATATTTCCTAAGTTTTGTTCTAGAAATTTGTTGTTTCAGGTTTAAGTCTTTAATCCTCTTGAATTAATTTTTTTTATGGTGAGAGATAGGGATCCAGTTTCATTATTCTGTAAGTGGCTATCCAATTCTCTCAGCACTATTTATTGAATTCAATGGGACATCCTTTTCCCAGTATATATTTTTTGTGTACTTTGTCAAAGATCAGTTGGTTATAGGTATATTACTTTGTCCCTGAGTTTTACATTATGTTCCATTGATCTATGTGTCTATTTTTATACCAGTGCCATGCTCCTGGGTTACTATTACCTTATATTAAAATTTGAAGTTGAGTAATGTGATGCCTCCAGAGTTTTTCTTTGTGCTTAGAAGTGCTTTGGCTATTCAGGCCATATTTTGGTTCTATATGAACCTTAGGATTTTTTTTCTAATTAAGTGAAAAGTGGCATTGATATTTTAATAGGAATTGCATTAACTGTAGATTGCTTTGGGCATTATGGTCATTTTCACAATATTTACTCTTCCAATCTGTGAGCATGAGATTTTTTTACCATTTGTTTGTGTTGTCTATAATTTCTTTCATCAGTGTTTTGTTGTTCTCCTTGTACAGATTTTCAGCTTCTTGGTTAATTATATTCCTATATTTTACTTATTTATTTATTTACTTATTTATTTTTGCAGCTATTATAAATGAGATTGAATTCCTGATTTGATTCTTATCTTGGTAATTATTAGTATATAGCAGTGCTGCTGATTTGCATATGTTGATTTTATAACCTAAGACTTTTCTGAATTCATTTGTCAAATCTAGTACTTGTCTGGAGGAGTATTTAGGGATTTCTAAGTATAATATCAGCAAAGAAGATAATTTGATTTCCTCTTTTCCAATTTGGATGTCTTTTAGTTATCTTTTACACTTGCATGATTGCTTGTTCATTTTGCCAGTTATTTTTTATTTTTTAATTGTGATGCTTTCTTTGAATAGCAGGATTTCTCAAATATAATTTGAGAAATTATATGTGTAAAAGAAAATTTTTACACTGCTGGTGGGACTGCACTATTACAACCTTTTTGGAAGGAAGTATGGAGAACCCTCAAAGAACTCAAACTAGACCTCCCATTTGACCCTGAAATCCCACTGCTGGGCATCTACCCATAAGAAAAAAGTCCTTTCATCACAAAATCTAATTCTTTGTAAAACATTTTCCTGATAGATACCTTTTTGCTATGATAATTTTTTTCTTTTTATCTGGAGAATTTAGGTTTCAGTTTTCCTTATAGAAACACTCTGATATGGTATATCAAGTGGGTAAAACAAATTCTGGGTTAGCTTATTAACTCAGATAGACATTCATCCAACTATGCTTTCAAAGATCGTCTTCTGCTGCCTCATAATTCATGCTCACCACAAAATAGGGTACACTTGGATAAAGGATGAATATTTATTAGATATTGCTATGTGTTATTCCACCTATATTATAGCATGACTTGCTTCTTGATTCACTTAGACCTCCAGTCAAATGTTATAAAGAAGTCTCCTTTATATAAATATCTCCCACCTCCTTATTGTTCTCTTAGATTATTTTCTACTTTATTTTGTATTATTTGTTCATTTTAATATGTATTCTCCCATTATTCTGGGAGCACCAAAGCATAAATATTGCTTGTATTAATATTATGTGCCACCATATTTCTATTGTTCAACAGCCATTAGGTAGAAGAATTCTCTCTTACATGAAAGAGGGTCTGCCTTCTTTTCTATTCAAACCTTCAGCTGATTGGGTGAAGTCCTCCTATGTTATGAAGGATAATCTGTTGTACTCAGTCTGCTGATTTAAATATTAATCTCAAACAAAGCCATCCTAACAGAAACAGCTACAACAATGTTTGACAAAATATCTAGGTACCTCCTATTCTAGTCAAGTTGACACATAAAATTAACCTTCATATCTCTCTATAGAAAGATTATAGGCCAATCTTAAATTTGTCAGATAAAACTTAAATGACTGACAAAATTACCAAACTGACCAAACTTAACTAGAAGTTATGCCACGATCCCAATAATGATGTTGTTATTGTCATTGTACTAGAGAGAACAGGGGGCTGTTGTAGAATATCTTGTGATAAATATCAATTTAATTTATGGAAAAAAAAAATTACCTATTGCTGCAAAAGCCTTAAATTTGTAGCCTATCAAAAATGAACACACTAAGCTTTCTTTTCTTTTCTTTTCTTTTTTTTTTTTTT
>NW_003852467.1:1577714-1581076 GCF_000181295.1 Otolemur garnettii
AAAAGATAACTAAAAGACATCCAAATTGGAAAAGAGGAAATCAAATTATCTTCTTTGCTGATATTATACTTAGAAATCCCTAAATACTCCTCCAGACAAGTACTAGATTTGACAAATGAATTCAGAAAAGTCTTAGGTTACAAAATCAACATATGCAAATCAGCAGCACTGCTATATACTAATAATTACCAAGATAATTTTCTTTTCTCTCCACATCCATGCCAGCATCTGCAGTTTTGAGATTTTGTGATGTGAGTCATTCTCGCTGGGGTTAGATGGTATCTCAGGGTTGTTTTGATTTGCATTTCTCTAATTATTAGGGATGAAGAGTATTTTATCATATGTTTATAAGCCATTCGTCTGTCTTCTTTAGAGAAGGTTCTATTCATCTCTCTTGTCCAGTAATCTAAGGGATTGTTGGATTTTTTATGTTTATTACTTTGAGTTCTCTGTAAATCCTAGTAATCAAGCTTTTATCTGAATCAAAATATGCAAATATCCTTTCCCAATGTGTAGGTTTTCCATTTGCTTTGGTTGCAGTTGCCTTAGCTGTACAGATTGCAGCTCAATTTACAATCGCCAAAATGTGGAAACAGCCTAAATGCCCACCAAGTCAAGAATGGATTAACAAGCTGTGGTATTTGTATACCATGGAATACTACTCAACCACTAAAAAAGACAGAGACTTCACATCATTTGTATTAACTTGGATGGATATGGAACAAATTATTCTTAGTAAAGCATCACAAGAATGGAGAAATAAGAGCCCTATGTACTCAATTCTGATATGAGGACAATTAAGGTCCTAGTACACAGTGTGGGGTGGGGGAGAGGGAGAGCTGAAAAAGGAAAGAAGGGAGGGCATGGGGTGGTCAGGGGATAGGGTTCACCTTTGGGGGGCAGGACACAAATATAATAGGGTCCTTACATAACAAAAGCAATTCATGTAACCTGCCTCTGTGTACCCTCAATGAATCCCCAACAGTAAAATATATATATATATATATATATATATAAAGAATGGGATTTTGCTGTAGTTTAGACAAAGTGGCAGACATGAAAGTATAAGTAGAAGATACATGTAACAAGATCAAAAAGGTAAAAGGGAGCAAGGCAGTTATTATATGGAAGAGATGGTGGTTACATCAAATGTATTTTATACATAGAGTGGATAGTTCTTAAGACCACAATTTTTATATTAAAAATATTATCAGCAGTACTCAAGAGATTAAAAAAATAGACAAGAAAACATTAAAATTGTACTGAAATGTTATATATAAACTAATACTGGTAAAATGGACATATTTTAATAGAATTTTAATTTGTAAAAAATGTTCAATTAGGCAACTTGTCATCTTGATGTGTCATTTAATTTTTTAAAAAATAATAATTTGAATATAAGAATATATTTAAAATTTGAAGATTCAAATTTACAAAAAAAATTAACTAAAATTTGTACTTACCAAAACAAAAATATCATTCTTTGTAGGTCACAGTCTTTTCTGGTTTTTTAAATTGTAAACACCAATGAAAATTCCAATTGGTCACATAATTTTATTTGCTTGACTAATCACTATGCTGACATTGTTCAATTTGGTTCTATTGTGAAATGTTTACACCACTCAGAACAATTGGAATTTTAAGAATATATGTAGCTAAATAGCTATACGTTAAGGCTTCCTGTACAATAAGGGTTTTCCAAAGCAAGCTGTGGTGTTTATAAAAGGATAAATAATAAAAATGCGTTGATTTATAGGTTTTTACCTATAGTATTAGAGTTGAAAAATGACCACAGAAATTGTTTAGCATTTAGGCCAATCAATAGAAATACTACCAGAAGATTTCTTGGTAGTATTTCATAGTAGGTAATGTTTATAATTTTCTGACCTAAATAATACAAAGCCAGTTGAGTTTTTTTTTTTTTCCTTTTTTTCAATAGAGTCTCAACTGCGTAGCCTGGGCTAGAGTGCAGTGGCCTCAGACTACCTCATAGCAACCACAAACTTCTGGGCTCAAGCCATCCTCCTAACTCAGTCTCCCAAGTAGCTGGGACTATGAGAATGGACCACAAAGCCCAGGGAATTTTTCTATTTTTGGTATAGAAGGGCACTCACCCTTGCTTGGGCTGGTCTCAAACTTCTGAGCTCATGATATCTGCCTGCTTCAGCCTTCCAGAGTATTAGGAGTATAAGCATGAGTCACTGGGCCAGCCAGCCAACTGACTTTTAATTTTTTTTATTGTTTGTAAAATCTCCACAGAGGATGTATCATCTTAGTGGTGACAAAACATAGACAGAATGCTCCTTGGCCGGCCCTTTGTACACCATCAGGATAAGGTATGGTTTCACCAGTCAATCATGCTGGTCCCTGACCATGTAAGCTATCATAATTCCCCAACATTTACCTTTAAGACTAAACATGTTTTGCAGTTGAAATGTATATATTTGGGAGAACTGTGGAAGATGAAGTTTCATAGAGAAATCATCTCTGAAAACTGTATAAAAATCAAATTTATAACCAATTTTTCACTTTGCCTTGTAAGAAATCATGGAATCAATTTGACTTAAATATCTTCTGAATTAAAAATCTCTAAGTAGAAAATGAGGGAGAAATAATCCATTCTTTCTTTTAGCTTTTGTTCCTCCTGTTGGATAATTTCCTCAGGACAATCTATATCTGAGCTTATTTGTATCACATGTTCAATGTCAGGCATTTTTTCTCCCTCTTCCACCCAGGAAGATAGAAAGATCAGGGGGGAGGATGAAGTGACAGCCTTTTGAAAGCTGACCTTCCCACACATCCAATGTGCCCCGTTAACTGAACTCCTCTTCTGCCAACTTATTTTTCTCACAAACAGAATTGATGTGCTTAATTGGGTATTAAACAGACACTAAACAGCATTTTATTTTTGTAGTTAGACCTGTTTGATCCAGCTAGCATTTTTTTGCACTAGATGGAATTCTCTTAGAAATTTTGGATATTTGCCCAGGAAAGTGGTTGATGGAGATTATTCTTTCTACTTTGTCGATCACCTCTTCTCTCTTTTTAAAATCTCCTACTACTTATTAAGGTTGATGAAATGTGGAGCATCACAACATTGTTGAAAAATAAAATTATCTGTAAATTGTACTTCAATCTGCCATTTTGTGCAAGGACAGCAGATAGTTACAAATATAGATATATTATAAAAGGAAATATTTTTTAGAAATGTAATGAATTTTTGTAAAATTAAAAATCAAAGAAGAGATTAAGGACAAATAAAATTAAGAGTCAGAGCTACTACCCACAAAATGATTGATGAATAAAATGTGGGGTGAGGTATATAATGCAATGTGAGCTATTGAATTTAGGAGTAGATGAAG
>NW_003852467.1:1586776-1617281 GCF_000181295.1 Otolemur garnettii
CAGTTTGATGGAAGTGTCTTGGATTGTGTATGAAAACACCACACTGTACCCCCAAAGTGCATCAATGTACACAGTTACCATTCAATAAAAAAAAAAAAAGAAAAAAAAAACTACGACAGTGAAATAAATAAACACGTTTTTAGTTTTTCCAAACATTTTTTTCTTTTAAAAGAAGCATGATTTCTTGTTCATTTTCCCAGTAGGTGTGATTCAGTCCTAGAACAATCTATGAGCCTAGCTCTTTCTCACATCAAGTGATATGTTTTAAAAGGAGCTTGCCAAAAGCTTTACTGGGAAATGCTTTTCCCAACAAAACATATCAAGCAAAAACACCAGTAGTCATGTAATTTTATTTTCCAGCAATTTGATGAAGAGATTTGTTTCTTCCTTTAAAAGAATGAACACAATTGATATTACACTATTCATTATGGTTCAAATTATACACTCAGATTTGCATACTTAACCAGACAATGTGGTTAAGGGAAATTTAAACAGAAATGAATGGTGCATGGAGCTTTGTGAACATTGTGTAGTTTAAGAAATTTTATTTATATACACACACACACACACATATCATCGAAAATTACTTTGTGCCAACTATAAGAACTAGTAATGATAGAGTGCATTTCAGTTCAAATTCTGCAATATATCTCCTAAACTTCTGATTTGTAAACTAAACAGTATATCACACTCTAACAAACACATCTAAGAATGGGCTCCATTCTTAGAAGATAGAAACTTTGGAGAAGATAGAAACTTTGTCTTTGGGCATTAGACCACTCTGAAATTCTGATAGTTTAATTTTTAAATAAATGTCCCCAAGTTATAGGAGATAAAAATATCAACAACAAACTTACCAACTACTGCATTAGATAACACTAGATAATTGCTACACATCACCAAAAATCTCAATGGCTTACCCCACTGAAGATTTGTTTGAGCTCAATTTATAGGTTGAATGACAATATGCAAAGACCAGGACCACAAGCACTTCCATTCTGTAACATTTTCTTTCTTCTTTTCATTAATTTTTCTTACTTATACATGTGTGTTTTAGGTTTCCACTTTTGCCTTTACAGAATTAAAAAGGCTAAATTTAATGACAATCATAATATTTAACATAAGGACTCAGAACAAAAACCTCATAAAGAACATCTGATTTCTTTTCTGAATGTATTTATCTTCATTCATTCTAACAGCATTTTCTAGAGCACCTTAGCATCTTCTGCTTCATCTTTGAATCCAGTTAGATATACAATAGTGAAATGTGTTTTTCTCAGGGCTGAATCTAGATGTGAAGTACATCACTTCTGCCCACATTTCATTGTTCAGAATCTGGATGGTAGTCTTAACTTAAGTGCAAAAAAGTTGGAGAATATATTTTACCAACATTCCCAGTAATAAAGAATTAGATAGTCAAAATATGAACAATCCCCACTACAAACAGTACTAAAGGAGAGATTTATGAAAAAGGATGAATAAAGCAGAACAATTTAAAGAAATGGTACGTATATACTTGGATAGGTTTTTACAATTTACCAAAAATTTTTTGGTGACATTTTAATGTAATCTTTCTTCTGTATTCCTTTGTAATAAAAATGATGTAAATAAGGGATATACTATTGCATTTGTTTCACAAAATAAGAAACTAAGATTCCTTAACAAAAACTCTTAAATTCATAAACTTAGCAGTCATAAAAATTGCAGGTGAGATTCGATTCCATGTCTATCTCAGACACTCTACAATGCCCTCCATAATTACCAGCTAATGCTCTCACTATATTAAAAACAACACCTAACGGTACATGTCTAATCTATTACGTATGGAGTATAAATGTCTTAACACAATAGTTAAGTAAATGAGGTGAAGGATATATTAACTAGTTCAATATAAGCATTCTAAATTGTATATAAAATCAGCACATTGTACTCCATAAATACATTAATGTATACATGATCTATGTGTTTATGACTTACTATTTACAAAATAGTAAATAAAAAAAAACTGAAAAAGAATACCTACTGTAATGAGAGGATAAAAGAGCTTGTAAATGTGGAAACAAAGAATTATACAGTTATATCCTATGTTGAGCATATGAGCATATGTAGCTGGTTTATTGATGAAACTTAACACATGGAATTATACATGTAATAAAAGATTCTGTTTTTTTAAAAAAGTTATAATCCTGGGCAGCACCTGTGGCTCAAAAGAGTAGGATGCTGGCCCCATATGCCAGAGGTGGCAGGTTCAAACCCAGCCCTGCCCAAAAACTGAAAAAAAAAAATCATGATCCTTGCTCTCAAACATGTCCACTTGAATTCCCCCTTCTTTTCCTTTAATGATATCTTGTGATATTTTCATCTTTTCCGGTCATTATTGATTATTAAAAAAGACTATCCCAATATAAAACGGTTAATGTTACAACCTATTCAAAATGTCCCCCAGCAGACTAGATATCTAAGCAGAATATATAAACATCATTGTCTACTACTAAGATTTATTTCTCCTTTTCCCTATTCTGATTTGATGATATTCCTATCTATCTGAGAAGACCACAGTTTAGCCCCAAAGAGGTGTTTGGGTGAATGTTTGAATAAATTAATTATAAATGATAAATAAAAAATTAATACAGAGGTAATCTTGAACATACTCCTCCCTCCATTTTTCCTAACAGTTTTTAATTGTTTTTTAATTTCAGTGCCTTATCATCTTGCCCCTGGATAACTGCAATGATTTACAGATCAGTCTTCCTATATGTCATGTTGACAATCTTCAACATTGTCTTCATATTGCTCATAGATCATCTTTGCTAAAATATAGATATGATGTTGTTTTTCTACTTACAATCTTTCACTTCCACCCTTCATTCATAAACTGAGTATCTTCAGGAACCAACCTCCCAGCATGGCTTTCACTGATTCTCAATGCAAGACCACAATCTGAGCTGCATCTCCTGACATCATTCCATATGCACTAAACCATGCATCCATAATATGCTACTTTTTTTTCATGCCACTTTTTTCTCCCGTAGTTTCTTCTACCTTTCCCACTTCTATGGTAGTTGAAATTTTATTCCAGGTGATTTTAATCTGCTCTGGAAAACCATTCCTACTGATCCAAGACCATTGTTTCCTGTACTTACAGGATCCTTTATCACAATGTCATTATACCACTGATCACATTCTGTTATATTTAAATGAGAATTCAAGTGCTTCCTGACATAGGTGTGGCCTCCTTTAAGGCAAGCTCAGTATCTTCTTCATACTATAGATTAGAGATAATTCCTGTCACATTGTAGGTCCTTAATAATTACTGGGGAAGAAAATAAAATAAAGACTAAAAATTATAAAGAGTTTCAAATCCAGAGATGCATCATCATTTGGAGATTTTTCAGAAACCTCTGTGTAGGAAACTCTCATTAATTATTAATAAAGTGCAAGTTAATATTTTTGCTGTGAAAGCAATTTGAAAAACAGTATCAAGAGCCTTAAAACATCCTTATTCTATGAGCAAGCAAACACTTTTAGAAATCAATTCTTAACAGGAAATTGGAGATGCTAAAATAAGCAGAAGTTTTTCAGTTGTAAATGATGGATACCAAATTCAAAACAATTTAAACAAAGAGATTAAAATTCTCCTAAAGCTAAAAAGGATGCTGGAAAAGGTCATAAAATTAAAATAAGAGTTGTAGCACCCAGGGCCCAAGATCAGATAGTATGGCACCTGTATGCCAAGACTCTCCTAAACTCTGTTATTCCTCTTTGCTAGTTTCATTTAAGTTCATTCTTCAGGTAGGTTTCTTTTCAAGGGATAAAACATGGCCCCTAGCAGCTGCAGATTCCCATTCTTTCTGTTGAGCAAGGTCAGAGGTAAAAAGCCTTTTCCTCTTGTTCTTCTGTCATCTTCTGTCATCTCATTATCAATCCAAAAAGGTATGAGACTGACCTACTGAGATCATGAGAACACCTTTGACCAGTCACTGCTTCCAAGAAAGTGGTATAGATACTGTTGATTAGTCAAGACAAGGCTGCTAGTTGATAAAAAAATAAATAAATAAACCATAAATAAAACATATATCTACTGTGAGTCAGAGGATTATGTTCAAGGGCATACATCATATTATAATACTAGAAAGAAACCACACAGATATCCAAGATAGCAATGCAGTGTGAATGAATAATGTATTGTTGTACACAGAAAAATACAATCATTTCAGAACTGTGTTTTTCTAGAATTTTGGATTATTCTGTTTTTGTTCTCTTTGGGGCCCATTCTTCAAGTGTAAGGGTCAGATAGACTGACCCAAGACAGAATGCAGTTTGTGGTCAAAGATAAGTAAATTCAGGGCAGAAAAGATAAATTTGAAAAGTAGTACCTAGAGTGGTGGCAGTTGTATGTTTGAAGGGATATGAGTTCTACAAGGGAGCTCAAATCAAAGCCGTTGAACCTTAAGACAACTCCAGTCTCACTAGAGTTATTGAGATGTATTTCACTTGGTCTTGTGCTAGATATTTATAACTACAATGCAGTGAAAGAACAACAACTGTCCACTGAGTCGAGGAAGTAAATAACTCAAACTGGATCCCAATATGCCCTCAATTTTTTAAGCAATAAAAGTGAAAAAGTGGGTGTAGCAGAAATATTTTTCATTTGTCCTTGTTTGATGTATTTTCTTCTGGCCATTATTAGTTGCCTAAATAAAAGTAAATTTCAAAAGCTATTAAAATTATTTAAATATTCATACAATAAATAATAGAACTCTTTTAGTTTCAGCATAAACATAGATACCTCTTGCCACTAAATGTTCTCTCCTCTTTATGGCTTTCATTTGCTCGTTAATAGCTGGGATTTCTGCCAAGCTTCTAGTGATGTAAGATATGTTTATGACTAAGACTGAAATTCACAGCTTCAAAAAACTTAAACTATAAACTTGAGAAACTTGACATCTGAAACTCAATACCTGAGACATGTGCCTATATGAAACTTGACAAGTAAAGATTTACTGTCTAAACCTTTAGTGTGTCCTGTGTCAAGTATGGATGGAGAGACTGAGCTCCAGCCTGACAGCCTTGAATCCTGCATGTTACAAAGGCCAGCATTAGGCCCTGCCTGTAACTGTATTGGCTGGCTGGCAGGCCAGTACTATCAGGATGGAATCCTAGTGGCTTGCACACTGAAGAATTTAGAATTGAAAAGGCATTTAAAGGAGCCATGATCTGAAGAGAATGCCACAAAATGTGCCAAGAATTCTAACATTTTTCTTTTTTATTTTTCCAAAGTCTGCATAAGAGAATGGTATGAAAAGAGGGTCAAAAAGGCACACCATTAACTTGGCCACAAAGTTTGGCATGAACACTGGGGCAGGGTCATAGTTGTTCTTCTCTGAAGAGGACTTTGATAAGTCATCTACTTGGGGTTATAGCTGATGGTCCATTTTTTTTTTTAAATTTTATCCAACAAAGAGAAACAAATGATGGTTCTCTAAAAAGGAATAAGAAGATGGGACTTCACTTTATATGATCGAAGCGCCTTAGTGCTTTATGTAAAGCTACAGTCTTTCTTAGTAAATAACCTGTAAATGACCTCTTAAAGGGTATAAAAACTAAGAGGCACTTCTGTTAAATTATTAAGATGAATGGATTCACAACCAGTCTGGACAACAAAGCAAGAGCCCAACTCTACAAAAAAAAAAAAAAAAAATTAAATTAAAAAAAAAAAACATTAGCTGGGCATGGTGGTGCTCACCTCACTAGTTGGGGAGGTTGACGCTGAAGAATGGTTTGAGTCCAGGAGTTTGAGACTGCAGTGATCTATGATTATCTTCATTTTTCTTCTTGTTTTTTTAAGAGGCAGGGTCTCACTCTATCACCCAGGGTCTCACTCTGTTACCCAGGCTGGAGTACAGTTTCATGATCACAGCTCAGTTTCTTTAGTATGGTTTGTAAAGAAGGCAAATATTATTTGGGAAATTGAGGATGTGAGAAGAAGAAAATCAAAATAAAGTAATGAGAATAAAGACAGTTTAATTGTATTCTCTAAAAAGCTAAACTTTATGGCATTTGTTAAAAGTAGATGGTATATTCACTTTGTCAAAATGGAAAAGAAGACTCAGATAATCAATCTTGGCAAGAACCCCCACAAAAAGAAAAATCGTGGATGAAGGAAGATTGTTCAATAAAAATACTTTGTTATTTTTGATAAATATTTTCATATTTTGATAAAAAAGATGAATACATTTTTGTCAAAATAAAGAGTAAGGCACTCTGCTTAATGTGTAGGAAATTTTTGAAAGTTTACTATAATTTCAAAAGGCATTATATGTAAAAATATGGTGCCAAATTGGATTCATATGAAGGATTGTGTTACAAGGATAAAATAGTGGAATGGAAAAAAGTCTGTCTTCTCAATAAGAAATTTTAAAAAGTTACAACTCGGACAGATTCCACTGTAAAAGCTAGTTATGTTGTAGCATATTTAATACCAAAAAAAAATCAAAATTGTCTACTGATTGTGAGTTTATAAAGCGATGTATGGAAAGCATGGCAAATATAATTTGCCCTGAAAAAGGGGGAATATTTCTAAAATCAGTTTGTCTCACCTGTCAAGTGAATTGAATAAATTGGAAAATCTATCAAAAGCAGCTTGGAGGGTGGCACCTGTGGCTCAGTGGGTAGGGCACCAGCCCCGGGTTCGAACCCGGCCCTGGCCAAACTGCAACAAAAAAATAGCCGGGCATTTTGGCAGGTGCTGGTAGTCCCAGCTACTTGGGAGGCTGAAGCAAGAGAATCGCCTAAGCCCAGGAGTTGGAGGTTGCTGTGAGCTGTGACACCACAGCATTCTATAGAAGACAATAGAGTGAGACTTTGTCTTTTTAAAAAAATGTAGTTTAGAGAGTAAAGCTGCTAATTGCATATTTAATGCTTTGGTGATGGGTGACAGCACTGATGCTACAAATAGGGCTCAAATTGCCATTTTTATTAGAGGTATTGATGATGAATACAATGTCACTGAAGAAATGGCTCCTTTAGTGCCATTAAAAGATAAAACTAAATCAAGAGTTTTATATGAAGCAGTAAAAACCAGGTTAAAGCAATTTTCTTTGTCCATTGTCAATATATCTGGTACAGTTACTGATGGTGCTCTGGCAAAGGGAGGTAAAAGAGAGGGCCTTGTAAAATTAATAGAAGACGATGTAATTAGAGCCCAAAACTCACTTTGATGAAGTATCATTGCATAGTACATCAAGAAAATTAATGCACAAAAGCTTTAAAAACAGGTAACATCATGCAAATCGTCATCAAGACTGTGAATTTCATAAGGGCCAAGAGATTGAATCCCAAGAATTCCTTAAAAGTATTGATGCTGGGTGGCACCTGAGGCTCAAAGGAGTAGGGCACCAGCCCCATATACTGGAGGTGGCGGGTTCAAACTCAGCCCCGACCAAAAACAGCAAAAAAAAAAAAAAGAAGAAAGAAAGAAAGAAAAGAAAAAGATAAAAGAAAGGAAAAGAAAATAGTGATTAATTCTCACATACATTGGATTTAATTTTGACCAAAGTACATTACTTAAACATCATTTCCTTTTCAGAAGTAAGATGGCTAAGTTGAGGTCAAATGTTGGAAAGATTTTATAATTTGAGACATTTTTATAAACTTGTTTATGGTATCAAATATCAAATTTGTGACAGAACTCGACAATGAAAACTGGCTTACAGATTTAGCATTTTTAATGGATTTAACCCCTCACTTAAATGAGTTAAACATGCATCTTCAAGGTGAAAACAAACTTATCAACATAATGTTTCAAACCATCACAGCATTCCATTGAAACTGAAACTATGGCAAGCTCAAATTAAGGCAAACAATTTTATGCATCTCAGCATATTGGCTATATACAGTCCTATAAACAGCAAAAAAAAATATGAAGCCTTGCTTTTCAATTTGAGAGAAGAATTTGAAAACAGATTTCAGGATTTCTGGGAAAATAATCAGTTTATCGGTGCATTTGTGACTCCATTTTCAGTTGACGTAAATATATTACCTTCCAATGTTTGAATGGAATGCACAGAGCTGCAATCTGACATTCCATTTAAAGAAAAATTTGATCATGTCTCTTTACTAGACTTTTGTAGGCCCTGTCTTCTCAGAGACAAATATCCCTCATTTCACAATCATGTCTTATTCATGTCATTGCTTTTTGGCAGCACCTACATTTGCAAGCAACTACTTTCATAATGAAACACATTAGGAGTAAAATTGGAACCAAAATATCTGATGAGCACCTTGAGAACTCACTGAGAACTGAAACTACTTCCACCAAACCAGTTACTGATGCATTAGTTTCTCATTACAATGTCTAATATTTTGCTAGTTTTGTGTTGTCCACTTTTACTTTTATAACAAAAAACATCAAAAAAGATTTTTTTTTCTTTTTTAATATGATTCCTTGGTAGAAAGAGTATTTTTTTGCCGTTGTTGTTTGGCAGTATTTTTTGGCCGGGGCTGGGTTTGAACCCACTACCTCCAGCGTACAGGGCCAGGGTCCTACTCCTTTGAACCACAAGGGCTGCCCTCAAAAAAGAAATTTTATTACTTAGATATATACATTGTCTACATTAGTGATTACAAGCTTGGGACCTGCTTGACAAAAATTATAGATGGTCTCCCCCTCCCCACTTTTTAATTTTTGCTCATCACTTTTTCTTCGTGTTTGTGTATTCAATGTGTGGCCCAAGACAACTCTTTCCTTCCGATGTGACCCAGATAAGCCAAAAGATTGGATGCCCCTGATCTAAGACTTTTCCCTTTCCCTAATGGATATACTTTATCAATTTCTCTCTCAGCCAGGTTTTATCTGTGTTCCACAAATTTTCTTGTATTTTCATTTTCCATGAGTTCTCTCTTTTTTAAAAATCACTTAGAATTTTTTCTTTCACTGGTCTATTGTTTAGGATTATACTGTTTAGTTTTCAAGTATTTGGAGATTCCTGTTATCTCTTATCTATTCCTGCTTTGATTCACTTCAAACCAGAAAACATATGACTTCTTTTATTTCTTTCAAATTTCTTTCTATTATTTATTTAAGATATGCAATATGACTTTTTTATACATAGACATAGTGAACTGATTACTACAAATAAAGAAATTAATATATTCATTACTTTCCATATTACCTCTTTGTGTATGTGTGTGTATGGAGGGAATAAAGCCATGTAAAATCTCCTATCTTAACACGTTTTCAATATACAATATATCATTAACTATAGTAGATTTAGCCATCTTATAAAACTATAAATTTCTATCTTTGACCTACATCTTCCCATTTTCTCTTCCTAGCCATCCTAGTAATTACCATTCTCCTCTATATTTTTGTGAGTTGCACTTCTTAGATTCTACATGCAGGTGAGACGATGTAATATAGTTCTCTCTGTATCTGGCTTATTCAACTAATATAATGTCCTCCAGGTTCATCCATGTTATTGCAAAGGACAGAATCACTTTTTTTTTTGCAGTTTTTGGCCACGGCCAGGTTTGAACCTGCCACCTCCAGTATATGGGGCCAGGACCCTAGTCCTTTGAGCCACAGGCACCTCCCAGAATCCCTTCTTTTTTAAAGTTGAATAGTAAGTATTCCACCATGTATATATCACATTTTATATGCTAATTCATCTATTGATGACACTTAGGTTGATTCAGTATCTTGGCTGCAATGAACATGGAAGTGAACATATCCGTTTAACACATTGATTTTGTTTCCTTTGGATATATATACCCAGTAGTGGTGTTGCTGGATCATATGGTAGATATTTTTAATAGAGCATATGGACTTCTGAGTCATAGTATAACCCCATATATGATAACATCAAAAAGAATAAAATACTTATGAATAAGTGTAAACAAGGAAGTGAAAGATCTATGCACTGAAAACTATAAAATACTGAAAAAAGAAATTGAAGAGACAAGTAAATGGAAAGATGTCCTGTGATGACTTCTATATAATTTCAATATAGAAAATAAATAAATAAAATTGAAATCACTTAAAATTTTAAAAGGATATTTTTCTGAAATATTAATTTATAATGCATATTTATTTTGTATCCATATATCTCTAGAATTCCTTCATGTAATGCAGGGATATAATTGTGCTTCCAAATAATTTCCCTTTCTCTCTCTTTCTCAATATTTAAGATATTGATCAGTATACAGAGGTTGCCAAAAATGTACACACATTTTAAGAAAGGAAAAACTGTATTAAATTTGTAATACTCAAGTCACATTTGATTTCTGCAATTACGAGACTTGTATTTATCTTTTGTTATTCGTATATATTAGGTATTATAATTTTAATACAGTTTTTTTCCTTTCTTAAAATGTGCATATAATTTTTTGGTACCCTCTATATTTAAAGATTATTGAGGCAATGAGGTAAAAATTAATTACTGCCCTTCTATTATAATTAATGACTCACAATTTCAGTTTTTTTTTTACAATAAATATTTGCACCATGTCACAATATGTACACATTTGCCCATGTACATGGAGGATGACTGACAATCCAAGCATCCTTGATCTAGTAACATATTAGAATGACTTTTGTTAGCTATCATTTATCAGCTTTCAAAATATACCAATGCATATAATTCTCTGAACAAGGTTACAAAGTTATTATTACATTTGTTTTATAGAACACTTTCAGATTTGGAAATATTAGTTAACTTAGCCAAAGAAACACAGCAATACAGAGAAATATCTAGCTTTTGTTCCAAAATCCAGTCTTCTTAGTCAGTACTGATAATTCAGTTGCCTTTGTAATCTTCAACTCTATTAGGAGGACACAACCTGCTATTTTAGGAATAACTTCTCTGAAATATTCCATCCAGCGTCCCTGGACCTTATCAATGATTCTGTGTAAACAGTGCTCTATTCTTACTGAACAAGGTCTGACAACTTATGATTACAGAAGAGGTTTCATAAATATACAAGTACAATGCACAAATACACACACATATGTGCACACACACAAATTAGTATGTGAATGACTAATATCAATACTAAGACATTTACCAGGCAAAAATCAATTTTTACTGTTCACCAACATTCAGTTTTATTTTTAAATATATCTTTAATTTGACTACATTTTAGTACCTCCACAGTTATCACCTTTCTCCACATCACCTTCATTCATTCCTAATTTTTTTTTGCATTATTACCCTAAACAGCCTCACTACTTCTACTTTTGATGTTCTATACTTAATTATCCACCCATCAGCCAAGGCAATTCTTAACTGCATAAATCAAATCATGTCAATTACTTCTGAAATGGCTGCTCTAATAGAAAGTGAAAGGCAAGTCTTTTTGTTAAGTTAATTGGGTTGTCTTTTTATTATTAACTTGAAGGGGTTTTCAAATGTGTTTTGGATATAAGGGCCATATCAGATATGTGATTTGCAAAAATTTTCCTATTATTGATATCAAATAGGAATTTTTTTACCACTTTCTTTTCATTTTCTTTTTGGTGTCTTTTGAAGCACAAGAGGTTTTAATTTTGATGAAGTCAAATTTATCTAATTTTTAACTTTGTTGTTTGTGCTTTTGGCTGTCATATCTAAGAAGGCTTTGCCTAACCCATACTCACAAAGATTTGATCCTATATTTTTTTCTAATGTTATTGTAATTTTAGCTCTTACATTTAAGTCTATGGTCCATTTTGAGTTAATTTTTGTACATAGTTTAACAAAGGGGGTTCAACTACATTATTTTGCACATAGATATCCATTGTCTCAGCACCATTGGTTGAAAAGTTTATACTTTTCTTTTTGCATTGTCTTGCCACACTTGCCTAAATCAATTTACCATAAATATAAAAGTTTATTTCTAAATTATCAATTATGTTTCAATAATCTGTATGTTTAACTTTAAGCCAGGCCCTGACAGTATAGATTATTGGGCTTTATATTAAATTTTAAAATCAGGAAACATGGATTCTCCAACTTTTACTTTTTTATTTAAAGACCATTTTGGCTGTTCTTCCCTCCTTGAATTCTCAGATGAATTTTATGTTCAGCTTGTCAGTTTCTGCTAAAAAAGCTAACTGAAATTTTGATAGGGTTTGAACTCACTCTACAGATCAGTTTGGAGATAATTACCATTTAAATTGTTTTCTCCATGAACATGGGCTACCCTTCCATTCATTAATTTTTTTCACAATGTTTTGAAATTTTAAGTGTCAGTTTTGTACTTTTTGTTAAGTTTATTTCTAAATATTTTATTCCTTTCTTGCTATTTTTTTTTGAGAAAATAGAATGGTTTTCTCAAATTAATTTTCATATTTTCATTGTTAGTATAGAGAAATAAAATAGATGTTTGTATATTTATCTTACATTGTAAAACTGGGCAGAAATTGTTTATTAATTCTAATATATTTTTAGTGGGTTTCTTAGAAGTTTCTATGCATAAAGTAATGTCATCTGAAAATAGATAACAGGTCCTTCTCTGTTTTCAATTTGGATGCTTTTTTTTTTTTTTTTGGCCTAACTTTCCTTGTTAAGCAATATAATGTAAATAGACATGGTGAGACTGAAGATCTTTATCTTATTCTTTATCTTAGGGAGAAGGCATTCAGTCTTTTTCCTTTAAGTTCAAGGTGATATGCTTATGTATACAACATAATCTACTAGGGTTGTTTATCCGTGAGCCAGGGAAGTGAGATTCCTGGTTCAACTTCTCCATCCTCAAAAGGCTGATTCATTCAGCTGCTGATGGGAGAAGAAACCTGCACTCAGTGGGCCACGTTTCTTCTAACTGCTGGCTTGATCCCCAGGTACCTATGAGTTTCTGTATGAAAACCACCATGATAATTTAAGACAGACATCGTAAAACAAAGAAAAAGCTTTTATATGTTAATATTATTAAAAGCACATTTTCCCCTCCTTTTTGGAACAAGGGACCTCTCATTTTCATTTTACACCTGATGTTGCAAATTATGTCCCTTTCTGAGTAGCGTTCTTTTCATTTTGGATTAAGTACTGCCAAGTATTCCAATATGGTCTCCTTCTCCAATCTAATTACCTGTGTTCAACTGTCTATTTATTCAGTTATATCCCAACAAAACTGAAGGCAGGGACTCCTGTCTTGTTCATCTTTATATCTTCAGGTTCTAGTCCAATGCAAGGCATCATCATAGGTTTAATATATCAGTGTTCCATAACAATTAAAGGGCCAAAGAATTCTTTCAGATGTCTTCTCTGGAATGTTTTCCGAAAGATGATAAGGAGATAGTAGGAGATAATGTGAGAGGAATGTGCAAACACATGAAGAAGGTGTGGCATAGCCAGTGAATCCAGGGGACTGGAATATAAGTCACAAGTTAGTGTGACTAGAGTAGTCTTGTATGCGTTATTAATATGATTGAACCCTATCTTCAAGGTAATATTGAATTTAAGATGTTAAGTGAGTACATCTTAAATAGATCATTTGGTTTTGCAAAGTAGTATGGAGAAGGAGAAAGAACCAGAGTGGGAATGGTGGGGAATGAGGAAATAAGACACATAAGAGACAAAGATGGGATTGGGAAGACTGGAGCAGCTAAGACTGCAGCCAGCACTGAACTGTGGAAACAGCTTTATTTATATAGTATCTAATCAAGGTAAGTCTTAATGCTTGGGGTAAAGATTAACTTTAAGGAGGAAACACTGTGTGCTTGCATATAATAAGGAAAGTATGCATAGGCTATGTGACATCTAGTAGAGGAGAAAAGAATGTTTTTAACGGAGAAACATCTGGGGGGTCATTCCTTAACCATCTCCTCAGGCTGTAGGGACCCTGCCACCTCACAGTCCATGTTCCACAATTTGGAGCCAAAGAAAAGAACGTGCTATAGCAGTCCTCAATCAGAGAGAATGATGAGGGCCTGGGTTAGGGCAGTGAAGGGTAGTGAGAAAGGAATGGATAAGAGTAGTGATCCTTATACAGAATGTCATGGACTTAATGATTGATGGGACATGGATGATGACAAAAAAATTGCTGCAAGTGTTTCATCCAACTCAGATGTCTGGATGAATAAGGATGCTATGAATCAGTAGAGGCAGAGGGGGCAGAGAGGATGTGAAAGTCACAGTCAGGCCCATAAGAGAAGATGAGAATTTTGTCATATGTATGTAGACTTGGAAGTCCTTGTGAGTCATGAAAATGGTGATATGGCTTAGTCTTAACCAGACATATATTGCAGTGGGATACATACATACATATATGGCAGTTAAGAAACCCTATTCCTTAATAGACCATGGGCCAAATGGGCTTGAGATATGGGCCTGGGATTCTTGCTTCCTTTTGTAATACTGCTTGTATGGGCAAACACATTGTCAGTTAAAACAGGTAACTTGGAAATGGAATTTGGGAACATATGTATTTGAAATTTGAAGTCAATCTATATTTGGACTTTGAGGTGAATATTGGAATTAACATTGATAGCAGTATAAACATGCAGCATTTCCAAAAATAATATCGATAATTACCATAACAATAATAAGGAACCATACTGCAAAAATTCATCTTAAGAGGAGCTTAGAAACTGCCCCTCTACCCCATCCCTCAACTTCCCTCTCTCTTTGATTTATACCATGTAAGACAAACTATTTGCTTCATTTTAAAAATTTATTTGTTATCCATATTCATGGCAAAACAGAACTGTCTTTTATGCCTTGTTTGCAGTAGGATTATCCTTTATGCCCTAAAATATTTGAGCAATGTATTAAGCAAGGTGATCTACAAGGTCTCAGACTCACTGTATCATCACCACAAACACTCCCATTTATGCTGCATAGACATGCATTTTCACTTGCACGTGTGTACACACTCTTCCCCCCCACATACACACACAGCTTGCTTCAAACCCACCAGTTTATCTTTCAATCTTTCACTGTGCTAAGATCCTTCAAACCTCCAACTCTTTGTCTATACCTGCTGGAATTTATTTTCCTTCTTTGCCTTTATGCTATTTTTTCTCGCTAACCCTTACTCTTCCTTCAAGAATCAGCTCATTTGATGCTCCCCTTCTTCACAATAATCTCCCTAGTCTTCTGAGTCAGCAGAGCCTCTGTTTTAATCCCATCACACAGCACAGTGATCACTGAGTTTATTCCACATATTCTCTTTAAGCTGAGTATCTGGGTATTGAGCTGTCCAATTTCTGGTCTCTCACATGTGTCAAATGAATGTGTGTTCTTGGTGATTCTAAAGAATAAGAGGCCATGGCTGGAGGATAAGGAAAACCTTCAAAGTACCCTTGGAATAAAAAAACAGAAAGTCCACATGAAGAAAAAAGTCAACAGAGAACTAATAAATTTGCTTATGGTAATCCACTACATTTATACGGCGCTTTTCAGGAAAAAATAAATAAATAAACTTCATCACACAAGTAGAAATGTAAGTCGCTGGAATTGACTGGGCCAGATCCAGTTTTATTCCCTAAGAACAGACTACTAAATTTTCTTATAAGAAAAGGAAGAGCAGCCTTACCTGTCGGTTACATTTATTGGTAGGTATTTTCAGGGATGTTCTGATGGCTTATTATTCATCATTTGCTTCCTCTGAGGAAGCAATTTCCATCCTAACCAGGCACCGATAGCCTGATAGCTGGCAGCTGAAGACAGATTCACATCTACAAGGACTGAGAAGAAAATGAGCTTCTTCTGTTTCCCCACTAGGACCCATAGATATTTGCTACCATTAGGGGCTACTGTACCTGGTGTGTAATGATCAGTAAACCAAGCACTAAATTTTGAGTTTTATATCCTCGTTGCACTCACAAATAATTCATCTTTTCATAACCACCTGTGGCAAATCAACAGCAAAATAACAGAACCTCACTGTGAAGGCCATGCATGATTGCCAGGGAGAAAAAGATTCACTATCTGCAGGAGATTATACTCAGAGAGGGGAGAGTTGACAATCATAGAGCATTTGCAGATAAAGCCTGTATGGCATTGTTTCTTTCTGTGTACCCCTCAAGAATATTTTTATGACATAGAAATTAATCTGAATTAATCTGCCACATCCAATTGGCCCTTTATTACTTGGTTCAAACACTTGTCATATGAAAGTTCGCTTTGTAGTGCACAGTTTTATCATGCAAATACCTCAGCATACTGTACTGCTCACCATTTGGGAATGTCCTTCCCTGATCAAACAAACCAAAATGCCATTGTGGGATTTTTTTTTCTCTTATCATGAAAAATTCTCCCTCTTTTTCCCACATTCCCTGGTGGTTGTTTTGTTGTTTTAGAATTCACGGATAATATTTCTTTTGGAAAGGGACCACTAAACTCTCACATTTCACTTTAGCGTTAAATTGATCTTACATAAGAAGAGAAATACCTGCAATCAATCCTATGAAGGGAAATTAGAATGATCACTGCATACAACATTCTATAAAATGGTTTTATCCTTCCTATGGGGAATAAATTAAGCTTACTGACCTGAATACATGCCTTAATGGAAGACATCACAAGCAGTCTTCAGCAACATGTCAGAAGGAAGACAGGAGGAGGAGAAAGCTGCAGGATCCAAGTGGTAATTTTAAACCAAGAACTTAACAAGAGAATGATCTTTCCAAAAAAAAAAAAAATGATTAAGCCTAGACATAAAACTAGGTATTTAACTTCAAACAAAGCTTGAACAAAGTTTAAAAATTTCTCCTTGAAGTGGAATATTTGAGTGAGAAATCATTTTTTGAAATACTCTATGTAATAATATTGGAATCCATCCACACCTTTCTGCTTCAACTATGCACAGGCCTAGACAGTGGCAGACTACACCTTCAAATCTATTTTTATCTTACAATAGTACTTACTAACATTCAGAGCATAAACCATAGTTCGGTCTTTTGTACTTAAAATAAGGACAACCTTCTTTCTTTTCAGATGAGACAGATGGGAAAGGCATACTGCCCTCATCAGCAGAGTAAGGGTGCCATGCTTTTGAGTATCCTAATTATTAGAAAAGCTGTGTGTAGCTGCACAGGATGCATTCTGCTAAATGCAAACAAACCTCCTGGCCTTTTTCAAACCTACAAATATCTAAAGCAGTTCTCAGCTGAAATTTAGGAGTAGCTTAAGTATCTGCATATTTTGGAAATGTGTTTTTCTTTTCTTATGATACATTGCGTGTATGCAGTGGTAAAATCTTTCTGTCTCCTTCGCAGCCTGTTGGCGCCACTCTTAGCAAGGCCAGAGAATGTCTCTGGAGAAGGCTTATGTCCCCTCAAACTCATGTCCTAATCAGCTTTCCAAGAGAGTCATGAGGAAAAGGTCTTCACAAGAACAGCAAAGAAGTTTCTGAAGTTTGCAGATTCTACTCTATGACTTAGTGTAAGGGTCAGTGGTAAAGGCTGAACCCTATTCTGTTTGGCACAGAATAGAACCAGTCCACAAGCTTTTGCCAACATGAGTTCAATATTCTGTCTATATGGCCACAATTTCTGAGAGGAACCCAGAAATGTCATTCTTTATTGGAAGGTAACTTAACTCCTCGAAAACAAGACCATTTCCCATGCTTCCAACAGCCTTGACAATACCAGTTATTGTGGCTGTTACTTTGGCTCCTGTCATAAAGTTGATAGATTTAAAAAATCCCCAAGGGAAATTCATCTGGTATTAAAATGAAAAGTCATATTAGCTTTATTTAATATAGAGACTGGGATGACTTAGTTAGTGCAGAGGACATGGTAATTAGAATAAGAAATCTTATTTATTGTGCCATTAATTCATGCTAAGCACTATGTTTGAGGCACTTGATCTTATGCATCTCCATTTTTCATATAAGGAAACTGAGGCTTAGGAAAAGCACATCACTTCCCCACTGGCACAAGGATTGAAAACTTGGAATTCATAACATTTAGGTAGTCGGACACCAAGGTACTTCCATGTGTATTGTTCATTCTCCCTGACAGTCCCCTCTCCTATTATCTACAATCATCACCTCTAATATTCTTGTACAATTAATTCTCCTCATTCATTGCAACCAAGGAATTCTAAAGGAAACTGCCAATCACAGTTGTCCACCTTCCTAGACACAAGGGCAGATATAGACTCTATGCCAAGGATAGTTCTCCTGTGAGACTTGAGTTCTACTCAGCTCCTCTCTGATGGCGAGGCTGTGAGGACAAGAGCTGTCAGAGACTGGCTGAAGAACATGTGGAAGAAGCCGACTTATGGGAGACAGTAGAGCCCACACAGAGAAACAGAGCCCGGCAAAGAGCATGTCACTCTTCCCACTGAGGCCAGGCTATACCAATGCTTGCATTTCACTTGGATTATGGAGTCAGCAATGTCCTCTTTATGTCAAAATGTGTTCAAGACTGGTTTCTATTATAGTCAGTCCCTAATTAGGGTCTTTAAGGGAAAAATATGAATTTTTATTTTTGTTTTGTTTAAATCAGAGGATAAAAAAGAGAGTCCTAACAGCGTTTGGCACAGAATAGAAACTCAAAATAAAAACAAAAACATAATAAAATGAATAAAATATGACCTTAAATACCAACACTTGCCTCCTCTATTTTGAATGAGTATTCATGGTGATTTGCTAAATATACTAATGATCTGAATAAAACAATTACTTCTAAGTAGAAATGGGAAATTGGATTTCATAAAGTAAGGTCAGACTTATAGCTTTTATTCTTTCAGGGAATTTTCACACAACATAAGGAAGTCTACAAGATAAATTTCAAAGAGACAGGGGAGGCAATTGGCAAAAATTTAGAAAAACCTCTTCAGACAGGAAACTAGTGGCAGCATGTGGGGATTGTTCTTATGATAACAGTCAAATCACAAGGAGAAGAGACATAATTTTTATATTCCAAATAATTATCATAATGACTAACCCTTTTGAATGCTTCCTATGTGTTGGACATACGATATATAATGAAATTGTCACAACCTATCAATAAGGATTTCAAATACTACTCCCCTGCCCCAGTTTAGCAAATAAGAAAACTGAAAGAAAGGGTTTGACAAAGTGCTCTGAAGGCACCTTTCTGGGAAATCATGGGAATGCGATTTGCAACAAGGCAATCTAAACCCATGGTTCATGTAATTAACAAATCACTTTAGATTTCAGATCTTTTAGTGTTTGAAACTGATAGATTAGATAACCTCCTCCCCCCCCCAAAAATCAGGTGATTTAGTTTAGTGAGTTGATATAAATTTTATTCTGTAACATCATAGAAAAACAAAAAAATCCAAAGTAACAAAACGTTAAATAATACAAGATAACAATTCATACATCGCATTTCAGGACTTCTTGGAATTTGAAGAACTAGGATTGCTAACTTCAAGTTTATTGGAATATGGTAAGTTTATCCATTAAAGAGAAATGGAGTTCTACTAATTTCTGAATGGAATTAATAGTTCTGCCTACTGAAGTAAACCTGGCTGCACATTAGGAAAGCAGTGATTAATGTGTATTAACAAGGGCTAAATCTGTTTGGCAAAAAACCCTCAGTGCATGCGCAGGAGTAATTTTCCCAACTCAGTCAGATGTAGAGCCTTATGGCACATTTGCTGTCCCCAGGATGACTTCATGTTGGACCCCACAAAGCCCAATAAAACACTATAGGCTGGTTCTGTCCACTTTGTCACCATGCATCATCCAACTTTCCCACGGTTCACAATGACTTGAGGACTTTGACTTTTCCAAGACAAAAGCTTTCTAGGCTTTCTTATTATTTCAAGTCATAGGAACAATTTCCAAGGCAGATTATGTTGGTAAATTCTTGACTATTTTTCTTATTCTCTCTCTCTCTTTCTCTCTGTGTCTCTCCCTCTCTCTCTCTCAATATATATATAGTTGGTGGGGTTTGTGGTGGTCAGCTTCACTACTTCCTTGAAAATGGGGTGAAAGGTTGGAGAGAATTGGCCAGATACAAAACTAATAGATAATTCTAGGTCAGAATAAAAAAAAAAAAAAACTGGTACTATGCTTTTTGGGTTATATATATATATATATAAAATTTACTACTTTCCCAATTATCACTTACCAAGAATTTAAACATAAGCAAGTAGCCTCTAAATTTTTCTCCCAGCCTGCAGTTTTCCCCCTTTCAACCCTTTACGTTAAATTTCATGAAATGCAAATCATTATTGCAGGCAAAAAAAGTTTAAAGTTAAGATAGGTTCCCTAAAACCCAGTTTCTAATAAGCCAAGTCCATATATGTAATACAAAGAAGTAAATGGAAACATATAAATCTAAAATGTATTTTGTATGGAGAATGCAAATATAATAGAAAAAATCAGAAGTATAGTAAAATTTGTGTAGACCTTCAGATACTATTATTTAACATTGTGGAACAGAGTCTGGCCTCAATAATTTCAAGGAAAGGAATATGCAGGGAGGGGTGCTGGTCACAAGTTAGTGAGTTATTTCCACGGATTGTTCACAGTCAGTTACAGATTGAACACTTTGTTCTATTGTTTCTCCCCTTCTCAATACCACATTTGACTAGTGCTTTAAAAAGTAAAAATATAAAGAACGTGCATGAAGAAAATCAAGTCACTTGATTGCTCACATTGCTTTCTATTTTCTCGGTAGATGTTACAATATACTTCCCTTGAAAAATAAAAGCAATAAATGCTTTGCATTCGTCCTTGGAAATTTTCCTCTATGTACTGAATGCCATTTAATTTGCCCTCATAATCCCCCGTGAAACACTATAGGGTATCTATTATTAGTCTTAATATTACTGGGTAGGATGGTGGCTAAGTAACTTGTCTCTAGGATACAGAGAGGCTGTCAAAGCTCTCAAGGTATTCAAGTCTCCTGCCTCCAAAAATATTCACTTGGCAATATAAAAAATAAAATTATAACTATGGGTAGGCCTACATTACATCAAAATAATAGATTGATTCAACTAGGGAAAAAGCATATGCACATTTATGGCACTGGATAGTGAGACAAATAGGAATTGACAGAATTTTTTTAGTATGTTTTCATTTTGATTTGGTTGCTGTGAGAATGCAGCTCAAAAGTGACAAAGACCAAGCTAGTAATTGAAATTCAGAGCAGTCAATTTTGAGAACACTTATTGTGTTGATAATCCACACAAATTATACTTTTTGACACATACTTATTAACAAAGCCTGTTTCCTATCACTCATGTTTGTCCTTTTAATGGCCATCATGGCCAAGCATTTCCTATGTCTGAGATACAGCAGAATACGAAATGCCACTAAACTTGTAAGATGTAGTAATTTCAGAGCAATGCATAGAGAGCAAATGAGAAGTTTCATTCAGTGTCATGGTGATAGCTTGGCTCTCTTTGGTTTTATGTAAATGTAGGCTCTCTTTGGTTTTATGTAAATGTAAACTAAAAGGCACCTATATCGTATAATGAAAAAAAGGCCTGACAATGACAGCCTCTTTGGCATAGCTCTGCCATCGCCTCAAGGACAAAATTGGAAAAAAAATATTTAACTGCTTTCAGCCTCTTCTTCTTTGCCAGGCTCAAAAGAAGAGAGAGAATTAGGAAGGAAAGGAGATTGGGAAGGAAGCTCAAAAAGAGAAGGAAGCAAAAAGAATGAGAAGGAGGGAAAATATAAAAGGAAGGGAAGGAAAGAAAATAACAGGAGGGAAGAAAGAAAATAAGAAGTAAGACAAGTATAGTTGCTTGAGTAATGGTCCCAGAATTATCAAGATTAAATCCCCGAAGACCGTGTTATTTTATAGGGCAAAATAGACATTACAGATGTAATTAAATCCAGAATCTTGAATGAATGGATTATCCCAGATTATCTAGGTTGATCCTAGATGCAACTGTTAGTGTGCTTGTAAGATTAAAACAGAGGGAGGTTTTAGATGCAGAACGACAGTAGGCAATATGGCCACAGAGCTGGAATTGAAGTAATGAGACCAAGGAATTCTGACAGCCACCACAAGCTTGAAGAAGCAAAAAAGTTTCTCTTCTAGAGCCTTTTGGAAAGATCATGGCTCTGTAGACACTGATTTTGACCCATATATTGGTTTTGGATGTCTTGACCTCCAAAAGTGTGTGATAATAGATTTCTATTGTTTTAAACCAGGGGTCCTCAACCTTTTTAAACAGGGGGCCAGTTCACTGTCCCTCAGACCATTAGAGGGCTGGACTGTGGGCCCTGGGATGAGTCGGCTGCTAAGCAGGACAGGTAGCGGCGGCAAAAACACCCGGTGGGCCAGATAAATGTCCTTGGCAGGCCACATGTGGCTCGTGGGCCATAGTTTGAGGATCCTTGTTTTAAACTGTGAATTCTGTGATGATTTGTTACAGCAGCCATAGAAAGTTATATACAAGTGAAGAATAAAATTATGTAAATATTACTCATATGTGCTTGCAAGGGATGTCATAACAAAATACCACAGACAGGGTAGCTTAAACAACAGAATTTATTTATTGTAATTCTGGAGTTTAGAAGTCCAATGACAAGCTGTTGGCATATTTAACTTTTTCTAAGGTCACTCTCCTTGGCTTGCAGATGAGCATGTCCTCACATGGTTTTCTTGGTGTGCATGTGCCTTCCCATATGTCCCCATTTCCCCTTCTTATAAAGACAGCAGTCAAATTGGATTAGGGTCCACCCTAATGGGCTCATTTTGACTTAACCACCTCTTTAAAGGCCACATATCCAAGTACAGTCATACTCTGAAGTACTGTGTGTTAGCACTTCCACATTATGAATTTCATATAGTAGCACATAAAAGTCATGTCTTATTTTCTGCCTTACTGTTTCCACTGAAAGAGAAACAAGACATGTTTAATCTCTTTGTGTGCCCAGTAAGCAAGCATTTATTAACCACCTACTATATTCCAACTGGCATGCTTTGTGCTGAGAATAACATGGTGAAAGTGACATAATACATTTCCACTGATACTTTTCTGAGTGTAGTTAGAGTAACAGGTAAAATTATCATTATAGTGTGTCCTAGGGGCAGGTATTAGCTTAGAAAGAAAAGTAATCAACTGCATCTGAAGTGTGGAGGCAGGAGCAAATAAATATTGGAGAGAATAGAATTTTTGAGTTGGATCAGGAAGAGGATTCAGATTTCAGCCATGGAAACTCTGGGGAATGGTGATTCTCTGAGAAAGAATATGTGCAAACTATGGACAGGAAAGCATATGGGACTTTACATAGATCAGCAGAAGCTAGACCTTAGGTTGAAAAAATAAGTAAGTAAGAGCTGAAGTGGAAGTCTTCTCGTGAATATAATATTGTGCTATGCTAGTAATTTCAGTTTCTTACAAGCAACAATGGACAAGTAAAAATTTTAAGCAAGGTCGTGATATGATGGGTTTTTTTTTTTCAGCAAAAGTCATTTGGAGGCTGTAGTAGTCTGGAGAAGAATTGAAGTCAAATACGGTAGATGCAGCAAGAAACGGAGAGACGAAGAGAGAAATACTTAGAGCTTGCATTAGTGAAAGTTTAGCAAGATTAAGGATGTAAAATTATAAAGAAAGAGAATCAACTGAATTTAGAATCACCTAAAATGAAATTAAGGAGAAGAGGGAAAGAGAATGAATTTAGTCTTCCTTAGATGATAATGATTAAGATTAGAATAAGAGATATTTTAGTACCAATAGATACTTGATGAAATTCATGTTTGGACATATCAAATTTAAATCACTCACACAGTATTTTCCTTGATATAAAATTAATAAATTTAGGAGCAGGGAGAAATATCTCTGATAGAGATTTAGATTTGAGTCATCAAGGTAAAAGTGACTATTAATAGCATTTTTGTAGATAAACTCATTGCAGAAGGAGATCTTTACTCCTGACTTTATTGCAGCAGTATTCACAATAGGCAAGATTTGAAATCACCTAAGTGGCCATCAATGGGTGAATGAATAAGGAAACTGTGGTACATAGACACAATGGAATATTATCTAGACACAAAAAATAAAGTCCTGCCATTTTCAACAACATGGATGAACTGGGAAACATCGTATTAAGTGAAATAAGCAAAGCACAGAAAGACAAATCTTATCTGCTCTCCGACAAATGTGGGAGCTAAATATTAAAAACAATTAATCTCAGGCAGATTGAGAGTAAAATGTTGGTTACCAAAGGATGGGAAGCCTAGCAGGGAAGGAGGGATAAAGTGGAGATGGATAATGGGTACAAAACATAGTTAGGTAGAATTAAAAATATTTGATAGCACATCAAAGTGACTATAATCAACAATAAGTTAGGATATACTTTAAAATAACTAAAAGAGTAGAATTGAAATGTTTTTAACTCAAAGAAATGCTAAATGCCTGAGGTCATGAATATTCTGATTACCCTGATTTTATTAATGCACACTGTATGCCAGTAAGAAAATATCACATATACCCTATAAAAATATATCATTATTAATTACCCATAATAATTACAAATAAAACAATTAAAAAGAAATATGTCTGTGCTGGTTTCTTACTTTTGACAAATAGCAGGGGTACCAAAAAAAGGTATACACAATTTAAGAGATATTATCTATGCATTGATTTTTAAAGTGGAGAAATATAGCAGCAATGTGTAGAATGATGTTCACAGCACTTCTTGTAATTTCAAGAGTCAAATGTAACTTGTGTTCATCTTTTGCTATTGGTATATATGGAGCATTACGATTTTAATCCATCTTTTCCTTTCTTAAAATGTGTATACATTTTGGCACCCTCTGGATATCACATTTTTTAAAAAGTGTTTACAATAGTAGCTGGATGATATGGTGGTATACAGAAACTCTGTAATAAATACAAATTTAACCCCAAGTAAAATTGCATTTATATATTTCCTGCTACTAAATTTAAATAAAAATTGTCCCTAAGATTCTTAAGTACAGACACACATACTATATACACAGAAATACATTGTTAAGCATCTTACCAGAGTTTCTGATTTTGTAGGTAGGGTGGAACCCTAAAATGTGTACATTTAACAAGTTCCTGATTGATTTTGATGGTGGTGTTTCAGGGACCACATTTTGAGCACCACTGTCCTATTACATTTTGAAGAAATAGAAGTAAAGATAGCTTTGTTGGTATGTTAAGATCTCTATTTTCTCTGGGATTCAGGATGTGAGGTCAATTATCCCTTTAGTAAATTGAGGCTCACCTTTGAAAGAGTTAGAGGTTTCCTCTGTGGCTTACACTGACTTTTAGGGGCACATCTTCCAGGGTTTTGCCATTTAATAGGGACTTTCCGCAGTCAGTGCCTCTACCTCTATGAATAAACCCAGTATTGGAGACACCAGCCCCTGTCATGAGGTGAAGATATTTTCTTCCCTACGGAGGGGTTTTTTCTTTGTTCCTTTTTGATGTTTTTCAGGTGTTACTTCTTACGCGTTTCCAACTTTTCCACTATTTTTAGCCTCTTCTGGATTTGGAGCAGACGACAAAGCAAATAAGCTATTCTTGGCTGAAATAGAATTTCCTTAGTCCATTGCCAGGATCACCTTTAATTTTGTGCGTTCTCATTTTCCAGTTTTTCCCCTGCTTTCTATGCATATTAATATTATCCTCCCTCCTCTCTCAGGTTTTCCTTCCATTGGACATCAATTCCTTCGTTAAGGGCCTGCCCCAATAATTATCTTGACAGAGGCATTTCTCCTACTGGTTCTCACCTGCCTTATTTGGCAGTACAAGCAGTGGAACTCACCACACAGATTTTTGGCTTCCTCTCTGTATTCAGGAGAATTTATACAAAGAGCCAAGAAATGAGGGTTTAAACTAATACCAAAGCCATCCCTTTTGCTGGACCTGTTGTTATACATCTGTCCCCTGTTTTACCTGCAATGTAATTAAACTCAATATAAATCCCTGGGGTTCCAGGGTTTCTGAGTTCCAAACTTTCTTGCCATCTGTGTTCTCTGAGAATTACTGAAAGGTAGATTGTGCTTGGCAGGTATTCTTTGTTCTCCAAATAGGCATTTATCAATCAGCAAATTCAATGCTTTAAAAAAAAAATCTCCACTGAGCAAACATCACAGCTGATTTTGCAGGCTTGGAAGACAGTTTATATTTCCAGGACTAGACTCAGAAATACATTGGGAAATCTTTTACAGGCTATCCTGGCAAATCTCACAATAGAGAAGTATGCTCACTTCCTCCTACTCATTACCAGGACCAGAAGAGAGATGTCTTTCACTCTCAAAAAAAAGAAAGAAAGAAAAGAAAGTTTAATTATTGGAGACAAATACTTGGATAAATAAGTTCTATGACCCAGAACAACCTGGTCGTGCACATCTACTAAGTTCCTTTTAGTAGATACACAAAAGAAGTCAAATATTTAAGGGAGGGTTAAGGTTGAAAAGAGTACCCAAACCTCACTTCCAAGTTATAAAAGTAAGCTTCAGATCCCATTCTGGTATAGATCCATTTGTTTTTAGTCGCTATTACTTGTCCACAGAGCACTTCATGCAACTTGAAAGGGGTACCATATAATTACATTTTTTGAAAGTATCCTAGACGATCTTGAAGCACACAAAAGTGTTACAACCATTACTTCATGCCATATATGGATCAAGGTTGATGCCTTAGCTGCCTCTCATTTGATCATTGAGAGACTGGGAAGGAGCTGATAAAAGGATGCACAGGGATGGTTACATTTGACGCACACTGCCTGTGCATCACATATGCTCTTCAGCTTTATTTATTTTATAAAACCTAGAAATTATGTGTGGAGATTATTTTTGAATATAAATCATGTTTAATCTGCATGCTTGCTGTGCAAGAGTCATATATATTGGGTTGGAGATAAAGTAATTACAGTTTTTGCATTGTTGAAATTTGCTCTTTGATACTGAAATACATTCTTAACTGTGGTTGGGTTATACATCATTTTAATATGCACTCCTTGCTTTGTGCCTCAAGCTGTCCCCCTGGGTAGAGTACTGTAGCATAACAGCTCACAGCAACCTCCAATTCCTGGGCTCAAGCGAGTCTCCTGCCTCAGCCTCCCAAGTAGCTGGGACTACAGGCACCCGCCACAACGCCTGGCCATTTTTCGGTTGCAGCCATCATTGTTGTTTGGCGGGCCCAGGCTAGATTCGAACCCGCCACCTTAGGTGTATGTGGCTGGCGCCTTAGCCGTTTGAGCCACAGGCGCCGAGCCTGCTTTGTGTTTTTTGCCAATGACTAATTACTTGCTGTTTACTTCATATTTATTTTGGACTATGGAATGATGTTGGACAAAAAGCAAATTTGAGCAATTTTCTTATTTGAGTTCAATATGGGTCATAAGGCAGCAGAGACAACTCACAACATCAACAATGCATTTGGTCCAAGAACTGCTAACAAACACACAGTGCAGGGGTGGTTCAAGACCTTTTCCAGTGGAGACTGGAGCCTTGAAGATGAGGAACATAGTGGCTGGCCATGGGAAGTTGACGAGGACCAATTGAGAACAATCATCTAAACTGATTCTTTGAGAGTTACACAGAAAAATGCCAAATAACGCAGCATTGACCATTCTATAGTCATTTGGCATTTGAAACAAATTGGAAAGGGGAAAAAGTTCAATAAGCGGGTGCCTCATGAGCTGGCCGAAAGTCAGAACAGTCATCATTTTCAAGTGTCATCTTCTCTTATTCTATGCAATAACAAGAAATCATTTCTCAATGAGACTGTGAAATGCTACAAAAGTGGATGTTATATGATAACCAGTGATGACCAGCTCGGTGGTTGGACTGAGAGGAATCTCAAAAACACTTCCCAAAGCCAAACTTGCACCGAAAAACAAAGGTTACGGTCACTGTTTGGTAGTCTGCTGCCGGTCTGATCCACTACAGCTTTCTGAATCCCAGCAAAACTATTACATCTGAGAAGTATTCTCAGCAAATCAATGAGATGTACCAAAAACTGCAAAGCCTGCAGCTGGCATTGGTCAGCAGACAGGGCCTGATTCTTCCCCATGATGATACCTGACTGCACAGTGCACAACCAATACTTCAAACATTGAAAGAATAGGATCACAAAGCTTTGCCTCATCCACATATTCACCTGACCTCTCACCAACTGACTACCACTTTTTGAAGCATCTCGACAACTTTTTGCAGAGAAAATGCTTCCACAACCAGCAGGATGTAGGAAATACTTGCTAAGAGTTTCTCAAATCCCAAAGCAGGGACTTTTAAGCTACAGGGACAAGCAAACTTATTTCTCATTGGCAACAATGTGTTGATTGTAATGGTTCCTATTTAGATTTATAAAGATGTGTTTGTGCCTAATTGTAATGAATTAAAATTCATGGTCCAAAACCACAATTACTTTTGCACTAATCCAATATTTATTAATAGCACTTTGGTTGATTCTAATGCACAGCCATGTTTGTGAGTCATTGATATTAAGCTAGCTGGAAGCCACTTTCCCTTCTTCCATCCAAGTTCTTGAGCTTCTAGCAGTAGAAAAATACTGTGCTTTTTTGTACCCACAGTTGCTGTCAATTAGCATTTAACATATCAGAACTTCAGGTTTTTTCCTCAAGAAAGTATTTAAAGCATAAGCTGATAGATACCCTAATAAAATCCCTTCCCCATCCCTTCAATTAGCCACAAGTCTTTGCTACAGGTGCGGCAGGAGGCACAATTTTAATAATAGCCAAGTTTTTTTTCCTTCTATTTTTTAAAAAAATCTGGGGATCTTCATCATTAGAGTCAGTGGTGTTACTGAGTCAGAGAAGGGCTAATTTAGCTGTGAATAAAGAAGTCAAGTGTGTTTCTGAGCATATTTTTTTAAACTCATAGAACATACAAGAGTTGTAAAAGGTTAGCATTCCAGTAAACTCAGCCTTAAAGGGAGCAAATCTGGAGTGTATTCCACATATGTTCGGCTCAAAAGGTTGTATGAAGATGTGAGCACAGCTTCTTATTCCTATCTTGATAAAGAGTATGCCTTTCTTTAGGGAAGGCAAAAGAATGAGCAGAAGTAATACATGAAGTAAATCTTACATTATCCTAGGCTCATATTTTACAGATTATTGTGTGATAAAAACCCAAACAGAGTGTAGTAGAAGCCAAAGTTGTGAATGTGAGTACCTCAACGTGGTGGATGGGGGAGTATCCCTAAGTGACCTACATCTTTCAGAGGAACATAAAAATAGCTACAAGTGGGCTGGAAATTTGGAGATATCTCAAACTTACAGGAAAATGAAGACACATTCAATAAAAAGACCACCACAGAGCAAAGGGGACATAGATATTTGAATCACAGAGGTAGTAGATAGCTATCAACCAGTAAGATCACTTAAGATTGTATATTCCAGCCCAAACCAGTTTTTTGTTGTTCCCAGTATTAATTTATACATAAGTTCAGTTTCCGCCAGAGCATAGGGTACTTCCAGGTCCAATAGAAGGAAAGAGGAAGCAGAAAATTCCTGAACTAAGAAAGTAAAAGCTCAAACAAGAATTTACTTCATTTACCTTCAAACTGAAAGATCAAATTTTTCATCACTGAGTTGAAATGAAAGCTCAAGATCTAACTTCAGTATACTTATAGAAACAAAAAGAACAAGGCTCTATTTTCCCTTCTGTGGTTGATTACTGCTAAATAAATATTTCTCTACTTAGGATGATTTTGGCTTTTCCAATTAAAAACAAATTATTTACTTATTATTGAATGTCTCTACTGTTTAATTAATATGGCAATTGTTTTCATCCAGAATTTAGCACTCCAAAATAGTGACTATCTTAGGTAAAACAGATTGGGTTAGTAACAGATTACACTCCCAGACACCTCGTGAAATCTGACTTGGGCCAATTTGGTCTTGCCCAGTGCTTTTGTAAAGTTGAAGATGGATAAAGATAGTTGTTTCCCCAAGAACTTTTCTGTCATGGTAAATTGAGCCTTAGAATACACACTGTCAGATACAGGTTAATCAAACAGTAATTATTAAGCAGTATTTTAAAGCTATTTGTATAACCTATTCTATGGACTCCATGAAGCTGAGCAATCTGTTTAGGTGGGACAATTACCTCCTAACATGAAACAGTTATTCCAGCAGATCTGAGACCATTACCGAAGCTGGGATCTGCAACCCTCATCATAACTGGCACAAGACATCTTCTCCAATCAGTGATTCTCAAAATTGGTCAAATATTGAAATCATCTAGAAATATGTAAAAACCACTAATAGATTCTGAATTAATTGTTTGGAGCTATGTCATTGGTAGTTTCAAAAAACATTCCAAGTATTTCTAATGTGCAGTCAACTTTAAGAATTATATTCTCAAATAAGTAATGGGTACATAACTATATAGAAATCAATCTTTGAGCTCCATTTTTGAAAGATAAAGTCTATTGATCTTAACAGGTTCTTAAAATACCTTTGTGCAGGGGATAGGAAGATCTGCTACACTATATTCAGCCAGTCTGTAAACCTTTTTTTTTTTTTTTTTTTTTTTCTGAAACGGAGCTACTATGGTTGGGTAGAGTCAAGGCTCCCTAGAGCCACAAAACATACCAAGTTGGCCTATAGTGGCAGTTTTTAAACTTTTTTTTTTTTT
>NW_003852467.1:1617301-1691772 GCF_000181295.1 Otolemur garnettii
CACAGCAACCTCCAACTCCTGGGCTCAAGTGAGTCTCCTGCCTCCGCCTCCCAAGTAGCTGGGACCACAGGTGCCCGCCACAACGCCCGGCTATGTAAACCTTAGATACTTTTCATTTCACCCAAGATTCCATTAATAGTAATCATCGTTCCAGTGACCATAGTACTATTTCATCAATAGAATTCATTTCTGGCATTTAAAATGTTAATTATCAAAGCACATGTTGTTTATTGAGATACAAGGAACAGAAGCACTTTGAGTAAGTATATCCTAAACATTATAACACTCCACCCACTTTTATCATTTAAATAACTTAAATTCCAGGTGCCATTTTTAACTCCTTCCATTGAGAAAGTATGTCCTCAAATTTTACCCTTGCAAGTTGACATTTGTTTAACTCAGGAAACTCTATTTCTTCCTAGTGCTGGTCCCCAAAAGAAAGGTTAATTATGGAATGGTAGTTCTCAGTCTTAAATGATCTTGAGGAACCAGCAGAGTGTTCTTTGCTTGAAAAGTACAAGTAAAATGTCTGATTCCAAAACACAAATGTCTGACCATGCTTTCTTATGCAGAGGAGTGTCTTTTGCCTTTAATTGACTAGCTCCATGGAAACACAGGTAAGAGCAACCTCTGAGCTCACTCATTAGTGGAGTGATCCTACTTTTGAAATGATTTTGGCTTTAAAGAACTTTTAAGCTTGCCTCAACTTCCATATTGCTGGCAGTGTTTTGTCTTTTTAGGGGAATTTATTTGTTTAAATTGACAACTAAATTTTTTATGTATTTATTATGTTACATAACACAATTTTTTAATATATGTACACATTATGAAGTGGCTAAATTAACTATTTAACATATGCATTACCTCATATACTTATTTTTTTGTGTGTGTGCTTGGAGCACTGAAAATTGACCTTCTTAGCAATTTTCAAATATATACTATATTGTTATTAATCGTAGTCACCATGATGTACAATAAATGTCTTGAAATTATTCTTCTGGTTTAAATGAATTATTTTTGTCTTTTGACTAACATTTCACCAACTCTCCCTACCTCCAGCATTCATTAATCACTGTTTTACTCTCTTTTTCTATGAGTACAGCAATTTTGCTCTCCACATATGAGATCATGTGGTTGCTGACTTTCTGTGTCTGCTTTATTTCACTTAATACATTATCCTCTATGTTCATGCATGTTATTGAAAATGATAAGATTTTCTTCATTTTTAAAGTTAAACATTATTTCATTGTGTATATACAGCACATTTTCTTTATTCACTCATCCATTGTTGGACACTCAAGACATTCCATATCTTGGCTATTATGAATAATGTTACAGTAAACATGGGAGTCCAGAAATCTTGTCAACATATTGATTTTATATATCTTTTGAGTTTGTATTCAGAAGTGGGATTACTGGACTATTTAGTAATTCTGCTTTAAATTTGTTGAGGCACCTCCATATTGTTTTCCAAAATGGCTATACTAATTTGCATCCATACCAACAGTGTACCAGGGTTTTCTTTTGCCCACATCCTCACCACCTGTCTTATTTTATCTTTTCTTTAGTAATAACTACTCACTATTCTAATAGGTAAAAAAATAATATCTCATTGTACGTTTAAGTTGCAATTTACTGATAATTAATGATGCTTATCATTTTTTCATATACCCATTGGCCATTTTTATGTCTTCTTTTCAGAAATGTCTATTTAGGTGCCTTGACATTTTTTAAAACACATTATTTGTTTTCTTACTATTGAGTTGTTTGAGTTCCTTATATTTTGGATATTAACTCCTTGTCAGGTGTGTAGTTTGCAAATTTCTTCTTCCATTCTGTAGGGTGTCTCTTCACCTTGTGCAGAAACATTTTCGTTTTATTTAATCCCACTTTTCTATTTTATTTTGTTGTCTTTACTTTAGAGGTCATGTCCAAAAAATATTTGCCCAGACTAATGTTATAGAACTTTTATCCTATGTTTCCTTCTAGTAGTTTTAGAGTTTCCAGTCTTGCATTTAAGTCTTTAACCTATTTTGAATTGATTTTTCTTTATATAATACAAAAGGAGAATCTAACTTTGTTCTTCTGCATGTGAATATCCAATTTTCATGGCACCATTTATTGAAAAGACTAATTTTCTTCTATTGCATGTTCTTGGCATGGTTGACAAAAATAAATTGACCATGAATGTGTAGGTTTATTTTTGAGCTCTCTTTCTATTCCATTAGTCTTTGTCTGTTTTCCTGCCAATACCCCTAAGCTGTTTTAATAACTATAGCTTTGTAGCAGATTTTCAAATCAGGTAATATCATCTCTTCCCAGATAAATAACATTGACAGATTTTCTTTGTCCTTAACCCTGTCTTATAATAAATGCTAAAGGGAGTACTTCAGGCTAAAATTAAAGAAAAATGAGCCATAATTTGAAGTCCAAAGACAAACTAAAACACTCCAGGGAAGGTAATGATATAAGTAAAAAAAAAATCTAGTATTAGTGAATTTTTGTTGTATAACTTCTCTTTTCAATTACTGCACCATTTAAAATGTAAATTCATAAAACGACATACATGTATGTTAAGGTGAACACAAAGTATAAATATACAATTCATAATAATAATGTAAAAACAAGAGGAGACCTATAGGAGTGGAGTTTGTCTGCTATAGAAGTTAAGTTGCCTTAATATAAAATAAATTGTTATTAAGTTAGTACATTAATTGTAATTCTCATTAAGTAACTAAGAAAATACAGTAGAAACTCTGTAAGTTGACCATGCAAGGGACTGTAACAAACTCATTAACATATGGAACAACATAAGGTGGTCAACATAAGGAACTAGGCCTATTACACTGATACATATATGTGGTGCATGTCTGCTCAATGAAAATTAAGTCAAACCAAGGAGATGATCAGTGTAGGGAGGTAACCAGCTAGGGAGGTTCTATTTTATTTTAGAGATATACACAAAATAAAATAGGAAAGAAACCAAAATGTCACACTATAAAAAAAAATCAATTAAACACAAAAGAATGAAAAAAATAGAGTACATGAGGAAAATGAGTAAGAAATGCCAAAAACAAATAGAAAAATGGAGCAAGTAGATTTTTACTTATCAGAAATTTCTGTCAATGTAAGTGGATTAAACTCCTTGAGTAACAGGCAGAGATTTTCAGAATGGATTTGTTAAAAAAAAAAAAAAAAGATCTAACTGTGTGCTTTCCAGAAGAGACTCACTTAGATCAAAAGATACAAATAGGTTGGAATTTAAAGCATGGGAAAAGATGTTCTATATAAATGGTAAACAAGAGAGGTGGATTGGCTATCTAAATATCAAACGGAATAGAATTTAATAAAAAGCACTGTTACAAGGTGCTGGAACATTATACTCCAGCAAAATGTCAATTCATTAAAAAAAGCTGAATAATTCAATGAGACCTAATTAAATGGAAGGGTATTACATGCTCACATATTCAAAGATAGTTATACTACCCAAAGCAGTTTACAGATATAATGTAATCCTTATTAAACTGCCAATGGCATTATTGTAGAAATGGAAAAGCCAATTATTAAATTTATATGGAATTACATGGTGTCCCAAATAGCCAATACAATCTTGACAAAAAAAAAAAGTTAGCAGACTCACACTTCCTGATTTAAAAACTTATAAAATATCTACAGTGATTCAGTGTGTTATGGTCAAAAGGATAGGCAAATAGACAAATGGAATAGAATTGAGTCTACAAATAAGCCCATATTGCCATGGTCATTTAATTTTTGATGGTGGTGCTAAGACAATCTATCTTAGTCTGCTAGGGATTCCATGACAAAATACCACAAACTGGGTAGCTTAAACAGCAGAAGTTTATTACTCACAGTTCTGTAGGCTAGATTTCTAACACCAAGGTTTTGGCTGATTTGATTTCTCTTGTGGCCTATCACCTCAGCTTTCAGTCCTTGTCTTACCCTTCACATAGCCTTTTCTCTGTATTTACATCCCCAGTATTTCTTTCCTCACCTATTAGAACACCAGTGATATTAGATTTGAGGCCCACTCATATAATCTCATTTATCCTATTTACCTTTTTAAAGGCCCTGTCCCAAATATAATCACATTAGGGGTTAAAACTTCAACATATTAATGTGAGAACATAATGCCTCCATAACATCATCTAAAAGTGATGGAATATTCTCTTCAACACAAATTCCTTAGATAACTGTATCAACATATGAAAGTAAAGTTAACTTCACTGTATCAACATATGAAGTTAAACCCTTACTTCATGCCTTGCACAAAAATCAATCCAACATGGATAAAAGATGTAATGTAAAAGCTAAAACTGAAACTCTTATTAGGAAATGTGGTGATAAATTTCAGTATTTGGATTTGCTAATAGGTTCCCATATAAGGCAGTGAAAGCATGAACAGCAAAATAAACTACATAAATTGGATTTACTAAAAATTATAAATTTTTATGCATAAAGAGACATTACCAAGAAAGTGAAAAGACAACCTACATAATAGAAAAGAATATTTCCCTATTTCATATCTGAGAAAGGTGTGGGATTCAGAATATGTAAATTTTAAAACAGACAAAAGCACTTGAATAGATATTTATCTGAAGCATATGAAAAGATGCTCAACATCATTAGGCATTAGGAAAATTCAAATCAAACCACTTCATACCCATAAGATGGTTACACACAACAAACCAAAAAGAAAAGTGTTGGCAAGCATGTGAAGACATTATAACTCATGTATATTGCTGGTGGGGATATAACATTGTTCAACCTCTGTGGAAAACAGTTTGGCAGTTCTTCAAAATAAACAGAATTTCCACATGACCTAGCAATTCCACTCATACATAGTTACCTAAAAGAAAGGAAATAATGCATCCAGATAATATGTGTACTTGTATGTTCAAACCAGTACTACTCACAATAGCAAAATGGTGAAACATACAAATGGGTGAATAGATAAACATATGTACATGCAAAGGAATATTTTCAGTCACAAAAAGGAATAAAGGACTGGTATATTTTATGACATGGATAACCTCAGAAACATTATGCTAAGTGAAAGAAGTGAGTCCAAAAAGTTTCACTTATTGTATGATTCTAATGGAATGCTCAGAATAGGAAAATCCAAAGAAAGCAGATTGGTGGTTACTACAGGCAAGGGAAAAAGTAAAATGAAAACCAACTGTTTAATAGTTACAAGATTTCTTTTGAGTGTGATCAAAATAATTTTGGAACTCGATTTAAGCGGTGGTTACACAAAATTGTAAATGTACTAAGTTGCACATTATTGTTCACTTTAGAATGATTAATTTTATGTGCTGCGAATATCACCTCAATAAAACATTTTCTAAAGAAAATTAAAAATCTTGAGACTCTCAAATCAGCCTCCACTTAGGATACTACAAATTGCACAGTCACTAAATTTTCTGTTCAAAAATGTCACCTATGTTACCAATTAAAGTAGACTTTACTATCTGCATTCTGATTTGTAGAACAAAAGAACATAAACTAGAAACTTTACAGAAAACTCAGCAATTTCTGTATTTTTTACATTATTATTTAAGGAGGACATTCTGGATTTTCATTTTCACCATCTGTTTTCCTCTAGGCTGCAAATACTGTGCATGGTGGGGTGTTTTATAACATTAGGTTTTATGTTCATTCTACAGCCACTTTCTGCCCAGTATGGCCTGTGTGAACATGCCTCTGACTTTGTCATCAGTCCCATCTGCTGATGTCTTCTCTCTGTACTGCTCTTTGATGCCATATCTACAAAGGATATATATGCCATCCTCTTCATGTAAAATACTGAGTCTCTTAGAATCCACTGGGCCTTTCTCAGAATATTTCTATGCTCCTTCCAGAGATACTAGACCAGATATTTGCAGAACTGCTCTGCAAGTTCAAAACCTGCCTTATTTTCAGAGCCAATTACATTGCAAGATATTTAGTCAATGGGTGCAAAGATATAGTTATATTTAAGTAATAAATTCTAATGTTCAATAGCACAGAATTGCAGTATACAAAATCAACCTATGAAAATCAGTAGTATTTCAATATACTGACAATAAGCCATCAGAAAAAGAAATCAAGGAAACCATTCTATTAACAATAACTAAAAAAGAAAAAATTGCAGGAAATTTAACCAAGGAAGTGAAAGACCCATACACTGAAAACTATAAAACACTGATAAAAGAAATTGAAAAGGGCACAAATAAATAAAAACATATTTCATGTATTTTTATTCACTGTGGAATATAATTAAGGGACAATAAAAGCCAATGTTTGATTGTCACTTTTTTGACAAACAAATTTCCAGACAACCTGCAGAAGGCTTTTTTTGTGGGATGTGAACAGGCATTGTGATGTGGGAAGAAGTCTTGGCAGATGTCAGGCATCTGGTTTTCTGGTTGGTATACCAATATCTAGTAAGGCATCTAGCAATAGTACACTACATGGCCCCAGATTTTAGAAGGGGCCTCAGTACCATGTTTCCCCAAAAATAAGACCTACCCAAAAAACAATACCTAGCAGGATTTCTATGCATTTTTTAAATATAAGCCCTACCCCAATAATAAGACCTAGTGATGGGCGTGGCTATGCATCTGCATAGCCACTCTACCCATTTCAGTGCAGAGAGGAAGACATCCCCTGAAAATAAGCCCTAGTGTGTCTTCTTGAGAAAAAATAAATATAAAACAGTGTCTTATTTTTGGGGAAACACTAGTATTTGTAGGCAATTATTACATGAAAGTAGTGATAAGGATCAAGACAAAAGTTCAAGTTCTAGTAGGAGTGTTAACTCAATTCTGGGCCCTAATGTGTAAAGCTTTTTTTTTTCCACTAAGAGAGGACAACATTGCTGTCCTTTAACTACTCTAACAGCTTTACAGTGTTTGTCAAATAGTAAAAGAAAAAATAAGATACAAAAATACTATCCTTATTAACTACAGTCAACACCAATTTTGTACTTATCTTTGGTTAAGAAAGAATCTATGTTTTATTTAGAAATGAATGTATTAGATACATTAATTTATTCTCTTGTAAACAAGACTCCAAGGAGAAATTTAAAATTGAAAGAATTCTGATAGACAAGTAAATCGATGATATATATATAGAAGATACGTTACAGCATTTACCAGATTGATATTAGCTAAACATCAGAGGGCTACAGTGAACCTTACAACTCAGATAAGTCCAATTTCCTGTAATAAATACTTTAACATCATTACCTATCAAAAGGCACATACAATAGGCCATGTGTTGTAATTACAGTCTTAAGGTTAAGGACAACATTGCACCAAAGATGAAATAAGTATCGAAAAATCATACATGTTACAGAAGAATTTCTTCCATTTGTAACAAACTTGCCCAAAAGTCAATTTTAAAATGACAGAATAAATGAAGCATTTACTTAAATCAGTATATGGGTAATGTTTTTATATTTTGTTGCTTTATGGTAGTTGATTCATATATATTATCCAATTTTCTCTTTTCTTTTCAGTCTGGATTAACAGGGAGCCACGTATCATGAATTACCAAAAGCAAATATGTTAAAAACAACAATCTCTGCTAAAATTTTGTCATTAGATACTACTGAAACATTTGGCTTATTGTTTTATTTTAATAAAAATGAATCACAACGTTTAGTGCTTGAATATTTTCAATTTCACATTGTATTCTAGATTACGTGCTTGGATATTTTGCAAATATTATCTTATTTTGCCTTCCCCAAATCTTACAGATATTCTCATTTCTATTTCATGGGTAAGAATACTGAGAATAGAGAGGATCTGTTCAGCTAGTATGTGCCAGAGCACAGAGTGGAACCCAGACCATCGACCTCTAAAGCCTTCCCTCAGAGATGTAGGGGAGAAATGCCAACAACAGCATACGATGTGGAGAATGAAGCCCAATTTGTAAAAGTGCATTCATTGCACAGTGCTCCAGAATATGGTCACAGTAAACTCTAGTTAAATGTTGTAGCAATGCCAGCTTGTGCATCTGAGCAAAGTTAATTCTAGTAGATTTTGGACTTATCTGGTGAATGATTTTATGGATGAACTTGTTTGGTGCTTTTGTGAGTTGACTTCAAAACTGATGAATCCTTGGCAATTGAGGCAATTGATAAGTGTCATTTAATGGCCTTGCTCTTTCCAGGATGGTAATAAAATTCTTTGACTTTATTTTTCATTTCATAATATGGGGATACAAATGTTTTGGTTACATAAATTGTTTTTGTACAGTTTGAGTCAAAAGTTGTAACTGTGCTTTACATCAGAATGGATATGTTGCTGAAAAACTCTCCTGTATCATTTCTGTACATTATATTCCACATTTATTGGATTTTAACATAATATCAGAGTAAAGGTTGTGTTAAAACATAATAATACTCCATTTAGAAGTGAAACTCCCCTTGATTCTTTTCAGCAAGAAGATGGTAATTTAGGAATAGCATCTGAATCGTATTCTAATTTACAGTATGTCCATGTCTTCAGAAGTTAATAGCTTAAAGTCTATACAGAAATCAAGAGTTCTATCCATTGAAAGAATAGGGGTCCCAAGTGATATTGGAGGGCTCTTTCAAAACCTCTAACTTTATTACTATTTTCAGAAGAGAGAGTTATATAGGAATATCCACAATAGGTAAGAGGAAGAAATACATTGCTGAGAGTTGGGAAATTGATATTCTAATCTCATGATTTTACAATAACTTGGGAATTTAGAGCAAGTTATAACCTCATTTGGTCTGAGTTTCATATATTCAATGGTAGGAGACTGAAGTAAATCATTTTTAAGATGACTTTTGGTTATAAAATTCTACAACTTTAAAGCATTTGGATCTCATTGCATTCAGATGATTTGAGATCACTTTATTCCTGAGTTTATGATTTTCAATTTCCATATCAATAATTTCAATGAAATATAGCAATAAATAACACTTTCCCACAATTTTATGTGCCTACACATCTGTTATGTGAATGGAGTTCCAGTCTATATTTATAGAAACATAAAAGTAGGCAACCAATAGCATATAAAAATGCATTTATATAAAAATAACCCCATAATGTGTGCAACCTGGGAGATATGTCAATAGTCTGGGGGAAAGAAAGTATTTGATATGAATATGAAGAATACCCCTTCCTTTGTCTGAAGAAAAAATATCACACATGGCTGAGGGTTTTCATCAATATTATTTAAAGTATAAAACAACATTTAAATGTTTCAAATAATGCCCAGCACAAGCCATTTGATATTACAACAGAAAGAAAGCAGTTTCAGATTTCTGACATATGGCACAAATCAGAGCACTTAGATGCCGATTTTCAGGAATTTTTCCCAACATCTTGCCATCATGACCCACTAGCATTTCCAGGGTGTCCTCTGATTATGCTGGGGGCAATCCAGGCTACTCTGGAATTGACAGCACAATGTGAGCAACCATTTAAGATGGTTAACAGCACTGTCTTGTCCTTTCAGACTGAGTATAGGAGGATTCTTTGAACATGGTCTCGCCATGAACTCCTATGTATTTCATTTAATTCCTTCAGGGACTAAATAGGATTACTTTCTGGCTATACAAACATATATTTAAAGTAAAATTGCACAAAAATATTTACTATGTCAACAAATCTGTTTTGTTGATATTGATTGGATTAACTGCATATCTCCTATTTCCCTTCCAAATGCAACATCTAATGTCCCTATCTTGCCTGTCTGGAAAATTCCTCTTCACTATTCCATTCAAGATCAAATATTACCTCTTCCAAGAAGTCTCTCAGATTCCTCCAGGTAGGGTCAATTGCTCCTTTCCTATCATTTCACAGCATCTTGCATATAAGCTTTTTCAGAACACTCGCATGCTGCCTTAGAATCAGTTGCTTATGTATGTGCTTTTCACTGCTAGGAATTTGATCAAAAGTGATTCATCAAGGCATATTCCTGTAAGGTATGAAGGTATGAGAGAGTCATAAAACACCACTGAAATAAGTTGGAATTGGATTGGTACTTAATTCTGGTTTGTCCTAAACAATTTGTACAAAGAATGTGATATAAACTAATATAGACTGCACCACAGAATGGAGAATAACAAAGAAAGGATTAAAGGAAGAAATGAAAAGAGGAAAGGAAGAAGAGAGATGGGAGGGGAAAAGGAAGGAAGAAAAAGGAGGGAGGGAGGAAAGGAAGGAGGGAAAAAAGAAGGGAGGGTGGGAGGGTGAGGATTGCTTTGTCATACTATAATTCTTTTTTTTTTTTTTTTTTATACATTCCCCTTAGTAGAGTGCTATGGAATCACAGTTCACAGCAACCTCAAACTCTTGGGCTTAAGTGATTCTCTTGCCTCAGCCTCCCAAGTAGCTGGGACTACAGGCACCTGCCACAACACTGGCTGGCTATTTTGTTGTTGTTATTGTTGCAGTTGTTGTTGTTGTCTAGCTGGCCCTGATTGGGTTTGAACCTGCCAGCCTGGGTGTATGTGGCCGGTGCCCTACCCACTGAGCTACGGGCACAGCCCACTATAATTCTTATACATAGTCATTTCATGGTGTTGGTGCATAACATTCTACCATCCAAGATATTGATTAGCTTGAAATTAATAATTGCAACCACTGCAATTATGAAATAAATACCTTTTCCTAAGAATGAGAAATTTATTTTCTTACCTCATTTAAAACATTTCCATGTGTTTTTAAGGTATCCAGTTCAGAAAACTTAAAAATGAAACTGGTGAACAGAGGGAAAAATTAAGAATTACAGATCAGAAATATATTGTCAATTTAAAAATAAAGCAAAATGAGCTTTAAACACACTTTAATCAATATTTTGCAACCATATCTATGTAAGACAAGTTTATCTTTAATGGTAAGAACTACTATTATCCAGGTATGTCATAAATACAAATGGTTTGAAATAAATAAAAATACATATATGAAATAAACACATCCCTAATTTTAAATATAAAGACATAATAATAAATGCTTATAACCAAAAAAAAATCAACTTTCCAATAAGATGACACTAATATGTGGAGTCTACAAAATATCCATTTTTCTCAGCTATACTCTGCTTTCGCTAGAATGGAACATATCTTGTCATCAAGATGCAGAAAAGGTAAGGTCAATGTTCAATACATGTTTTGGGGAGAAATGAATTTACTATTGCCTTAAATTTTCTCATTTCAAAGCCCAGGTTAAGTACTTAATTATCATTGGCATTGTCATCATCAACTTCAAATTAATGAAGTCTAAGTTTCTGCTGATATATTTTTGTGATTGTTGAGTTTGAAGAGCATTGTGAAAGGGAAAATAATATTAAACATAATTCCCCAACTGTAACTAATGTGAAGGGTGCAATTTCCTTTCAAATTGCCTTGCACAGATCTGGGAATACTTTTGGGTCTACAGCCCTGGTGACTTGCGATTCTTGATATTCATTGCTTTGCAAAAATATTCACTATTCCATAAATTCAATGAACCATGGAATTGGCGTGAGATATATGTTATTATGACAACATATCAGAAAAACAAGAAATAAGTATATGATCTTGCAAGTCATATTTTCAGGACAAAGTACTTTATGAAGCTACAAGTACTAATTTATGGAAAAGAGATGAACACACAGGGTAGCCATTAAATTCATGTGCAACTTAAAAAATTGCACACGAACTTTATGGCCACCGTGTATTTTCAAAGTAAGCCTGTCATTCACTTGCTCTCACACTTAGTTAATTCTTTCCTTTGTCACATGGATCATGTTGCCAATCCACTTAGTAGCCTGAATGAAGTTTTCTCCTTGCAATGAATTTTTTCTTAACTTTCACATTTTCTTCCTTCATGTTGTATCCTGGACATATTGAGAAGAGAGTCATGCAATCTTTTTATCAGTGTTTCCTATGTGATATGTGCACTTTTCTGGTAAAGTTAATAAATGAAAGCTTTAGAAAGTAAGGCAGTAACTATTTAGATTAATAATGGCCCTACTGGCTGGGCGCGGTGGCTGATGCCTGTAATCCTAGCTCTCTGGGAGGCCGAGGTGGGTGAATTGCTTGGGCTCAGGGGTTTTAGAGACCAGCCTGAGCAAAAGTGAGACCCTGTCTCTACTAAAAATTGAAAAACTGAGGCAAAAGGATCGCTTGAGCCCGAGTTGGAGGTTGCTGTGAGCTCTGACATCACGGGACTCTACCCAGGGCAACAGCTTGAGATTCTGTCTCAAAAAAAAAAAAAAAAAAAAAAAAGTCCCTCCTGGTTTCAATCATTTATCATTGTATTATATCAAACATCGATGTGAATATTGGACTGCATATCAAACCAGTCTGCCTTATTTTCTTAAGGCTGTTTCCTTTCTGCAAATGAACTCCTAGATGTTGGCTCTGTTTCCAACTATTGCTGACATTAATCCTAATTCGTGATCAAAAGCATTGGTGATATCTGCAAGATTTAATTTAAACAATGGTGACAATGCCAATATCCAGTGGGGTGAAATGGATCTATTAGAAGACAAAAAGGATTGTTCTTATTCATATGGTAACCATTAATGTTACCACCTTCTAGTAGAATAAAGTGTTATGTATTATGAGTTTATGAAGAAGGAGTAACCTGTATCTCACATCAGAGTTTAATGTTAGAGTTTGGCTTAAGATTACAGCTATTGGCTTCTTAACAGCCTTTCAGAATGCAAATGTGGTTACAAGAATTCTCTCAAAGCTAGACCAGCTAAACAAACTGGCCTCTCAGTATTTCTGGGTATAATATCAGGAATCTAAACAGCAAAGAGCATTCCTAACAAAGATTTCCCTATTTGTATCTAAGCTAAGAGCTGAAATGTAAGCCAAAGCACTAAAACACACAGGTTATGGAGTCATGGGACTACTTCTTGGCTGCTTCTGGTGGACATCATTTCTGATGCTCTGTAGCCACTGAGCTGGCACTGACATGGTTGTAGGGCTTGGATAGCATTTCAGCAGTGCCACTCCTGTGACACTAATTTAGCCTTTTCTGACCTTAAATTCATTATATGCAATATATGACCTAAAAGCCCGTCTTTTATGAGAACACTGTGGGAAATATATAAAACAATTATACAAACACATTTTTGGCAGCTATAAAGTGTTATAAAATATGATTTATTTCACCCATTTATTCATTCCTCCAGTCATTCAATATTTCTTGAGCATCGCCCCTGAACCTGTGGACCTTCCTTTTGGTTTCTCAGGTCATTGACAATCCACCCCTCCCTTCCTGGCCCTTCCAACACCAGCTACTTTTTCCACCTCCATGTCTTGATGTTCCCAGGCTCATCAAGAATCTGGTTATATAGCGCATTTACTTTTCCTATCTAATGCGTGCCCCTCTCAACACACAGTTTATCATTCCCCCTTTAGGCTAACGATCTATCAAGTTCATGCCTAGAATACTATTGTTATTAGAGTTGTTTTGTGTGCCTCTTGTATTTGTAAGGCATTTGCTCTCAAAGAGTGCAACATGATCATTTTTGTATTGTCAGTGATGATCCCAGGGTGCTCTAAGATTGGGGATGTTTGATGGAGGAATGGGGGGAAGAAGCTGGTAGATATGGTCCATATTGTTTCAGGGTCAATGTATATATTATGGGGATGGCAGGGGAAGCTTGAACCTATCTTGGTGGGTTAAAGAACAAGTCACATGGGCCATCACAGTCCGCTTAACCAGAAAAACTTATGACATTTCTCAGAGGTAATTTTTTCTCAAAGAATCTTTAATCAAGAAGGTGCGCTTAGCCTTAATATGTTAGCATTGGAATAATTCTAATTCTAGTACAAAGTGATATTCAGATGTGTCTAAAGACAGCTATTAATGAATTCACATCTAAGCTTCAGGGACAGAAATGTGAGGAAATTCCCAAAGAGCTAATTTAGCTAATTTTACTAAAACCTCCTTATGAAATAAAAGCAGATTGCAATGGGATCTTGTTATTTCCAAACTCCTATCCAACATAGCATAGAACACAGAAGGACAGAGTTATTTTCTTTAAATTCTCCTCAGAATAGAGCTTTGGCCCCTCAGAAGCCATGGAACATTAGCAGTGATAACCAGCAGAAGCAACATAAGCTACAATGTTAGACACAGTGCCCAGAAGAAAGGGCAAAATTGCCCAGCACAGGCAGTGGGAATCACCTGGCAGCACTGTCCACCTCTCTGGGGCCTCACGTGAGAAAGGGTGAGGACAGGACAGCAGTTAATTGACCTAGGACCCTGCTGCTCCACAGCCACCTATTGCCTCTCAAACTTCCCCTTCTATTCCCCAGCCAATGCCACTCTCCATCCCAGGTAAGGCTTTCATCCTAAAATTTAGTAACCTCTTTTATCTTTCATACTAAGTTCCTTTTAGGTTGGTTCCTCCCTTTGGCAGGAAGACACCCTTGGCAAATTGTGGCCGTCAAACTCCCTTACAAATCTGTCCTCTTTCATCCTGATCCAACTTTAGGGACTGCTTAGTGAAGAGCTAGGAGACACTAGGATTGCAGGGGGTAGGCTTGCCACCCTGTGGGTCAGAGCCTAGGGACATGGATTATAGAGACAGAGTGTCCTGGTTGCAATGGGTGCCTAACATTTTCTTCTGCTCTTTGAAAAGATTCCCCTCTCTAAACCTCAATTTTCTGGTCTGTAAAATGGGGCCATGGATTATATCCACCCACAGTCTATTGGCTGAACTGATGTAGCAAGTAGTTAGCACAGTAAGCAGCACATTGGAAATGTTCAATAAAAGTTAGCCCCACTTATTGTTCATTTAACAATCCCATTTTGTGGCTCCATGCTTGTAGCTCAAAGGCTAGGGTACCAGCCACATACGCCGGAGCTGGCGGGTCCGAACCCAAACAGGGCCTGCCAAACAACAATGACAATTACAACAACTAAAATAGCTGGGTGTTGTGGCAGATGCCTGTAGTCCCAGCTACTTGGGAGGCTGAGGCAAGAGAATCACTTAAGCCCAAGAGTTTGAGGTTGCTGTGAGCTGTGATGTTACAGCACTCTACTGACAACAACATAGTGAGACTCTGTCTCAAGAAAAAAAATCCCATTTTGTACCCTCACAAATGTCATTCCAGATGACATTTGGCTGGGAACTCTTAGGGAGGAGGGACAGATTTCTGTATTTCTTTCATCTTTATACCCCCATTACTTTGTGCAGTGCCTGGCTCTGGCTCGTAATACACATGCAATAAATGATTGTTAAGATGTGTGCATGACTGAATAACTTAATAAAGAATGTGGTAGTAATAGAGGAACGCTTTGTATTTGTGCAGCAGATGCTGCCTCCAGGGATGACAGGAAGGCAGAGGACAGTATGCCACTAAACGACAATTGAAGGAAAGCAGTTCTGAAAAGTGAGTTTTGAGGTTGTGTTTTTGGTTCCTGTGGACTTCATATGTACAGAACTTCATATGTTGTGGTCGATGGAATCTGAGCAGGCAAGGATTTAGTCCTATCATTGCTCTGGTTCATTTCCTATCAGTCGCCTATTCTTTAACTTCTTAAATGATGTGAGGTTTTTAAAAAATGAGATAGTGGATTATTGTCTAGAAGGGAAATATATAAAGACCTTAGAAGTATGTATGTGCCTCGGAGAAAGCAATTTCTTTTATATACAAGCAATGTTCCCTTTTTTAAAGGATTCTTTTATTCAGATAAAAGAATAGGTATTGGTGTGAGCAGTTGCTTAGAGTTCTCCCTGAGCCTTATATCTCATTGTTTTGTTCTGTTCCCCTTGTGCCTTTGCTGTTCTTTCTTTACATGAGGAGAGAATATTTGTACTTCAGTGTGGACAAGGCTAAGTTTTATAAGTGCTATGGGGAAAATAGATTAAAGAGTTTAAGAGACTCTTACCAGTGAAAATGGAGAAAGAATAACACTTTTATCTTTTATTTATAGAAATGTTGTCAATTCTGTCTTCTGTATCAATTATAGCTTATATACAGTAAGAATTTACACATAATTCCTTGCAAAATTATAGATAAATTCTTGTCTGTGTCTAAATTAATTTCAGAATGGGTGGCACCTGTGACTCAGTGAGTAGGGTGCCAGCCCCATATCCCAAGGGTGGCAGGTTCAAACCTGGCCCCGGCCAAACTACAACAACATAAATTAATTTCAGAAGGAGGATCAATTTGAGGATGATTCAGTTAATTGGAACAATTGCTCTGTGATTACAATTGAGTGATGGATACATTATATTAGCTCCTTCTTATCATAAAAATATGCACATTAAGCAAGTGTCTGAATTTATGAAGAAAGGATACTTAAGGACCTTTTCATACCACTTATAACATTAAAATATCATACATACAGTTAGCCAATACCATGGAGGGATTTGAAATTTTAACTAGTTTTTCTATTGGGTTAATATGTCTTTAGGACTTGATATATTTGATTGTGCATAAAAATGTTTCCAATTGACAATTTTTTTAGAGTTTATATGAACTTCTCATTTGGCACAAGTGTAATTTGTACCAAATGAGTACCAATAACTCAAACATCAACAATGTATTTTTTCTGGGTAATTCTTATATTAAAAAAATTATAAAGTTTTAATTTGTGCATATATTTTCTCCTCCTTTTTCTGATCCTTTACACTTAACAGTAACCTATTTTTTTCTCATTTCTTACTCTTCTTCCCAGAGATTTTCCATTTGTGGAACAGTGTTTTGTGAATGAGTATGACCATTTTAATACAGAGTGTCTCTTTTCTCTGCTTGGGCTCATCTTCTTAGATCTCATCATTTTTCTAAAGCATTACTTTCCTCCTATTAAAATCCATACTCTCAGTGAATGATTAACATGTAAACTGCAAGTTATGAATCATGGGAGTGTCTTTGTAGTTCACTACTCAAATGAAATTAATTTTCAATGAAGACCCATATTTCTAATTATCTGATAAGGGTAATTGGACTAATTATCATTTCTATTTTCTAGGGGCAGGAAATTACAGTCAGCTGCTGGATTCTTAGTTTTTGTGGAATCACTGCTACGTTTTCAGAGGTCTCCAAGTTGCTAATTGTTGCTGGCAAACTGTTCCAAATTATGGTGGAGGTTGGATTTTTTAATGTTTAGTTTTAACAGATTTAGGGAAGTATTATTGACACACCACAGACTACATTTATTTCAACCGTACAATTTGATATATTTTGACATTTATCTGCAAAAATATCAGCATGATCAGGATAAAGAACATGTCCATCACCCGCAAAAGTTTCCTCATGCCCCTTGGGAATCCCTCTTTCATTTCCTTCCCATCCTTCTCCCATCCCCAGGTAACCACCGTCCTTTCTGTTACTGTATGTTTGTTAGCAATTCCAAGAATATTACATAAATGGAATCATCCAGTAGGTATTCTTTATTGTCTGATTTCCTTCTTTCATCACTACTAATTTGAGATTCAGCCATATTGTGGCAGGTAACAATAATCTTATTTTATTGTGTATTGACATTGCACTGTATAGATATTCCACAATTTGTTTATTCCTTCATCTATTGATGGACCCTGTAATTGTTTCAATTTTGGTGCCATTATAAATAAAGCTATGATAACCACTTATGCAAAAATCTTTAGATGGATACATAGTTTCATTCCTTTTTAGTAAATACCTAGGAGTAGAATCTATATGACAGGTATCTGTTTAACTTATAACTGCCAAACTGTTTTCCTAAGTGCTTGTGTCATTTCACACCTCTACCAGTAGCACATTAGAGTTACAGTTCCTGCACATGCTCACTGACACTCAATGTTATCATTTTTAAAATAAATATTTTAGCTATTCTTATAAATGTAAAATGTAATGTTACTGTGTTTTGGCATTAGTTTGCATTTCTGAAATGACTGATGGAAATGAACACCTTTGTGTGTGCTTATTTGCCCTTGATATATCTTCTTTAGTCTGGTGTCTGTATAAATTTGTGCCTGTTTTTCATTGGATTGTTTAATCCCTGTCAATTGCTCTTGAGAGTTATTTATGTATTCTAGGCACAAGCCTTTGTCCAATGTGTGATTTGCACATAATTTCTCCCAATTTTTAGCTTGCCTTTCCGTGTATTAATGGAGCAATTCACAGAACATAATTTAATCAGTTGGTTCTTTTGCAGATCGTGCTTTTGGTGTCCTATGTAAGAAATGTGATCTTGTCTAACTCAAGATCACAATAGTTTTCATGTAGAAGTTTTACAGTTTTGGCTTTTACATTTAAGTGTGATGTATTTTTGAGCTGATAATTTGTATGATAGTACGTGTGTGTGTGTAACCCAAAGTATAGATTGGATTCAAATTTTGGGCACATGGGTATCCATTTGTGCCAATACTATCTATTGTATTAAATAGTTCCTTTCTCCACTACATTGCCTTTGTACCTTTGTCATAAATCAATTTTAAAAATATGTATGAGCATATTTCTGGGAACTCCATTTTCTTCCATTGATATATGTATATACATGATCACTCTGTCTATCTGTCATCTATCTTTATATCAAAGCCACTCAATGTTGATAACTGGGGTTTATATAAGTCTTAAAATCAGACATTGTCAGAGAATACACCTTGTATTATTGGAATACTTATAAATTTATTGAGATTTGTTTTATGGTCCAGCATATCATTTATCTGGACAAATGTCCACTATGCAACTGAAAAAATATATTGAGAATCGTAACAACCTCAAATAACAGCAATTTTACTTATTCCTTTCCCACATATATGGTTTTCTTTTCTTTCCTTATTTGACTGGTTAGAACTTTCAATTCTATGTTGAATAGCAGTGGTGAGAGTGGTGATCCTTGCTTTGCTCCTATATTCAGGGGAAAGGTATTTACTCTTTCACCATTATGCATGATATTAGCTGTAGTGATGTATATGTGGGTGGGTGGGTGGGTACATATACAGTGTGTGCATGCATTCTTTGATTTACATAACATAGTTTTACTGCATATATGGTTCTGGGTGGATAACTCTCTGCTAACAAATGAAGGCAGGATGCTGATTCTTTCTAGCCTCAGTGGTTTTCTGGTAATAATCTGACGTCATTCTAATTCTTTTTCTCTTATAGATAATCCATCATTTCTCTCTGGCTACTTTCAAGACTTTTTCATTGCTGTTGCTTTTAAAAAATTGAACTATAATGTCTCTTGACGTGATTTTTTTGATATATTGTATTTTCAATTTGTTCAGCTTCTTAAATTTGTAGGTTTGCAGCTTATTGTGTGCGGCTAACATACTGAAGTATTTATCTAAAAGGGTTCTTTATTGCTAAACAGTCTTTTCCCGGTGCTTTTGCTAGAGATAGAAAGCTTTTATTGGAACGTGATTGGCATTTCCAGTTCAAATGGCTTTTCTAGTACCCATCTGAGATATACGAGGCAAAAAACAAAAACCAGGGAACTCACTACCATGTTGTTTCTCAACTCTAAAGTCCCCAGCTGGTCTGCTTTCTTTTTTCCCCATTTCAGAGTATTCTTATATTTGTTTTTTATATATTGCTCAGGGATTTTAGATGCAAGACTGTGGACAATACATCCACATCTTTATGAAAGAAGTAGAAATCCTACATCATTTATATTGAATGCAATGATTTGTCATAGTTTGATTTAAGTCACTTATCTTACTATTTTTTATTTTCTTTCTTTTTTGTTTTTGTTTTGGAGATAGAGTCTCACTTTGTCATGCTTGGTAGAGTGCCTTGGTGTCATAGCTCACAGCAACCTCAAACTCTTGAGCTCAAGTGATCCTCTTTCGTCAACCTCCCAAGTAGCTGGGACTACAGGTGCCTGCCACAACATATCACATTTTCCTATCGTTCTTAAAGACAGGGTCTCCCTTTTTTTTTTTTTTTTTTTTTTTTGGAGGCAGAGTCTCACTTTGTCACCCTTGGTAGAGTGCTAGAGCAGCATAGTTCACAGCAACTTCAAATTCTTGGGCTAACGCCTATCTTCTTGCCTCAGTTTTCCATTTTTAGTAGAAACGGGGTTTTGCTCTTGCTCAGGGTGGTCTCAAACTCCTGAGGTCAGGCAATCCACTCACCCTGGCCTCCCAGAGCGCCAGGATTACAAGCTCTCTTGGCTATTTTTTTAAAATCTCATTTGTTTCTGTATTTCTTCTTCCTCTGTTTCTGACTTTCTTTGTAACATTTAAATGAGTCTTATATTTTAATTTTATCTCTTTCATTTGTTTTTCACTGATAACTTTCTTTTTTTAATGGTAACTTCTTTTTTTGTTTTTTGTTTTTTGTTTTTAAGACACAATCTCACTCTGTTACCTTAGGTGGGGTGCCATGGTGTCATAGCTCACAGAAATCTCAAATGCTTGGTTTTACAGATCCTTCGGTGTCAGCCTCCCAAGTAGCTGGGATCACAGGCACACACCACAGCACCCAAACACTTTTTCTACTTTTAGTAGAGATGTGGCCTCGCTTTGCTCCAACTGCTTTCCAACTCCTGAGCTCAGGCAATCCACCAACCAGCCTTGGCCTACTAGAGGGCTAAGATTACAGGCGTCAATCACTGCATCGCTGCACCCAGGCTTTTTTTTTTTTTGATACAGAGTCTCACCATGTCACCCTCAACCTCGGTAGACTGCAACTCTGTCACAGATCACAGCAACCTCAAACTCCTGGGCTCAAGAGATCCTCTTGCCTCACCCTCCCAAGTAGCTGGGACCAGAGGCGCCTACCACAACTCCTGGCTATTTTCTGTTGCAGTTGTCATTGTAGTTAAGCTGGCCCGGGCCAGGTTTGAACCTGCCAGCCTCAGTGAATGTGGCCGGTGCTGTAACCTCTGTGCTATGAGCACCTAGCCTGCACTCAGCCTTTTAATGGTTGCCTTAAAATAGATAGTACATATCTTGAATTTTCTATCACAGTCTAACTTCAAGTAATATTATATAATTAAATTTCATGTAAAGAAAATTATAATAGCATACGTATTTTCCCCATACTTACCAATGAAAATTGATGCCATAAAATTTATATTTACAAGAGTATAAATCCCATACTACAATATTATTATATCATTATGTCTATTTAGGCAATCATTTTTCTATTTAAAAGATTTGAAATGTAGGTATGTATATAATTTTCTGGTACTCTTCTTTCCTTTGAAAATATCTATATTTCTGTCTTGTATTATGTTTCCTCTGCCTGAAAGACTTCTCTCTTTTTGCAGTTTTGGCTGGGGCCAGGCTTGAACCTGCCACCCCTGGTATTTGGGGCTGGCACCCTACTCTTTGAGCCATAGGTGCTGCCCAGAAAGACGACTTTTATTATTTCCTGTAGTTATACTACAGGTCTCTGCTCTTGATTCATTTACTGTGTGCTTGAAAATATATATTTTTTAAATTTTCCCTTAGTTATGTAATATATCTCACTTTGACACAGAACTTTAGGTTATTTTTTTTCTTTCCATTATGAAAAAAAAAAAAAAAGAAAGAAAATCTTGCTCCACTATCTTCTCATTTGCTTTGTTTTTAATAAGAAGTCTGACCTCATCTTGATATTCATTCTTCAGTATTTAATGTGCTGCTTTTTTCTTTCTTTCTTTCTTTTTTTTTTTTGCAGTTTTTGGCCGGGACTGGGTTTGAACCTGCCACCTCCGGCTTATGGGGCCGGCACCTTACTCCTTTGAGCCACAGGCACTGCCCTGCTGCTTTTTTCTATAGCTGCTTTAAGATTTTTCCATTTAGCACTAGTTTTGAGAAATTTTATTATGTTTGTGATGAATTTTTTTTCATGTTTCTTGTGCTTGAGGTTTGTGGATTTTCTTATATTTCTGAATATATAATTTTCAAGGTACCAGGAAAATTTCCACAATACTGTATATTTAATGATTAAATATACTGCCTATCCCCCTCTCCATGACTTTTCAGGAACTCCAATTGCATGTAATTTTGAATACTTAAATTTGTCTCACAGTTTACTTAAGTTTTGTTCATTTATAAATTCCTTTTTCTCTTGTATTTCATTTTGAAGTTTCTATTGTTGTTTCCTTAAGTCAATGGTATAATTAATGCATCATATATGTATATATCAATTCATTATATTGTACATCTTAAACATATACAATTATTGTCAGTCATAGTTCAGTAATGTTGAAAAGAAAATCAGAAAGAACTACCTCTCCCTGGGCCTCCCTGGCTGCAAGAGAGGCAGGGCCAATGACTAAGTTAGCTGTCTAGTCTCTTCAGTAGAGAAATTAAAGGGGAAAAGTCTTGAAAAAGGTTTTGGGTAGCCAATCCATAATATCTGACTCTGTGTGACTAGTTAGAACAAATTCAAAGCACTTTGAATGAAGTGAAACATCTAATGAAAGACGATTTTTTTTTTTTATAATTGATGGTAAGTTTAGCTGATGGCACCATGCCAATTAGCTCTTATGACACCTGGAAAAATATTTTGAGAAAAGTAAGTGCCTTTGAGAAAATTACAAAGTAGCAAAATCTTTTGAATGTACTTTGCAATCTTGATCAGGAAAAGATTGTCATATGATTTTGCTGCCCTTGAGAAGGAGAAATGTGAGAAAATCTCTATCCCAGAGCAATTTCTGTAAGGCTTTATACCAAGGCAATTGGGACCATAATAAAGTGGGTATTTTTGTTTCTCCGCTAAACAAAGGTGCAGATCAAGTTCTGTAATATCACTCTTTCAAAGAATAAAAGATAGTTCATTTGAAATTGAAGGTCATTTAAGACTATTAGAGTGTGATTTTGTGAATTTAATTCATACTTTTACAATATGGATACCTTTGGAAGAAAGACCTAGAATAAATATTATTCATTACTCTAAAGATGACATAAAAATAACTGAAAGAACAGTTTTCTGAACCCACTATGTATTCAATTTTTTCCTAGAAAAAAATTGTTTCTTTTCTGATTTTTCTTTCCCCCTGCTGACTATGTTGTGATGTAATACGCTGGGCTTGTCTTTCATTATGTTATGTGATGTCCTCCAGTAGGAGGTCTGTGTTACTGAGTTGTACTTCTCCTTGGATAGGTCAAATCTGTGACTTTTTAGGCAGTCATGACTTCAAGATCAAATGGACCTATGTGCCCAAAGCACATGTGTATGCCTTCCCTACACACAGAGATACATATTTGGAAACTCAAAGGAAATGAGTTATACAAAACATTTGACAAAGTCATGAATTGTCCTTTCGAACATCTTTGATGCACTCTAATGTGTCACACTTTTTGAAACCAAACCATATAATAGATTGTGGTGAGGGGACAGGTCTTCCTAATAGAAAAATTCTAATCAATAAATGGTGAATGAAGGATAGAGATAGAAAATATCCATTAAGCAAACCCCAGAAAATTATCATTGGCTGCTAAAATTGATAGGAGAAAATAAAACAAGAAACAGTATATTTGTCCAAGTCCAAAGTAGCTCTACAAAATCATTTTGTCTTATCATTTTGGCTTAAGAATCATACTTTTCTGATCTTTAGAATTATTAAGAACTGAAAAGTTTATGTATTCCTATGTGTATGTGTCCATAATCTCTTTTCCTCTGGGCCCATAAAAATTAAATTACCATCTGTGTTTGGGGCTGATTTAAATATTTTCTTGACTGAAGACCAAAGCATCAGCAGAAAGGATCCTTGAAGTATTTTCCAATTCTGCATTTTTTTTTCCTTCAAGGCATTTTGGCAAAGCGTCACCTTGCCCTTACACAATGGCAGTAACTATTGCTGTCACTTATCATTGATTAGTAGACTGTCTTTCACAATCTTGTTTATCAATTACATTGTACTGATAGTATTAGAAAATGAAGGATAAGAGAATGACATTCAATTGACTAGACAGTGAGTTACAGAGGTTAAGGCACTATATTTCTGGGAGAATGTGAATTAAAGATTAGCGAAGACAATGAGATAGTACCCAAAGAAAATCATCCATTTGCCCTTGAAGAAAGGAGATAATAACACAAAATTTAAAAAATACGACCGTTGCTGTCTAAATGAAATTTCCTCATTTTTTCTAGGAAGATCATGTCTATGTCTCAGTCAAATCTGTTTCCTATTGTATATCAAGGTTAAAATAAATTTGAATGGGTATTTTTTGTGGTACTTAACCTTGCACAAATAGCTTTCTCTCACATATATGATGTATATCTCACAATAATTCTCTGAGATAAGTATGAGAAATATTCTCACATTATAGATAAGAAGGTTGAATCTCAGCAATGGTTGATACTTTGTCCAAGTTAACGGGTCTAGCACATAGCAAACTGAGTTCTCAATATCACACCTCCTGCTCCAAGGACCGTGCTCTTCCCACATAGCTCAACTACTTGGAATCCTTCCAGAGGAATTAGCTGCCAGTGATTATTGGCTGGTTAAAATTTTGATTTAGATTCTCTGTTTAAATTTATTGACTTTCAATGATTGAAAAAGGGATCCTTTCAATGATAGAGAATTCCTACTATGACCTAAGAAAGTACAACGTTGATGGTGCTCCAATATAATAAATTAAGAATCAGTTGGAGTGATGTCTTGCCAAAAGCCTCTTCCCTTATCATGAAGGCTTCAGGAAGAATGGTCATCTCTGTTTTCTTTCATTCATTCCCCTCATCTTCCTTCTTTGCCCTAATTCTAAATGTCATTGCCATCCTGGAAAATCAAGGGGGGGGTGCTGACAAATGTGTTATTCTTCCTCCAAGCTCCTCATTACTTCATGAAACTTTCAATTTGTATGTTATATGTTTCAATTGATATATTGTTTATATGTTGAGTATGTCATACTGTATGATCCTTAGAGAAATTCCTTTTCTAATATTTTCCAGGAGAGATGGGATACTATTCAGACCATTCAATAGATTATTTTCATGAAGCTGCCACATCTTCAAAGGATTACTAAAATGTGCTACATCCCTGAAAGATAAGAGAGAATAATACAAAACAGTGACAAAAGGGAACACACAAATGTCTTTTCAGAGGCTTTCACCCATCAGTCAATGCCCACCTCCAGATTCAGTTCTGCTCACAGCATTAAAATGTGTAACTATCCTATACAGCATATTGTTGGTGAAAACATTCTCAGAGGTCTCTGGCATTTTTTTTAAATTTTTAGTATGGAATTTCTATACCTTCTTCCTTTGAGGAAAGTGCTGAGGTCAGATTATTTCTTTTAAATCAGTGCAGCGATGTTAAATGAAGTATTACTCATACAAAACCCTTGCTGTAACCACTGACAATCCCATCTTCTCACTGATTTTCCCTGAGGATTCTTGGAATTTCCCTAAGCCATTCTCTATTCATAGGGAACTTGTAACAAACTGTTTATAATCTGTGCTTAGGAGGAACTAGGAAATCAAGCAGAACGCTTAAGCATGGGATATATCTGAAAATTGTGTGACTAGAGCAGCAAACATGATGCCAGCAAGGAGAAATTTTTAATTTTTCAGTGATTCAAACTTGCTAGCTCATTTTTCATTTTTTCTATACACTTAGGTCCCAATTTTTTTTTTTTTTTTTTTTTTTTTTGCCGTGGCCAGGTTTGAACCCACCACCTCCGGTACATGAGGCTGGCACCCTACTCCTTTGAGCCACAGCCGCCCTTAGGTCCCAATTTTGCTTTCTTTTATTTAATATACATATATATTCATTTTGGAATTAAAGTCCCTCATTTCTCACCTTCTGCCTTATTCTTCTCACTACCGTTCATTCTCAGGGGCCACATAGAAAGTAAGTGAAACTAAGCTATTTTAAGTGCCTTTTTCAAAACCATTACAATTTCCTTTGGAATTAACCTAGTAAGGCTTGGTTAGTAAATTAGATATCCTGGCTGCATCTGTTGAATCTCATTGCAATTTGAGGACAACTCATCATTTTCAGATAGAAAATTACCCAAGCTGAGGGAACATTTTTTAAAAATGCCAAAACTTTTTATAAGCTTTTCTTTTTCACTGATTTACTTGAATGAAGTCAATAGCTTAAAACAGGACAGTTTGGGGCGGCACCTGTGGCTCAAAGTAGTAGGGTACTGGCCCCATATACTGGAAGTGGCAGGTTCAAACCCGGCCATGGCCAAAATAAAACTAAAAAAAAAAAAAAAACAGTTTATATAAACAGATTGGCACAGGCTTTCCTAGGACTAGGTTTTTGTCTTACCAGGTACTCCGTAGACCTCAAGTTTGGTTAATTTATTAATGAATGAAAACTCCAATAGCTGCAATTGGTGCCATCAGCAGGAAAACCATTACTCCAGAATAGCCTTATTTATTTATTTTTTATAAATATAATATAATAATTAAAAAAAAACACTCCATGTTGTAGTGTAAGAAATGGACGTTTGATAATTGTTTATTTTACTGAGGATGCACTTTCATTTTCAAAACTATTTTCAGTATTTTTATGTTACTCAATTACTTTTAGTTTTCACTTCAAAAATACTTAACACCTCACCAAAGAAAATAGACAGATGGCAAGTAAGCATATAAAGAGATTTCAACATTATACTTTAGTGGGGACCAGGAAATTAAAACTACAAGATGCTACTACACATATATTAGAGTGGCTAAAACACAAGACATTGGTAACAACAAAAGCTGGCGAGAACATGGAAGAATAAGCTTCATTCACTGCTGGTGGGTCACTTCGGAAAATAGTTTGGCAATTTCTCACAAAGCTAAACATAGTAAATTATACTACACAAAACATCCAGCAATCATGCTCCTTGGTATCTGCTTACAAGAGTTGAAAACACATGTCCATGCAACAACCTGAACACAGATGTATATAACACTTTGGGCGAAAAGATAAATGGTGTTACACCAAGACAATGGAATATTATTCAGTGATTAAAAAGAAATGTACTATTAAGCCATGAAAAGACATGGAGGAAAATTAAGTGTATATTACCAAGCAAAAGAAACCAATTTGAAAAAAGTACATACTGTAAAATTTCAACTATGTGACATTCAGAAAAGTCAAAACTATGAAGATAGTAAAAGATCAGCGGCTGCCAGAGATTAGGGTGGAAACATAGGGGATTTTCAGGTAGTGAAACTATTTTGTACTATAATGTAGATTATGCATTTGTCAAAACCCATGGCATGTGCAACACAAAAAGTGAACCCTAAGGTAAATTATGGACTTTGGGTGATAATGATGAAGCAGTATTGGTGTGGGATGTTGATAGTGGAAGAGGCTGTGCATTGCTAGGAGGGAGTATATGGGAACTCTCCACTCTGTCCAATTTTGCTATATCCCAAAATTTCATTGAAAAATAAAATATTATATACAAACACATAAATTACATAAGATGGACATTGTATTTGCTCTTATTTTATAAAGCATGTGCTCCATTGTTTCCTTATGATATTGATCACTTTACGTTTTAAAAGTATTCTTAGCAAACGCCCATATTAAAATTTTATCCCAAAGATATCTATATTTTTTGCTTTCATGTCAAGTTGATAGGTCAGAAATTATGGACGTAATGCACACATATATACACACACATTCACACACACATACAAGCTTGGTGGGACATAAGTTTTCTAGGCAAAATGAAGTTAAACAAGTAATTGTTTGAATTTGTTAAGTCATTTATACATGCTCATTTGCTTCATTACTTTCTGAGAAAAGATACGGTATGTGGTATTTCTAAATAGATTTGAGTGATTAGCCCCACTTATCAAGAAAGTTCTTACATGCTAAGTGGCTAAAAAGTATTTTCTAAAAACCACATAAAAATAGAAACAAACTCTCCTAGAATTTGATGGCTGCACCACTCACAAAAACTGCACTTAGAAGGTTACCAATTCTGCTCACATTGTTAAATGTGATAGCCATTACTCAGGGCCTGTCTTTCTTCTCGTGGCATTTGACACTGTTGATTGTCTCCTCCTTGAAACACTTTATTTGGCAACCAGGTCCCCTCACAGTCTTATTTTTCCTTCGACCTCATTTGCTGCTGTTTCAGTCAACTTGGTTGGAACTTCTTTCTCTCTAAATGTTGGAATGGCTTGGGCTCAGATCTCAGGTCTGGTCTTTTCTTTCGGCCTATGTTTACTTTCTATGTAATCTCACTCTCAGGTCACTAACTTTTTAAATGCCCGTCTGTATCTCAGGACTCTACAGGCTGCATATGATTTCAGAGTCAAGAACGGAATGGGTGCTAGGAGTTAAGGAATCTGAAGCTTTATATGACAAAATCATGTGTTGCGTATTCCATTAAAAAAGACCTTGTACATTGTATTTCTTTGCTATAACATACCATCTGTGATGGTTAATTTTACGTGTCAACTTGGAAGTTGTTTTTGGATGAGATTAACATTTAAATAGATGAACTTTCAGATAACAGATTGCCATCCAATTAGTTGAAGGCCTGAATAGAGAAAAAACATCAGCGTCCTGGAGCAAATATACTCCAGCAGATTGCCTTCAGACGCCGTCTGCACCACTGGCTCTCCTGCGTCTCAAAGTTGCAGCCCACACTGCAGATTTGGGCTTGGAAGTCTCCATATTTACACAGCCAATTCCTTATCAGAAATCTCTTCGGTTCTGTTTCTTTGTAGAATTCTGACTAATACACCATCCAAAGATTTAAAGCTAAACAAATACAAAAGAAAGTGACAATTCTGTTTGATATTGTCTACTTAATTCTCAAAGCTGTGCTGATGTGCTTTGGTAATAAGCAGTCTTCTAGGCAGCTGTGAAACCCCAGGCACATAGCAAGAACAAAACACGAGCCCTTTTCTTTCACTGAACATAGGCCCCGCTTCGGAGTAAAAAAATGTGTGCTGTATCCTGGGAGGAAAAAAAATAGGCACAAAACACCCATAATGAAGGTTCTTATTCTGAAGAACAAAACACTTTTGAGTGTTGTGAAATGTGGGTGGAGAGAGAATAGTTTCAATACATTTTGAAAATTCTCAATGTAATGAGGAGTCTATTATTGCCTTGGAATCGCCATCTTTTGGCCTTGACTGACAAGAAGTGTGGAAACAAGAACATGCAGGTTTATGTAGAAAGAATAAAACAAACTTAGCTTTTGCTTCTAAGAGAGTTTTATGCTTTTAGTATGTAATATTCACTCACAGGCAAATGAAAAGCATCAAATATCTTTGTATAACTATAATATCAATAGCAAACAATAACACATAACAACTATTAAACTCCTATTAATTGATAAGCTCTTTGTTAAACACTAATACCCATTATTTCACTTGGAACTTACACCATGTTGAGACAATTACCACTATTTCTCCCATGTTACAAATAGTTACAGGTAGAAAAGTTATTAATGATCATCTGTTAATTCCACTGATATTTCAGATAATGAAATAGGTTGAAAATGGTTGGGTGAGTTTCCCAAGGATATATTGCTAGTTAATAATAAATCTGAAATGAAAATGTCAGCTAGTAACTTTAATATTATTACTGTTTAGGTGATTCACTTAAAATCATTACTATGCCATGTATTTTGCATTATAATAGCCTTTCTTATTGAGAATTTCTTAAAAGACTTAAGACATCCCTATGACATCCATTATATATAATGAATAAAATTATCTCCTTGTATCTAGCATGGTAGTAGCTATGTATCATTCTCAGAAGAATTGAGAAAATAGTCACTGAAATAATTTTTCTGTAGCATTTAATTCTCTTAAGGTGATGGCTTTGAGACCTTGATAAAGATGAGCAACACCTGAGAGTCTTGCTAGAAACAGGGATTCTATTCCCCACTCCTGAGATTCTGATTTATTAGCATGAGACCTAGAAATCTGCATTTTTAAAATTGTCTTAGATCATTATAATGCAGATGAATCTCTGCCTGTTTTTTTTTTTGTTTGTTTGTTTGTTTAGTTTAGTTTTATTTAAACAATAAAAATTTGTTTTTTCACAATTCTGGAAACTAGAGGTCCAAGATGAAGGTGTTGGTACATTTCTCTTGTCTTGAGTCCTCTCTCCTTGGCTTGCATATTAGCCCCCTCCTCTCTGTGTTCTCTTGCAGTCTTTCCTCTGTGTGTATATGTGTGGTGTCTCTCTGTGTCCAAATTTTCTCTTCTTATAAGGATACCAGTTGGATTGTGTTAGGGACTAACCTAATAATCTCATTTTAACTTAATTGCCTCTCTCAAGGCTCTGTCTCTAAATACAGATAAATTATGGATACAGGGAGTTAGGGATTCAACATGAATTTGTGGGATGCACAATTCAGCCTGTAATACCTGTCTAACTTTTGTTTTTCTCTTATATCTCTCTTTTAATATCACTCCCACAGGGAAACCCTTCTGAGCCCAAGACTAGGCTAGATCCTTTTGTTAGTCCTTTTTATACCCACACATTTTATTCATAGTCTTTATCATAATAGTAATAAGAGCCATTGTGATTTGTTTCTCTCCCTTACCAATCCCATCCCTGATCCACATTACCGCAAGCTTTGTGAGGGCAGTGTCCAAGTCTGTCTGTTCACCAGTTAATCTTAGCACCTAACCCATTGTCTGCACACAGTAGACACTCAAGCATGTGGAATATTGAATGAATGAATGAATGAATGAAGACAAATAGAAGGCAAGAACACTCTAGGCCCTTCTCATTTCACCTTAGTCAATTATCTTTTGTTGAATTCAAAAGACTTGGGTATTCTCCAAGGATGATGTCATCTCCCTAGAATCAACATAAAACCCATGACAAAGGAAACTAACATTCATTGCCCATCTACCTTGTGCCAAGCAATTTTTATCTTATTTGATTCTCATGTCAGCTTTGGAAAGAAAATATAATTTCTGCCTTTACAAATGATGCAACTGAGGCTCAGAGTTTAAATGCCTTACCAAAATCATTTTTTAAAAGTTAGAGCTAAGTTAGGTCAGTGTAATGTAATTCTTTGTACCCTAAATGGATCCCAAACAATAAAAAAAAGGAAAGAAAAATTTTAAATTTTAAAAAGTTAGAGCAGAAAGTTGGACCCAGGTCTGAGCGGTTTTAAACCCCATGCTGTGTTTCTTACATACCAAGCTTTGGTGGTGGAGTGTGCCATAGCAAACCATTCTGAGCCCTGAAAGCCCCTGGGAGGCTGCCTGCCTGCTAATCACTCAGAGATTGAAGGCACAGATAGGGAAATACCTACCAATAAAGAAAGAGAGGGAAGAGTGTGACTAAAGACATGGAACCTAATATACTTCCATTTGTTTCACAAACTTTCATTGAATATTTATGTTGAGCACAGGAGCTAGATGCAAAATCTGACTCTGTCATTAAAAAAACCTCTTCATTTTGAAATACTATATTTACAGAATCGCTATGAAAATAGTCCAAAAAGTTCCCATGTACCTTTCATCCAGTTTTCACTAATGTAAACACCTTAGAAACCTGTGATACATTGCTCAAAAAACTACTAAATTAACATTGGTACAGCACTATTAATTAAACTACATATGTCACTATTGTTTCAGTAATTCTAAGTGAACATTAACAAATTATTTCCTGGAAGGCTTGCAATTGTAGAAAACTTTGCTTCAGATAAACTCTTGTCAGATTTGAAGGAAAAGACCTTTGCTTCTTAATTAAACAAATGTCAATTTGTAGTTTTAGTTTGAGGAAAGATACATAGGTTTAATTTAATTTAATTTAATTTTTTTATTAGATCATAACTGTGTATATTACTGCATTTATGGGGTACAATGTGCTGATTTTATGTACAATTTGGAATGTTTACATCAAACTGGTTAACATATCATTCACCTCATTTATTTAATTGTGTTTAGACATATATATATTTTACTATTAATATATTTGACATGTACGTTTGCAATATGCACAGTAGGTGAGGTCCCACTGAGCCCAGAAAGAAGGATAGAAGAGGGGGAGGGGAGGAGAGAGAGGAATGGGTGGAGGGAGTGTAGGTTTAATTTTAATATGTGCATATACTATGAAGATATAATTTGTTGAATTGTAAAATCAGTGATATATAACACAATTGCTTTAAACAATATTTTTATAAATTATAATAAAGCTTATAACCTAGAGTTTCTATTTTATCCCTCTTGAGCAAATGTTCCCAAATGATGTGATTACAAAATTAATAACAACAAAAATATCTGATATGCTAAGAACACAGCATATGTCAGTTATTATTCTACATGTTTTCTATCTTCATTTATCTAATCCTCAGAACACCTATCTGTGCAAGTTAACATTAATGTAAAAATAATTAAATATTCACGAAGAAATGGCAACTGATGGGTAGAAGCAACATGAATATTTTGCTCAATGTTCAGCAAATTATGATGTAGGTTAGTACTGAAATTTGTTTAAATAAAGAATGAGAGAATAGGAAGGCACTTAGGCAACATCTTCACCTCTCTATTTTATAGGTCAGTGCATTGAGGCCAAATGGTGACAACTAAACCACAAACAGTCATGTAAACTATTTTCTGAAATACTGGCTCAATTCTGGTACACTGTCATAATGCTTACATAATTTATAGCTTCTCTCATTTCTTTCATAAAAATCAAAGGTCACAAAAGAAATGGACCAATGAAATAGAAAGGAGAGCTTAGAACTAGACCTGTAATGTTAAACAGGGTTTGAGACATGATAAGTGAAGAAAGAACCAATTTAATAATCAGCAATTCTTAAAACTGGTTTACATAATTATCAGATTTTTCTGATACCCTATTAGGAGTTTTGTAAGATCAAACACATTCTAAATGAATTTATAAACAAACAATTAAATTATCTCAGCACATAAAAAAATAATTCAACATGACCAAGTGGGCTTCATCCCAGAGCTGGAAGGATGGTTCAACATGCATGAATTTACAAATGTAATTCACCACATAAATAGATACAAAAACAAAGACCATATGATCCTTTGAATTGATGCACAAAAGGTTATTTGACAAAATTCAGCACCCTTTCATGATCAGAATGCTCAACAAAATCCCTCAAAATTGTAAATGCTATGTACGACAAACCTACAGCCAAAACCACATTAAAGGGGGGAAAATTGAAAGCATTTTCACTTAGACACAGCCAAGATTGCCAACTTTTATTGAACATTCTCATAGTAATGAAAATTCTTACCACAGCATTCAGACAAGAGAAAGACATCAAGGGGGTCCAAATGGGGAAAGAAGAGATCAAACTATCACTCTTCACTGACTATATGATCGTAGATATAGAAAACCCCAAATTTTCAACTAAGAGAATCCTGGCATTGATAAATAAATTCAACAAAATCTCAGGTTACAAAAATCAATGTACACAAATCAGTAGCTTTCATATACACTAACAACAGTCAAGCTGAGAATCAAAGATGCAATATCTTTCCTACTAGCAATAAAGAAAATAAAATACCCGGGAATATACTTAACAAAGGAGATGAAATATCTCTATAGGGAGAATTATAAAACACTGATGAGAGAAAAAAAAACACTGATGAGAGAAATTGCAGATGATGAATATAGATGGAAAAATATATGATGTTCATGAATTGGCAGAATCAATATTATTGAAATGACTATACTTTCCAAAGTGATTTTCAGATTCAATTCAATTCTTATTAAAATACCAATGTCATTTTTTGCAGATCTAGAATAAAAATAGTTCTACATTTCCTATGGAACCAGAAAAGTCCCTACATAGCCAATGCAACCTTATGTAATAAGAACAAAGTGGAAGGAATCATGTTACCATACTTCAAGCTATACTACAAGGCTATTGTAACAAAACAGCATGGTACTGGCACAAAAACAGAGACATAGACTTATGAATCAGAACACAGAACCCACAGATGAAATCATCCTCATATTCCCAAATGATTTTTGACAAAATTGATAAAAAAAATACATTAAGAAAGAATCCCTGTTCCATAAACATTGTTGGGAAAACTGAATAATAAAATGTAAAAGATGTAAAATAGTAAAATGTAAATGGTAAAAATGTAAAAGACTAAAACTGAATCCACACCTCTCACCACTCACAAAAATTAACTCCCAAAGACTTAACCCTAAACTACAAGAATTCTAGAAGAAAATGTTGGGAAAACTTTTACAGATATCAGCCTAGGCAAAAAATTCATGAAGAAGACCTCCAAAAGCAATCACAGCAACAAAAATAAATAAATAAATAAATTGGACCTGATCAAATTTGAAAAATCCTGCACAGCCAAGGACACAATCAAAAGAGCAAATGGACAAATTACTGAATGGGAGAAAATATTTGTATGCTATTCATCTGATAAAGGCTGAAAATCAGTACCTACAAAGATCTCAAGAAAATCAGCAAGAAACAACCAAACAACCCCATTGGATAGTGGGCAAGGGACATGAACAGTAACTTTTCAAATGAAGATATACTAATGGCCAGCAAACTCATGAAAAAAAAATGCTCAATGTCTCTAATCATTAGGGAAATGCAAATCAAAACCACCTTGAGATATCCCCTATAACTCCAGAAAGAATGCCTCTTCTCAAAAAGTCCCCAAACAACAAGTATTGGCATAGATGTGGAGAGGAAGGAACACTTAGACACTGCTGTTGAGGTTGCAAACTAGTACAACCTCTATAGAAAATTGTATGGAAAAGTACATAAAGTAGGCCTACCATTTGATCCAGCAATCCCACTGCTGAGTATATACCAATGGGAAAGAAAAGCCTTCACTTGAATGCTTATAGCAGCACAATTCACAGTCGCAAAGACATGGAACCAACCTAAGTGCACACCAATGCATGAATGGAAATGTGGCATATGCATAGCATGGAGTACTAAGTTATTTTAAAAAATTGGTGATCTACTATCTTTTGTGACAACCTTGGTGGAACCAGAAGCATTCTTCTAAGTGAAGAGTCACAAGAATGGAGAAACAAACAATTGTACTCAATACCAAATTGGAATTAATTGATCAATACTTAAGTGCACATATGGAAATAATTGCAATGAAAATCAAGATGGAGGGAGGAAGGTTGGGGGATGGGAAGTTCACACCTATCAGGTACAGTGCACCCTATCTGAGTGAAGGGCACACTTATAACTTGGACTCAATCTGTACAAAAATAAAGTATGTAATAAAGCATGTATACCCCCTAATATTCTGAAATTTAAAATATTAACAAGACAAAAAAAAAAAAAAAAACACCTGCAAATAGAACTACCACATGATCCAGAAGGCTCACCCTGGGTATATATCCAAGGGAAAGGAAATCGGTCTGCCAAAGAGATAGCTGCATACCCATGTTTACCGCAGCACTATTCACAATAGGTGTCCATCAATGGATGAATGGATAAAGAAAATGTGGTACATATACACAATGGATTACTATTCAGCTGTTAAAAATAAAAGAACGAAATCCTGTCATTCACAGGAACATAGATGAGCTTAGACAACATTATGTTAAGTGAAATAAGCCAGGAACAGAAAGTTAAGCAGCACATACTCTCACTCATATGCAGAAGCAAAAAATTAATCTCATGGAAGTAGAGAGTAGAATAGTGGTTATGAGAGGCCTGGAAGGGTAGAGAATCATAAGAAGGGATTGTTTAAAGGATAGGAAACTACAGCTAAAAAGGAATAAGTTCTAGCGTTCTATAGCACTGTAGGATGTAGTCAACAGTAATTATGTATTTTCGAATAACCAGAAGAGTTTGAATGTTCCTAACAGAAAGGAATGATAAATGTTTGAAATGGTGGATGTGCTAATTACTCTGATATGATCACTACACATTGTAAGTACAAAACTCACTATTTACTCCATAAATATGCACAATTATTGTGTCAATTACAAATTTTAATTAAAAGTAGATAAATAAAAGGTGGAGAAAATAATTTATATAAAAAACAAACTATTTTCAGTTTTAAATTCTAATAGATAATAATAAATATTGACAGATATAACCCTCATAGACAAATGACTTTTAGTTTTGTCAATAAAATGTAGAAATGCTTGCTTAAACCAAAAATTTTGGAAACCAATGGCTTAGTGATGGATTACTTGTTTGGAGAGAACAGGTTCAGTTTTTGAAAATAAATAATATATAATTTACAAAAGAAAATATATATAAATGCAAATAATCACTATGTATTTTACAAGCATATCCAAATATACAAAGTAGAGTGGACATTTGTGTATGGAAAGAAAATGGAAGAGATTACATATTCAAACTAGGAAAATAAGGTAATAGTGTTTAAATGGGCAAATGATAGAGTATGGCATAACTTAAGTGTATAATTAATTTCACTTTCTGTAACTTCAATTGCAACAAAACCAAGTAATTTGTGTTGTTGCTATATCAGATAATGTGCTTTTAAATTTCTTTGTTAGGTTTTTGCTGTATTGAATAATGTGCTTTTAGGTTCCTTTGTAGCAAATGCAAGAGAGTATTAGAAGATGATATTCCTGTGTAAAAATTAAGTTAAAATCTGGCTGTGAAAATATCTCAAAAATAAAGATGTTGAATCATCTATATAACTTCAAGATATTATAAATTCAAGATTAGGGATTCACTGACATATGAGATACTTCACTCAGCCTTCCTCATTTCTGAACAGTGTGATGCTAACGTTCTATTCAATTTCTACTATACATAATAATGTTTTCAAAATTTTCTCCCAATCTATCAATAAAAACCTCTTTCTTTATCAAAATCAAAAAAGTGACATTTTGTTTTCATTTTAAGAGCATTAAATATTAATTGGATAATGTAAAGCAGTTAAAATGGAAATGGAAAGAGGTGAAACAGTAGTAAATTATAGTAAATATTGATAGTAGAAAGTTGTATTTGTCCTCAATTTTTTATCTCCTTGGAATATTGACAAAATAGATTCTGAAATATTTAAAAATCTATTTTTTTTTTTTTTGAGACAGAGCCCAAGCTGTCGCACTGGGTAGAGTGCTGTGGCTTCACAGTTCACAGCAACCTCCAACTCCTGGGCTCAAGCGAGTCTCCTGCCTCCCAAGTAGCTGAGATTACAGGAGCCCTCCACAACACCTGGCTAATTTTTGGTTGCAACCGTCATTGCTGTTTGGCAGGCCCAGGATGGATTTGAACCCACCAGCTCAGGTGTATGTGGCTGGCACCTTAGCTGTTTGAGCCACAGGCACCAAGCCAAAATGTATTTTTTTCTACAAAGGAAAGAGTTACTTTTTGTTAGCTCAAGGAAAGAGCTCCTAGAATGAGACTAACTTGGAATAATGGCATTCAAAGTGCAGACTGTAAAAGATGTATTGAAGTATAGAAGGAAAATAATAAAATGTTTACTTAAATTTTAAGTGAATTTTGTACTTTATATTTCATAATATACATAAATCTATGCTAACACGCAGTTATATAAAATATCAATGTTATAAAAATAAAACATGCAAAAAACATATTAATGGCAATGTTCACACATTTTTAACTTAATGCAATAAATGATTGTTAGAAGGTACATAGCAGGGAACTTTTGTTCTTCTTTTTTATTTAATTTCTTTTCCTTTGAAAAAATTTCCAGATTATTATAAGGATACAAACAATTAGGTTACAATGTTTGCATTTGTTAGGTAAAGTCCCTGTTGTAGTGGCTTCCTACACCCAGGAGGTGTGCCATGTACCCTTACATCATGTCCATTAGGTGAGAGCACACTGATCCCCCTCTCTCTTCCCCTCAACTTGAATTGAGTTTTTCTCTTGTGTGGGTGTGTATTAGTTCATCTACTGCTTCCATATTAGTGGTTCTTCTTCTTATTATAGAATTTCACTCAAGAGATGGCTGGGAGCAGAAATGCTAGTGAATTGGCTGGTCAGTGATTCTTAACTTTGGCTCAACTTCCACGGTTTCCCACAAAGCCTATATTAACATTAAGCTTTACCCCAGACCAATCATATCAGAATTCTGAGATTGCGGTGCAAGGTTTTGGTAGTTCTCAAAGCTAACCCAGAGACTCTATTGTGCAGCCAGTTTTGAAAACCTAGACTTCAAGGTCCTATAGGAAATGAAATTGCCCAGAAATGTTTTGTTCCCTTTCACGCTCACTTTTTTATGGATGTTCTATTTGACATAAACCTTGCTCAGTCATCAGCAAAGTCTTAGTGTTATTTTATTCCACTGCCTATGATATGTCATTTCAAAAGGTCTTGTTCATGTTCACGTTCGTTTCAAATGCTGTCTGATTTTCCTAATCATCTGTTTCAGAACAAGCATTTCTTCTGCTTCATCCTGTGCAGAAATCACACGTGGCACTACAAAGCAGTGATTTGAAGAGCAATAAATATGCACAAAGAAGAAAACTAAATCATTTTCCTTAGGACTCCAAAAGATTAAGTAAACACTCCTTATGTTTCTTATTCTGAGGAGGAGGCCATCCTGCCAAGGTCCACTAGAAAGTTAGCCTCCAGCCTACAGTTTGACAATTTGAAGATCTAAAGAGTGGAGTTCTTCCTCACACATTGTAACTTGTCTTCTACCATATAAGGATTACTTTGATTTCACTTTGCTAAATGGAAAGCCTGCAAAAAACTTGATACCTCTGTGTTTTGAAAGCACGTGTATGGCAATTCTTAGAGTATAAATGGATGCATTCTATGTTAGCTCTTAGTGTTAGGTACTGGGACTTTGCCAGATTAATCTTTTTTCCATTATAAACAAAGTACTAATACTTTGTTTGAACTTGAAGTATCCATATGTTGTTTGGATCCATACTTTGTTTGAACTTGAAATCCAACATAAATAATTAATTTTTATAAACACAAATCTCAATTCCCAAAGCAAAATTTTGACAAAAAATATCTAGATAGTATAATTTTATATCTTTATAAGGAAATGTCTATATATTTTTCAAAATTCCTTCTTTTCCTTGTAATTATTATTTTTTATAAAATTATGATTGAGGTTTATGCCTGTAATCCTAGCACTTTGGGAAGCTGAGGTGGGAGGATTGCTTGAGCCCAGGAATTTTTGAGACCAGCCTGGGCAATGGTGAAATGTTATCTCTATTTTTTAAAAAAGTAGCTGAGTGTGGTGGTGTGCACTTGTAGTTCTACCTACACAGGAGGCTGATACAGGAAGATCACTTGATTCCAGGAGTTTGAGTTTACGGTGAGCCACTGCACTCTAGCCCAGGCAACAGAGCAAGACCTTGTCTTTAAAAAAATAATAAAAAATACAATTATGTTTGAACAATCACAATAATATAAAGGTATTTTCTGAACATATTTTTTTTTGTTTTTATTTCAGGCTAATTTGAGGGTACAAAGAGTTGGGTTATAATGTTTTTGCATTTGTTAGGTATAGTCCCTGTTGTAGTTGTGTCTTGCTCCCAGAAGATGTGTCACATGCCCCCACATTATGCCCATTGAGAGCACACCACTGCCCCTCTCTCCTCACTTCTGCCCCCCTCCGTCCTCCTCCCCTGAATTTGACTTGAATTGAATTTTTCTCTTGTGTGGGTGTATATTAGATCATCTACTGGCTTCATATTAGTATTGAGTACATTGGATACTTGCTTTTCACATGTGATACTTTACTAAGAAGAACGTGTTTCAACTCCATCAAGGTTAATACAAAATATGTAAAGTCTCCATCTTTTTATGGTTGAATAGTGTTTCATGCTATACATATACTATAGTTTATTAATCCATTCCTGGTTTGTTGGGCATTTAGGTTGTTTCCACATCTTGGCGATGATAAACTGAGTTTCAATAAGTAATCTAGTGCAAATGTCCTTATGATAAAATGATTTTTTTCTTCTAGGTTAGTAGAAAAACCTAGTTAGTAATGGGATTGCAGGATCAAATGGGAAGGTCTATTTTGAGTTCTTTGAAGATTCTTCATACTTCTTTCCAGAGAGGCTGTACTAGTTTGCAGCCACACCAACAGTGTAAAAGTGTTCCCTTCTCTCCACATCTATGCCCAAATCTGCAGCTTTCAGACTTTGTGATGTGGGCTATTCTCATTGGGATTAGGTACTATCCCAGGGTAGTTTTGATTCACATTTCTCTGATGATTAAGGATGATGAGCATTTTTTCATGTGAACATAATGATTTTTATCAGAGCATATTAGATTTTCAACTGTAACAGAACTAATGCTCCAAATTTAAAATACATATTCTTATCATCCTGATATAAAATCCTTAGGTAATACAATCTTACTTTAACGTCATTGTGCATGTCTGTTAGTATCCTAAGTTTAATATAAAAATAAAAATTAATTCATAATAAAATATTTTGTTCCTCTGCATGATCAGACTAGAAGATTGATAACTGTATTGCTCTTTGACCTTTGTAAAACTGTTGTCTGCAACAATTGTGCTGTTCAGGGGACTTGCTTATTAATGATGTAGTCATGCATAACATGATTTTCCCAAAACATTGAGCTATTCTGCACAATCTTCCCTTGGAGATGGTTACATAAGGTTTGGAGCTCAGATAGTCAGACATACGATTTTCACCTGTAAAAATGTCCAGACTATTACCAACACATTAGGGTATACTTTAAGATAGCTAAAGGAGTGGAGTTGGAATGTTTGTAACACAAAGAAATGATGATTCCTGAGGCAACAGGTGCCCCCATTACCCTGATCATTAATTCACATTTTACATCTGTATCAGAACATTACATATACCATGTAAAGAAGTGTTACTATTATGTGCCATAATAATTAAAAAATTTTAAGTACAAAAAGTTATCTCGAGAAACAATTTAAGGTTATGTAGAGAATGGGAGAAGCTTTTGTTGTGTGAGACTTCCCCATTTACAACATGAATGATTCCCCCACCTCCCCCCGGCAAAATACCAATTGAGCCTTCTCATCATTTTGCAACAAAAACGTCATTCAATATTTCTCAGACACTAACTTGAGGTGATACCATTACCACTAGAAATCATTGATATAGTCTTTCCCTTTGCTTCAAATGAGGAAATTCTGGTCACATCTGGGGCAAACTAGGTTTTAAAATTGAAAAATTAACTATCTCAAATCAGCTATGATCCACTGTAAATATAGCAAACTTTCCAATCTGTAAGTTCCTTTGCTCTTATTGCCTCTATTTGTCTTACAAATAGGCATTACACCTTGCTAAAATAAGTAACATTCCAAATTTAGTATTCCTTCCTGCCCCTTGCAGTTCTATTTTGGTCATTACTCCCACTGCTTCCTTGACCTATGTTCAAATCTTGAATTTCTCACTTTTATGTTGTGTAGCTTGGGTATATAATTTAACCTCTTTGATTCTCAATGTCCTCATACAAATAGATAATAGCAACATTTTTACAGTTGTTATAAAAATAAATATGACAAAAGGCTTCTAAACATACAAATCAAAAGAACAGTGTGAATGAACTTTTCCTTGCCTAGTTTATGCAGTGGAAGCTGACATCTAAGGGGGATTTGATACTCAGATTCTATTTAGAGTCGTCAAATGAGCTGAGTGAACAGTTCTCAGGGGATAGACATACATGAGAAGACAATAAAAATTATCACAACACAGAAAGGCAGTTGTACACTGAATAGGCAGTGATACGCTCCAATTTGAGATAGTCTACCAAAGTAATAGACTAGTCACTTATATAGGTAGCCAAGTTTATTAGTTAAGATGCCTTCCCTGGAAAGAGCTTGAATAAGCATTCCTAAAGTTTCTCTCTCCTTATTCTATTCTTTGATTGTTGTCCACATCGAATTAACACATAACCTCCTGATTGTATATCTTTCACTCACATTCAGAGGCTCATTATTGTTTCCCTTATGTTCAAAGAGAGTTCCTTCTACCTCTCCCTACATATTGGCGAAGGGTATCATTGGCCAGTTACTTCTAGGAAGAAATAGAAGTTTAAAATCCTAACATATAACCTCATTTGCTTATTGAAACTTCTTTAATTATAACAACTTTGATTTTTCTAAAGCCTACTCTATATTTTGGCATGCATCAGAATAATCAGAAGATTCATTAACACAGAGATTTCTTGGCTTCCCTTACAGTTTTTTGATTAAGCAGCTTTGGAGTAAGTCCTAGTAATTTGCCTTTTTAGCCACTTCCCAGATTATACCTTTGTTGTTGGTCTTGGGATCATACTTCAGAATCTCTGTACTAGGGTCTGCGACAGGATAGTAAATGATGGAGTCTCACTATTCAAAAGCCCTGCAGGTGTAGTCATAGTACCTTGATCATAACATTGTGTTATAAGTGACTCAATTTGAATAGCTCGGTATGAAATCAAAGCACAGTGCAAAGTACCTAAACCAGTTGAGAAGAACTTAGCAAAAGATTCTGAAGGGTTGACATTATGAAGAAATCTGGACATTGAGTAGGTTGGCCAAGTAAGAGAAAAAATAATTGATAGGCAGGGCATTATCAGAGCAGAGAACTGAGTAGTGAGCCTAAAACTGAAGAAGGATGAAGAGCTTAAGAATTACATAAGCTCACACATAAGGCAATAATAAAAGCATGCCTTTGGGAATGATTAACTAACATAAGACAGTGAATCAAGTCCACTAGAAATTAGGTCTGAGGAAGTAGAAACAAATAACTAGAGTTTGAAGAAAAAATAAAAGTAGAACTGCTGGAGTTTAAAAGAAAGAAAGAGAAACAAATAAAAATCAAATAAAATAGGTCCCTCTGAATATATGTGAATGGTGTTTGCTAAGGCAGGCACTCTGTAAAGCCAGGGTTCAACATGTTTAGGTCTCCATACTTACAGATGACATTCATAGTCTGAGAACTTGAGTTATCAAGTTATAGTTGCCCCTGTGGGATCTCTAGGGGAAAAAATCACAGCTAGGATCAAATTCCAAACATTATGCCAATCTTTGACATTTTGTTTCTTGGTGTCTTGAATACTTAGTAAATGCAAGATACTAACTTGTTTGGCAAACACAGAGGCTCTGGATTTCAGTTAAATACTTTGTGTTAACCAAAAGTCTAGTGAGTAGGGGAAAAAATGGTGTCATGTACAATGGATTAGAATGCATGGCAAACCAAGATAACTCAAAAATAAAGCATCTTCTTCAACATACCTTTACCCCTGGGTTTTAAAAAGGAATCACAATTATAGTGAAACATGAGTCAAAAATTGGAATGGACAACAATAATTTGCTGAATTCTTAAAGTTTTATAAGTTTTATTGAACTGCGAACTAAACCTCAAATTAAAAAAACAAAAGCCAGCCACACAGTGATCCTGTTGAACTAGAATTGAACCTATATTTTGGATATACTTATTAAATTGCACAAACAATATATATTTCAAACTCAATCTAAAGGGAGCTGACCTACATTGTATTTAGGTCTCTGTTTTTTAAGTATATTTTTTAAAATAATAGGAATCTTTAATAGATACAAGTTTACTCAGGTAGCAACTACTGCTGTTTTAGTCTCCTTTTAAAAGATGAATTCTGGCCTCTGAATCATCCACTGAAAGGTAATGTCTCCAAAATACACTAAACTGAGGGAAGTTCATTGTTCATGTCAATGAATAGATCATCCTTGATAAATTCACTGGCTTTGAATAAATGACCATACAGAAATAGCCAACAATGAACAACTCACATTTTTCCTTCAGGTGGATTTGTCTTCTTTCCATATATGGCTGATATCAGCTTTCATCCTGCTGTAAACTTCTCGTGCCTTCTAATGCTGTATCTTCTCAGGCATTTTTGCATCTTCTTTCTCACTAGGTCAACTTTTTACCATACTGACTGATGGCTGCAGATGATACCTGGTAATGGTGAAGGCAAGTGGAAGAGATGAAAGAAATAAACTATTCTTTTATTTTATGGTATAGAGATTAAAAACAAAGTCAGTAGTATTGATAGTCCCCAAATCAGGGAGAGTGGGCCCACACATCCAGAGAGGGGGAAGCCTGTAAAAGTGTCTCCCTTGCCAGTTTTGGCTTGTGTTGCGACTCTGGAGGTGGGAGCCACAGCAAGCAAAGTGAGGAACTGCGGTAGCTACAGTGGCAGTGGGCAACAGATCCAGTGGTGCTATTGCTGCTGCACACAACCTTTCCAGCCCTCCAGGGCTGTTGTGCCTGGAGGGGGGACATGCATCGGGGCCCCCAGCTTCCCTCTTTGCACTCTGGGGGTAGATGTGCTGTCTCAGCTCCCAGCTTCTCTCTCTGACAGTATGGCAAGAGAGGCTGGGCCTAGGAGGAGAAGGACCACCCTAGCCCCAACTTCTTTCCTTAATAGGACAGGAAACTGAGGGGGTTGGCTGGGGGAGGGAAGTAGAAACCAAGTTACTGGATAGGGACTGTTCCCCAGTAGGAACAGATAGTGAGGAGCCCCTAGTGACCTCACACTGACCTGTGTACCCTGGGCCATTATCATATAATTCAATTTATAAATTTCCATGAGGACTCATGCATATTAAGCAGTTTTGTTATATAATCCCAATCTGTCAATTACCTCAAAGGAAGGAGGCAATAGCTAATCCTGCCAGGGGAAAGGTGGAACAAACTTGGTAGCTTAGCCTATGAAAGATGGTGTGTGTTCAGATTCCCAGGTCCCTTCTCCATTCAGTGGGAAGGATTCATCTTGCTCTTGAGATGTAGTTTCCCTGTAGTTTGTGTGCTTTTGTTCTGCAATAAATGTATATTGTTGGTGATCACTGTTTGTCTGTGATCAGTCCATCATTGGCTAGGCACCAGGGCTAGTTCTTGACATTGGATGCCAAGAACAAGGGAACATCCTCCTCCTGAGGAACCTAACATTTTGGTGCTGAAACCAAGGGATAATTGACAGGTTGGGGTTATTGAAAGGTTCCAGACCCACAGATAAAATCATTCTGGGAAGAAGACGAAAAGAAAACAGAGATCCAATTCATGCAAATAAAGTAGTTTTATTCTACCTGGAGTGCAGATGGGGTGAGATCCCTGACTAGGGAGAATTCCACAAGTGAGCTATGGTGGACAGGGATTTTAAGGGTTAGGGCCGCCAGGATTGGTGGCATTTCTATTTCTTGGGAGGGACATGAGTCTGACCCTTCCTGGGAGGGCCGTGAACCTGACCTTGCTTGGACAAGTACACCTGATTCTATTAGTTATATAACAAAACTACTTAATACACTTGCATCCTCTCTGGAAACTTCCTGAAAAACAAATGGAGGTGGAAATTTGCAAGTTAAATTATATGATAATGGCCCAGGGTACACAGGTCAGTGTGAGGTCACTAGGGGCTCCTCACTATCTGTTCCTACTGGGGAACAGTCCCTATCCAGTAACTTGGTTTCTACTTCCCTCCCCCAGCCAACCCCCTCAGTTTCCTGTCCTATTAAGGAAAGAAGTTGGGGCTAGGGTGGTCCTTCTCCTCCTAGGCCCAGCCTCTCTTGCCATACTGTCAGAGAGAGAAGCTGGGAGCTGAGACAGCACATCTACCCCCAGAGTGCAAAGAGGGAAGCTGGGGGCCCCGATGCATGTCCCCCCTCCAGGCACAACAGCCCTGGAGGGCTGGAAAGGTTGTGTGCAGCAGCAATAGCACCACTGGATCTGTTGCCCACTGCCACTGTAGCTACTACAGTTCCTTCCTTTGCTTGCTGTGCTCCCACCTTTAGGGTTACAGCACAAGCCAAAACTGGCAAAGGAGGCACCTTTACAGGCTGCCCCCTCCCTGGACGTGTGGGCATGCTCTCCCTGATTTGGGGACGAACAGAATCTCCTCATTTCTCTCTTCTATTTTTTACCACAAATATTCTTTCCCAAGTATTTTCTATGCCTTATTTTGATGATGAGATTTCAGGAGACAATTAATAACGCTGTTTTTTTTTAAATATAGGTGAATTGCATGTCAGTGAAAATACTGAGATTTCCAAAAGCCCAAGAATTTTATCCAAGTTTTTATTTAATGCATTGTTCTCTTCAAATTTATGTTTTAGAGATAAAGTGGGGGAAAGGGAGGAAGGGAAGAAGGAAGAAAGAAAGGAAGGTAGAAAGAAAGGGAGGAAGGGAGGAAAGAGGAGGGGAAGGAAAGATATAAATTGAGGAAGAAAAGGGGGTGGGTTGAAGACCTAGGAAGTGGCTTCTTTGTTGTATTTTTTCATTATAGACAAAAGTATAAGATTTAGTAAAACTTCCAAGTGCTATATGATTTAGATATAAAAAGAAGAGAGAAAATCTGTAAGATTTTATTCTATTAATAGAGACCCCAGGATAAGAAAAATCTTGGTCATTAGTACCTACTGGTTGCTAAGGGAAATGGAAAAGTAAAGCATTCACTGGAAATGATGGGAAAAACATCAGATATTTAGGAGGTCCATTAGAAGAAATTGAAAGTAGACTTAAGTACCACTATACTTTATATATCCTAGTGCTTCTCAAAGGTTAATACTTATAGAATTCATCTGAGAATCTGTTTAAGATGTAAATTCTGATTCAGTACATTTGGTGTGGAGACCAAAATTCTGCATTTTTAACAAGCTTCCTGGTGGTGCCTATCTAACTAGTCTTCAGACCTCCCTATGCCAACAAAGTTCTGTACCTTCTTTTCATTAACCACTTACACCTCTTTACCTTTTTTTTTTTTTTTTGTCCACCAAACTTTGTCAGAAGGCCAGAATTCTGGATAAAATTGAAAGTAGCCTCTCCATTTCCATAATTGCAGTTTTATACATAAAAGTTCAAAGCAAAGATCACATTAACCCTATTTTAAATAAATAATTAGCATAACTCAGTGACCTCTGACAATATTCCAATTCAAGAGTTAATTTCCTAAGTCAATCCACCAAAACTAGTCAAGGTAGGTATCTATAAGGGTGGGAGCGAAATTTACAAAACAGTAAGAATGGGAGACAGGGTGAAATTCTGATAGGAACTAAACCCACCTGACCAGCTGCATCATGTCTGGCCTACCCTGCCTGACTTTTCATTTAAAACATTGCTGACTCTTTCTGTGTTCTGTTTTCCAAAAGTCAAGAAAACCCTTTTCTGTCTTTTGAGTTACTTATAGCTTTCAGCAGTTTATGTACTTATAAGCAAAATCTGACACATTTATTTTTCTTTCTCCTTGATTTCTTTGGAATTGGAAAACTATTTGTAAGTATTCTTAATTTCTCACAATACAATTATTTGCATAAGTTCAATAAGAAGCTCTTTTCTTCTATGGGACAAAATAAAAGATACTGGTTCTTTTACCAAGGCTTTAACTGGAATGACATAGTTTCAGAGATGTCCAGACTGCATTAAGGAATTAAGGTTGACTTTATAAGTCCAATAAAAATCCTGTTGGAAAAACTTGCCAGATACCTTATCAATAACATTTCCTGATCTATAGTGAGTAAAGAATGTCACTTTCTGACAGGTCCAGGAATCCTAATTTGCTTTGGGATCTCAAGAGAAGAGAAATTTACCCGATGCATACAGGTATCTAATGACATAGATGAAATTTTGGCTAGTGAGAGTCTTTCAAGTCTAACCTGAAATTCCTTTTAAAAGGTTCCAGCTGGGCAGCACCTGTGGTTCAGTAGGTCAGGCATCAGCCTCATATACCAAGGGTGGCAGGTTAAAACTCAGCCCTGGCCAAACTGCAACAAAAAAAATAGCTGAGCGTTGTAGTGGGCACCTGTAGTCCCAGTTACTCAGGAGGCTGAGGCAAGAGAATCACTTAAGCCTAGGAGTTGGACGTTGCTGTGAGCTGTGTGATACCACAGCATTCTACTGAGGGCAATAAAGTGAGACTCTGTCTCTACAAAAAAAAAAAAAAGTTCCAGCAAAGCTAATTTTGAAAGAAAGAAAAGCCTAGATGGCTAATAATTATTCTTGCTGCACTTCATGCAAACAATCAGACCCAGTATACTGAAAGTACAGATTTTTTTTGGCAATTAAATTGACTCTTCTGTAATTTGTTTTTAGTAAAATGGAAAATTAGACAGAAAAATATGGTTCAGAAATAAACTGTGGCTCACCTGTATTAAATTCCAGCCTTGTCTGCAATGCTAGGTCATAGAATAAGTCATAGTTGTTTAACTAAACTGATCTATTAAAAGTCCTAAGAGACTGGCCAAGATCCTTACATCTTGTACTTGAAGAAACCATGCCTGAGTTTCCATGTTGGAACTCTCAAAACATTTTTCCAAATTTTTATCATTTTTTTACAGTGGTACAGTTTGGAGGACTGTACTTCACATAGAATAGGATGACACATTAGCTTCTATGGAATGACCTGTATACAGAACCAGATTAACAAGCACATTGGAGTAGAATCCATTTATTAGCAGGTCATCAATTTTTTAGAACCATATGATAGAAAAACTAGTCCAGAAATCTGAGACCATTAAATTCAATCTCATCAAATAACTTGATATTTTAATGAGCATATTTTGGCAGTTCCTTATTTATGTGGGCATCGATTATACTAATGATGGTGGGATGAGGGAGAGTCACACCATCAGTTGAAATTGAGACAATTAATGGATCTCACATAGTTTATAAATGAAAAAGAAATTCTGACTTTAATTATGCCTAATTTTCTTGAGGTCTCAAGAAATATGTACACATAGGAGCCAAAGGAATTTGACTAATCATCTTTGCAATATATTACTTTGTAAAGAGAAGAAGAGGAATCAATTGTGGTATTCTCCAGTGGCATAAATGATGGCAGTGTACTTAATATAATTAATATAATTGTTGATTTTTATTTCCATAAGTCTCTTTGGTGATCAATAGGAAAAACACATCCACAAAACAACAGAATCACATAGCATATCCAGGGAGTCTGCTTTTCTTTCTCAACTGACTTTTGTAAAAACAACCTTACAAATAGAGGGCAACTTTAAGCTGCCTGAGACACTTATATTAAAAAATGTTAAAATAATCCAATTATAGCCAAAGAAGAAGGGAGAAGGGGGGGAGGATGGGTGTAGGGAGGGTGATTGGTGGGACCACACCTACTGTGCATCTTACACAGGTACATGTGAAATTTACTAGGTGTAGAATATAAATGTCTTAACACAATAACTAAGAAAATGGAGTGAAGGCTATGTTAACCAATTTGATGAAAAATTTCAAATTGTATATAAAACCAGCACATTGTACCCCATGATTCTATTAATGTACACAGCTATAATTTAATAAGGAAAAGAGAAAAAATGTTAAAATATTAGTAAGAAATTTTAAGTCAAGGAGTTTAAGTTAGGGACAGACTATGGGGAGAACAGGAAGTCAAAATGTGGCAACTGCTGCCCTGTTACCAAATGCACCTGTCAGCTGATGTGCTTTTTCTTCATTTCTTTTATTTATTTATTTTTACTTTTAAAAACTAGAGATATTAGATACCACTTCTCAGAAAGAAACCACAGTTATGGTGAATAATCATAACTTGAATAGAATATTAAGGGGAGAATTCTGGAGCCTAGAAAACTCATGGGAAGAAGCTATGACACAGAAAAAGAAGGCAGCAAGACACTAGCAGATATTGACTTGGAACTTGAGGGATTTGACATATTATTAAAGGAGTATGTGTGGATGGGGGTGTTTTTGGCTCCACCTACCCTTGCGGCAGACTGCCAGTATTCAAACTGTCAGAGGCTTCCTCTGCCCTGGTGAACACACTGATGTGGACAGTGATTTGGGAGACTTCCTGTAGCATTCCACCAGATTGTCAGATTGCTCAGGGTTGCTCACCCTTCTCACAGACTCAAACTGCTGTGGTAGGTGCCATACTTGTGGTACTCCCATTAGGGGAGTATGTCCTGTCCTGGGAACCTCAGCTCTTGTGCCTCTATATCACTAGAGCCCCCACAGGTATTCCCTGGCACATGCTCAGATTGCAGCATCTACATAAAGCTGGCTGGAATCAGGGAGCTGCAGCGTTCCCAATATTCTAGTTTTCAAGAAATGCTGCTTCTAAGGGAAGGGAAAGTGGAGCACTCTAATGGTACATGTGCCTTTTGGTACAGGCTACCAGAAGGCACACTTCCTTGTGCCCCAAATTCCCCTTTTGGAGGTGGAGAGTGACTACGCCACCTCCAGTGGAAATGTGGGGGCTATGCTCAGTTCTGTAAGGGATCCGTGTGCTTCTATCTCAGTGGCTAGGAGGCCTTAGTGCTCAGGCATGGGTATGGTGAGGGGTCTTCTCCAACCCCCTGCCCACTGCTGTGGACACAACTTTGGCTGCTCCTGGAAAAGGATAGTACAAGAGCACCACATAAATGGACATTCTACGATTGTTAGGGGCAGCTTTCATGAAAGCTGAGGCACTTTCCCTGCTCTACACAGGAGAGCCACAAAGTTGTGTGTTTTGGTGTTGGGAAGGAGCTTCTACACTGAAGACATTTCAGTGGTGAACTGCAAGGCAGGCGCTTTTAATGGCACTCAGCTAAATTGTAGCCCAGAGACAGACATTGGTGTCTTATCTTCTGAATGTCTCTAGCATTAAAACAGGAACATGACAGGAAAGTGAATCATATGCCTTCCAGTCTAGGGTATGAAGCTGGGGCAACCCTCTTTCCCTCCAAAGACTTCAGTATATTTCACTAAGAGGTCCCCTAACCACCTCACTAGTGGTAGTGGTTGTCCTCAACATTGGGGAATCCAAAGGCCGACTTGATGGTATAGCTCCACTCATACTTGTCTTCCCACCAGGCAGAGAAGGAACTGGAGCCAACTATGCATTTCAGACCCGCCCATTGCCTAAGGCAACAGTTTCTCAGTGTAAACAAAGATTAAGAAAGTACCCATCCAGTCAGCAGCAGGGGACTCTTATCCATAGCACCACCAACTGGCCTAAAGGCTGAACTGCACAACCCAGTACAAAATCTACTGACCCAAGTTCACAGTGCTATTAATATCTGTAACGGAGGAACTCATCGAGTCTTTTATATTGAAAGCACCAAGAACCAAAGCCTAATAATCCAACACTATATGCATAATCACAAGGAAGTAAAAGACCTCTAAGGGGAGAACTATGACTTACTAAGGAAGAGAATCACGGAGAATGTAAACAAATGGAGAAACATATGCTTAGGGGTCAACAGAACCAATTTTCTTTAAATTTCTATATTACCCAAAGTGATCTGTAGATTCAATGCAATCCCCATTAAATTCCAAGTGTCATTTGTTACAGATACAGAAAAAAATAATTCTATGCTTCGTATGAAACCAGAAAAGAGCCTGGATAGCCCAAACAACCTTAAGCAAAAAAGGACAAATCAGGAGGCATCACTTTACCAGACTTCAAACTATACTACAAGGTTATAGTAACAAAAGAAGCATGGTGCTGTCACAAGAAGGGAGACATAGACCAAGGGATCTAAACAGAAAGCCCACATATAAAACCAATCTTATATTGCCATCTGATCTTTAACAAAGCAGACAATTAACATACACTGGGGAAAAGAAGTACTGTTCAATAAATGGTACTGGGAAGATTAAGTAACCACATGTAGAAGATTGAAACAGGATTGACACCTCTCACCACTCACAAAAATTAATTTATGATGGATAATAAATTTAACCTTAAGTCATGAAACTATAAGAATTCTAGAAGAAAATTGTGGGAAAATCTTTATAATCATCAGCCTAAGCATAGGCAAAGAATTTTTGAAGAAGACCCCAAAGGCAATCACAGCAACAACAAAAATTAACAAATGGGACCTGATTAAATTAAAAAGCTTCTGCACAGCCAAGGAAAGAATCAATAGAGTGAACAGACATTCTACAGAATGGAAGAAAATATTTGCATGCTATATATCCAAGAAATGTGATTACTTTCTGTGTGTTGATTTTGTATTTTATAACCTATTGAAATGTTTTGTTATTTCTACAAGTTATTTCATAAATTACTTGAAATTTTCTTCCTATATAATCTTCTTATTTTCAAATACAGACAATGTTATTTCTTCCTTTCTATTTTGTCTTTTATGTTTTGCTTGCTTTATTGCAGTGATTAGAACTTCCAGTATTATGTTAACTAACAGTAGTAAGAATCAATATCCTTGCCTTGCTCCCAATTTAGAGAAGAAAGCATTCAACCTTTCATTATTGGATATTATGTTACCTATACGTTTCTTGTAGATGTTCTTTATTAAGTTGAGTTAATTTCTCTCTCTATCCTAAATTTCTTTCTTTCTTTTTTTTTTTTTTTTTTTTTTTGTTGCTGCTCTTGTTGTTTAGCAGGCCCAGGCCAGGTTCGAAACTACCAGCCTCAGTGTATGTGGCTGGCACCCTACTCACTGCGCTACAGGCACCGAGTCTCTATCATAAATTTCTGAGTGTTTTTATAGTCAGAAATAAAATTTTTTACTTTATCTATTATATTTTTAATTATAAATATATTTTATGCATCAATTTATAAGATCACTTTTGTTTAGCATGCCAATGTGGTAGATATTACTATACAGATGATGTGCTAGGTTTGCATAGTTAAAAAAAAAAACCTGATTGTGCAATAGTATATGTATTTTTATACATTATTTGGACTTGATTTAGTAATAGCTTGTTGAGGATTTTTTACCTCTAAGATCATGAGAAATATTGATCTGTAGTTTAAATTTTTGTACTGCTGTTTTTCAGGTTTTGATATCAGAGTGATACTGTTCTGAGTGTTCCCCATCCTTCTATTTTGTGGAAGAGATGATATACAATGGATATTCGTTCTTCTTTTAAATGTTTAGAAAATTCTTCAGTTAAGCCGTAAGGACATGAGGATTTCATTTTGGGAGCTTTTAAATTACAAATTCTATTTCTTTAATGGTTATGAGACGTGGTGATTTTTGGTCTAGAAAGAGAAAGAGGTGTTGTAGATCCCAACAACTGTGGACTTGTTTTCTCTCTTTCTTTTTTTTTTTTTTTTTTTTAGATTGGTCAGTTTCTCTTTATGTATTGGCACACATGCATTTTGGATTTGCTATGTTTTTCTTTCTGGTAGGTTACTCGCATGCTTTTTAGGACTCCCATCTTGACTTATTTATGGTGTTTTTAGTACATTTCTGTGTATATTTTTCTTAGTGATCTGATTATTGTAATATCTATATGTGACCATCCACTGGTATCTACATTACCACTTTGAGTGAAGCATGGCAACCTCACTTCCATTTGGATCTCTTTACCTTTTCTACTTTTAAATATCACTATTCTGAGTATCAAATGTTGTAATAATTTTGTTTCAGTTATGAAATAGGTTCATAAATCTCACAAGTAGGATATGCTATTGGATGTATCCATATTTTTTCTATCTTTATTTTTTTCATCTTTTCTGTTTCCTCCAAGCTTCCCTATTTTATTATCGTATTTCTGTTAAAAAAAAAACAAACCTTTCCTTTAGACATTTAAAAAGAATAGATCTGATAGTAACACATTCTTTTAGTTTTCCTTAATATCAGAATGTCTTTATTCTCCATTCCTAAAAGACATAGGAGAGTTTCGCCTGTTTTCCTAAACTAAATTTAGTTTTCAAAATTTAATTATAATGTGATTTGGTGTGAATTTCTTCAGGTTTATTCTAACTGAGCTTTGCTCAGGTTTTTAAAAGGGTTAAATTGTGTCTTTTGCCAAATTTTGGAAGTTTTCAGTCATTATTTCTTTGCTACTCTTTGAATTCCATTCTGTTCTCTAATTCTGTATCTACAATGATACAATTGTTGGCCTCACATGAGTCCCTGAAATTCTTTTTTTTTTTTTTAGTATAGTTCCTCTCTATTGTTATATTGCATAGATTTTATTAATTTATGTTTCAGTTTACTAATTCTATCTTCTCATACCTCCACTCTACTATTAAACCCATCGTGTAAGTGTATTTTTTGTTTTGTTTTTTATTATTTTTCCATTTATAGAATTATATTTTTAATTCAATATATACATACATTTTTTGAGCCACAGTCTCACTCTGTAGCCCAAACTGAAGTGCAGTGTGGGATGCCCGGCTAATTTTCTATTTTTAGTTGAGACAGGGTCTCGCTGTTACTCAGGCTGGTTCCAGACTCCTGAGCTCAAGTGATCCTCCTGCCTCAGCCTGCCAGAGTGCTGGGCTTATAGGCATAAGCCACCGGGCCCAACTTCAATTCTATATTTTTGATTCAATTACTTTTATTACTTTTATTTCCTTTCTAAAGTTTTTCTGTTTTTGTATCTGTTTTCAGAAAATTTCTAATTGCTTGATGAAACATATTTATCATGGGCTTTTAAAAAATCTTTGTCAGATAATCCCAACATCTTTTCCTCTCAGTGATATGGCCAATTGATTGTCTTTCTAATTATGATTTTCCTGTGACTGTTTATTGTATTTTGAACAGTTTATCAATTATGTAAGGAGACTCTGGATCTTATTTAAATTGTTTACTTGAGCAGACATTCATATCAGTTTCACTCTCAGGTCTTGGCCTACTTTCACTGAATGTAGTTCTAATGACAATTTAATTTTGATAGCCTTTACAGAGTATTTCTTCCGGGTATTTGACTACAACATATATATGTTATACTATAAGCAAATGTTCATCTCCATAAGATACTGTGACTGTTTTTGGAAGTGGGTGTATAAATCCATATTTGCGCTAATAATGTTTAAGCGATCATGGCAATATTAATTTTCTCCATTATTTGGAATTATCAGGCCTCTTACTTTCACTAATAAAATGTGTACAAACTGGCGTTTCATTCTGGCATTGATTTGCATTTCCCTGAGCACTAATGCGGCTGAACATATTCTTGTAGGCTTTCCCTTTCTATGTGTTTCCTCTTCTGTGAAAAACATATTCACGTCTCTGTATCTTCTATTGGGTTATTGGTCCTTTTTGCTAAATAAGCCAAATTTGAATTGAAAAGTCAAAGACAGGTGGTGCCTGTGGCTCAAAGGAGTAGGGTGCTAGCTCCATATACTGGAGGTGGTGGGTTCAAACTCGGATCCGACCAAAAACTGAAAAAAAAAAAAAAAAAAGAAAAGGAAAAGTCAAAGACATTTCAAAGAAAGAGAACAACTGCCAGGTCAAATAAAGAGGCCTCAATTTCAAAGACTCAAAAGTGACTCCTCAGCTTTGGTAGCTGGTGTTGTTATTGATATAAAGGTGAACAGTGATTTAAGGAATAATCCTAAACCAATTTAAAGTGATTTTTAGGATGGTGCCTGTGGCCCAAAGCAGTAGGGTACTGGCTCCATATGCCAGAGGTTGCAGGTTCAAACCCAGCCCTGGCCTAAAACTGCAAAATGTATGTATATATATATATATATATATATATATGTGCGTGTGTATATATGTGTGTGTGTGTGTGTGTGTGTGTGTATAAAGTGATTTTTTAAAAAATTTCCTATGGTCTATTAGTTTTTTATCTGGGTCCATATTTGAGACGTTTACTGAGTGTTACGAGGACCAAAGTAGCTGGGAAGTTATAGGTAGGTGACATTGAGAAGCAAGCTCTCTATCTCCATTTCTGGGTTTCTCATTTCTTTGTTATCACGTAACACATGGTTCCGCATACCTTTCCACGACCTTACAATGATATTCCTTCCAGGCCTTCCCTCATTGGGCACGGGCTCAAGCTTCATCTTCTTTCACTTTTCTATTCATCCTCCAGTGCCATATCCTCAGAACACTCACCTACACCAGTGATAAGAAGAAGAGTGCACAATTATTGAGGACTAATTCTTTATGAAACAATTCTAAAAGTTTTACTTGACTTTATTCCTGTCTGAGGTCTTGACATGTGGTGGTTATTCTATTTGCTCAATTTCAACATGAATAATCAGCCCTTCTCTAACCCTGTTCCCGGAGGTGGACACCATGGATTGTATTATCTAAGATTCTTTGCCCTGAGGCATCTAGTTAGATTCAGCCAGTGGGAGCCACTATTAGAAGATAAGATGAAAAAGATGTCAAACCATTTATATCTCTCACTCTTGCCCAGCTTTGGGGAAGTTCTGGAAGTGTCTGCCTTCTGCAATGACACTACAGCTTCTTTCAGTTTTTCCCTTTATCATAGTTCCAGGTCCCAGTTCCAAAAATGTTTTTTTCTCCCTTGTATAACCAAGGGTGGTTATGATTTCCTACTTCACTAGACCCTGACTATCTCAGTACCACGTGTTATTGCTCTTGACCCTGACCCTACACCTCTAAGTAGTTATTTCATCTCCTATTGTTTCTGTCAGTTTGTATTTAGTAAACAGGTTTGTCTTGAAAATTACCCCCTTGTCAGCTCATTGTGGTAATAGTAGAGAAAAGGTGGTTGGTTTGAACACCTACACAGATGTGTTTGAAACACTTTCATAGAGGACCCTATGAAAAAAAAAAAAAAACATGAGAGAATGATTTTAGTATCTGCATGCATGGAACGATTATGACCGTGGAGCAAATACACACCATATTCCATTTCCCTAAATCTACATTTAGCCTTTTGGATAAAGGAATTAGAGAAAAAATATGGATCAACTCCCTAAATTGATTGACTTCACCCCAACTTAATTAGAATTATATTTTTTTCAGTAAGTAGAATATTTCATCCATCCTAGTCAATAATTTATGTTTCAAGTCCTGTACATTGCTTAGTAGTTTTTAGTTAGAAGAGTTACAATTGAGCTAAAATAAAATGTTCACTTTGAATCATGAATTATCTTGTACACTTCCATGATTGTTCTTAAACTATTTCATTTGCCTTAAATTTAGCAGCAGAACTTTTTGATTCTGAATGTGTATGTATATGCACATGGGAAGGTTCTTTGTATACAGTTGTGTGTATGGGCTTTTTGTGTTCAAAGAAATTGGTACTAGTTGGTGATAACATTCATAAGTAATAACAATCTTGAACCTCAGGGTAATTTCCCTGTTCGGATATCAGAGAATTGCAGATTAAGAGATGACCACCGTATGCCATAAGGAAACTTTCAGAGTCTTGTAGTTTGAAAAGTACCTCAGTGAAGGGCTTATTTATCAGAATCCCTCAGTGGTCACTCTATAAACAGTGGTCTATCTATAGAGATAAATTATAAGTTCTCTCTAACCATTTTTTAAAACAGCCTATTCTTTCTGATATGTTTTCTTTTTAAATAGTCCTGTCTATAAAGGAACAGACATATTTGTTAATTGGAATCTTCCCAGTTCCATTTCTGTGAAGAGAGGCATCATTTGGCAAAAAATAATAGCAGAGAGACAAAGTCTCTGGCCTTTGAAGGGACTTAGAAAACTGAGCAGTGAAATAAGATGGCAGTGACTTACACCCACATTTCTGTAGTCCTCTTATATAGCTCTACCTTAGTATCCAAGATTCTCAATCTCAACCTGGGAAAAACTCAACCCACCATCACTTATATCCAACCAACTTCTCTTATCTTGCATAAAATAATCATTGACATTGAGTCACTCAAATCCAAAAGCAAAGATTGTTTCCTCTATTTCTCCCTGTACAAATACTAGATGTTAACAAATATAATCAACTCTGAGACAGACCCAAGACATTCATGTATACGTGCCTTTTTGTATTTCTTTTCTATATTGTAATTTTATCACTTGTTTGTTACCTCCAAAGAGGCTCATGACTTGCATTTTTACCAGATGTTATATGTTAATAAATGTAGACTTGAAGAGAGTTATTGTCAAGTGAGACTTTTTTTCAAAAACTCCATAGTCCTTGAGTAGGTAAATACTTGTCATAGACCATAATTTTTATAGAGATAATTAGTTGTAAGATATTTTAAATTGTTTGGAATTCTCTTCTTGAAAATAATTTCCTTATCAATTCTGAATTTGTGCTTTTTAGGACTTACAGTTGTATGCTTATAATACCTAAACCCATAACTTTAATTTGCCTCCCCACGCATACTTTCAACATTCTGAAAGTAATTCTTACTGATAAACTTTAAAAGGCTACAAGTAGAAAATGATTTTTGCTGTCATTTAGCATATAATTCCATGAAAATTTACAATATACAATTTAAGATTTTCTGACTTTCATTGCTCTGGCATTTAAAGTTGCCATGTATTGCCTCTGTGATGATTAAGCTACAATTCCCCACAGATTTATGCGTGCATTAGATAAGCCCTAGTGGTCATATTCTTAATAAAAAGATACTGAGCTAATCTTGTCAAATATTAATATAGTGAAACCACATCTGATAGAATATAAATTACTAAGAACCCATGAAAATAATCCGATTCATTTAGTTTCATGATATTAGTAATAAAAAACATTAAAGTCAGCTTCTTTTGAGAATCAACTAATTCATGTTATTTATTAAACTCACCAATTTAATCTTTCTCATTTTAGTTTTACATATACTCTATTTGTTGTGATTGATTCATATCTTAAGCTCCATGTTCATGTTTATGTTCATAATTCTCTATTTTTGACCTAACAATCATCCTTAGTGTAGCTTAAAGAAATGTGTGTTGGATATCTATATAGGGATAACTTAAGTACTTTGACCCTAAAAATATCATAGAGCCAGATGTCAAGATCCCAGATCCAAATTTTTCACCTCATGGTTTATTTTATTATCTGTCTACAAATATTATTTCAGAATTATACTGTAATATTCCTACTTGTTTTATATTAAATCAATGGGAGACTGTAGGCGAAAATAATTTCAAAACAAATAAATTAAATTTCTGAAAATTTACTCTGAATAAAATGTAGTACTAGTCTTACTAAAAACTATTTTTTAAGAAAGTTTTGTTTACAGAGATGTATTTGGTAGAGGTTCGACAGGTGTCAAAAACAATGTATTATTGTTACATATTTGTATTATAACAATGTATTATTATTATATATGAAGAAAGTAAACAAACAAAAGATCCTTTCTCCTTGAAGTCAAACTCTCACCTATGAAATCAGCAGACCAATGGCAGAAAATAGAGCACAAAGCAACCTTTCTGTCACTATTTCCTTCATATATGAATTTTATAATTATAATAATATTTAAATAATAAAAAGAAGATGCAGAAAGACTGGAATTTAAGAAAGAAATAAAATGATAAATAAAAAATTCAATGTTTAATTTGTAAATAAGACCATAAGCATGTGTGTTCTTTTTTATTTAAATGAGGAAAAAATGTACATTCATATGTGCTATAAATATTAGAATGTTGGGAGGAAATACTTGATATTGAACAAGCAGAGGGATATTTTTAAGTGCTAGAATGATGAAACAAAATCTACAGAATATGTGTAGCTATAGATACATACATTAACATGTATTCCCTAGCTTTATGCCAAGAAATGCTGCAAACTAAAAAGAAATGAGTAGCTCAGGTTGTGATACTTAAGTACCTTTTTCCACTAAAATATATCAGGGCTCCTTGAAGCAATGGGAAGAAGGCAAAACTCATCATGATAGCAGAAAACTATTAGTAAAATGTAGAAGCTATAACTGGATTATAAGAAATCATTATTTGGTAACTGTGATTGTTAATTTTTTGTGTCAATTTGCCTGGGCTACGGTGCCTAGATATTTGGTCAAATATTTGATGGATGTTTCTGTGAGGGTGTTTTTGCATGAAATTAACATCCCTTAGTCAGTGGATTTTCCATAAAGCAGATTGCCCTCCCTAAGGTAGTGGTGTTTGTCCAATCAGATGAAGGACTTGATAGAACAAGGACTGACTTTCCCCAAGCAAGAGGAAATTCTGCCAGCAGACAGCCTTTTTACTTAAACTGTAACATAAGCTCTTTCCTGGGCCTCCAGTCTAATAGTCTTTGGACTTGAACTGCAGTCTTTGAGCCTATGTTGTTGTTGACTTTGGATTTGTTGCCTCCATGATCATGCAAGCCAATACCTTAAAATAAATATATGGATATATATGTATGTATCTTATCAGGTGTGTTTCTATAGAGAACTCCGACTGATACAATAACCATAATAGTAATAATTAGTTCAGGCAAGGAGCATCAAAAGATGCTTAAACTAGTGAGTGAAAATGTACAGATTAATATATTTGCATAGTTCCAAAGAATCTCCTTCACAAAATCATATTATATACAAAGGGGAAAAGAATAACTTGCAAATGAAGAAACTTGGCAGGCATCACTTTAACTGACCAATGAAACTTGACAATACCAGTAACTGGACAAAATGACAGAATGCGCTTCTTGATATGATGCAATGAAAAGAAAACATCACTTCTGCAATATTCCTGCCAAAAATGCAAAGCCTAATGTGAATGTAAACATAAGGAAACATCAAACAAACACAGACTTATGGAGAGTCTACAAAATAACTGGCCTGTACTCTTCAAAAATGTCACTGTTATGAAGCGTACACATAAACACAGAGTTTATTCCAGATTAAAGAGACTAAATGCACAAAGGAAGGTTACATGCATCCTAGGATTTTTTTTATTCAAATCACATTTTAGAACAATTAGAAAAATCAGAAAAGTAGATCTGTGGATTAAATAATATTATCATTCTGATGTTTATATCAGAGTAGACTCACTAATCTTTTAAATCAATGATTATGATTCATTATTAATATTATTTTCATGCTTTCATTATCTAATTTAGCTATTGGGAAACTTTTCAACATGACTTCTGTGACATTTTAACACATCCCCAACATTATTTAAGACCTTCCTTATTTTTTGGCACAACAAGATGGTCCAGACTCATCCTCTACTTTTCCTGATCCATGGAATTAATCATTTTCCCATGAATCTCTGATTCTTTCTACTGGAAACTAGTATTAAGAAATCAAGTTCAGGGCACTAGATGTGCTCATTGCCATTGGCTTATCAGCGTTTCAAGGCTCTCCCAGTGACAAAGCTAGAAAATGGTTATAATATACATACATTTATTCACACACATCTACCTACATCTATTCATAGATCATATAACAATTAATTTTGAATTATTTCTATCCATCCATCTATCTATCATCTATCTATTCATCTACATATCTATTAAAAATTATAAGTTCATTTTGATATTTCCACTTCAAAACTACACTGCAGATTTCATTTGTTTTTCCACATTTCTATATTTGTAACCTCCTTCTCCAACTTGAGAAACATAGCTATTATTATCCATAATATATTTACTTATTCGTGTAATCCTTAGACACAAAGAAAGCAGTTTCCAAATTACTAACTGGAGCCCCTACAAAAAGCAAATCTACAAAATATGGCTCAGTATTTTTATAGTTTTCCTACATTTCACCCAGGAAATAAACTTTGGTCTAGTTAATCTTTGTTTCTATTCCATTTTAAGATTTGTTCTTCAATCTGTTGATATTATTTTCTCTTTCTGATTAATGTTTTTCATAATATATATTTAAGATGTGTGATATGATGTTTTAATATACATATACATAATAAAAGGACTACTACAGTCAAGAAAATTAACATATCCATCATCTCATATAGTTACCACAGAGGAGTGGGGTGGTGAGAGAACCTAAAATTGACTCTTTTAGCAAATTTCTAGTATATGATACCATGCTATTAACTATAATCCTCATGCTGTACCTAAAACCTCTATGGAGATATTATTCCTACATAAGTGCACCACTGTGTCTTGTGAGCCACATCATTACACCCTCCCCCCACTTCTGCCTATGCTAACCGCTGTTCTACTCTCTGCTTTTGTGTATTTGACTCTTTTTTGTTTATTTGTTTTAGACTATAATATCATGTAGTACTATTCTGTCTATGTATGGCTTATTTCAATTACTATAAGATACTCAAGCTTCATCCATATCATCACAAATAGCAAGCACTGTTTAAAAACTGAATACAATTCATACAGAGAGACGGTGACAAAAATGTATAAATTTTCTAAGAAAGGAGAAAATAATACTAAAATCATATAATACTCAATATATTTTGATAGTAAAAAGATGAATACAAGTCACATTTGACTTCTGAAATCACAAGAGGTGCTCAAATTGATTACCATCAATGTCCACACCCTTCTAATTATGGCGAACTACTGCTTGAGCAATTTGACCAAAGTGTCCACTTGTACTGCTCACTGCATGTGCTGTTTCAATTTCTTCCTGAACTACAACTAGTGAAGCCAGCTTTCTGCAGTATAGCACATCCTTTAAGGCTTCCCACAGATAGAAGTCAAGGGGTGCTATGTCAGGAGAACGTCGGAGAAACTCAGCAGTACCTCTTATCCTATCCATTGTCCTGGCAAATTCTCATTTTGGTGAGCTCTCATGTCTGGGTGCATGTAATAATCTTGGGATGAACACATTCCATTTTGATGGTTTAAGAACATGTTCTGCTAACTCTTGTCTCACATGCACATTGTTTGGTAGAATTCTGTGCTCAGCATATAAACTGTTCCAATAGCATAACAGAAGGAGCAAGACATGTTGCTGTGTGAGCTGCCCCCACCAATCTTCCCTTGTGCATATCACATACAGCACCGTGCATCTCAAAGTTGCCATGAAGGGGTGCAGTTATTAGCTGTGTTGGAGGTTCTGCTGCATACTCATGCTCCATTGTCATTGTGCTTCCACAACACTTTTGAATTTCAAATACCACTTCAAAATGGCCTTGCACTCCTCAAACAACATGGGTTATTCCACCATTTTCTTTGTCCTTCATGTCGCGTGGCAATGCTAGCATTCATTTGATCAATGTTAGCATCATTTGAACAAATGTCATACTACACATTGCTACCAAAATTCAACTCAAATTTGAAAAGTAATACATAGATAACATCTCTTAAAATGTGTACACTTTTGTTGGCACCCCCAGCATATGTATCTCTGTGTGTGTGTGCGTGTGTGTGTGTGTGTGTGTGAGGGCAAACAGTTAAGTTCATGAACTCATCCTGGGAAAAGTGCTATATACCATTAAAGTTACTGAATATCACTATGGTCCCCCTGGAAAATTACACACTAATGCCAGCACCTTATCCCAAGCAATTTTGGAACTCTTTTTTCTGGAATGGCCATCAGAGCTGTCATGTTACGGAAGTTTGACAATTAAGTTCATGAACTCACCCTAGAAAAAGTAGCATGAGTTCACAAACTTAATTGTCTGACCCTGTAGGACAACAGCTCATTGTACACTTACAAGAAGAAAGGGAAGAAAGGAAGAAAATTTTATGATATAATGATCTCACGGTATAGTGTTTGTATAGACTTCTTTAGGAATTTTTCTGGCTTGGAATAGAAAGCTGAAGTGTGTCACGTGGGTTCACACATCACATAACTTTCTGGAAGAGGGAGAGAAGTAAACCCAATTCCTTGTATAAGGTGTCTAGGGCCACAGGGTCTGAGTCTACAATGTCAAATATTCATCACCTCAGCGACTGTCATTGGATTGAACCTTAGGTATACCAGTTACCATTTTCCTGGTTCATTATCTATATAAAGATGTAGAAGCTGAGACATACTGAACACAGAACCTCCCCAAATTGCTGGGAAATCAGCCTCTAACCCCATCAACAACAGCCAGATCTGCCCTGGTAAGATGTTCAACAAATCCAGAATTGTAAGGAAATTCAGAGTGGGAAATAAGTCTAATTCCTTAAATTAGTAGTTTATAAAGAATCCAGCCTATTTTCCAGACCATTTCAAGGGTTAGAATTAACTGTTTACCTTCTGCCTCGGTGAAAATTAGCACATTTAAAACACTGTCACTCTTCTCTCTAATTAAATAGAATTTATATTTAAAAAGGTAACTTATTACCTGTGAGCATTTTTAACTCTTTGATTTTTTTTCCATTATCATTATAAAGTATTAATAGATCAGAAATTATTTTATTTTCAACAGATAATATTGACCAAGACCTAGCTTAAATTTTCCTGTCTTCTGTCCTTTGCCACTGTCTCAGCCACAGGATGCTGAAAATTTTCCTTATAACATAAAGGGCAGACAGAGATATTGCTTTATTATTAATTCAGAAATTAAACTCCAAATAAAGAAATACTTCTGCACATACTGGTGTCCATATTTCATTTAAATTAGGTCTTAAATTTTTAGGCACAAGTTAGGTAATTTCAGATTTGACCAGTTTCTGAAGAGATCTTACTTTTTTTTTTTTTAAATTGAGACAGAGTCTCACTTTGTCACCCTCTGTAGTGTGCTATGGTGTCATAGCTCACAGCAATCTCAAACTCTTGGGCTCAAGCAATTACCTCACCTCAGCCCCCCAGTAGCTGGGACTACAGGCACCCACTACAATGACAGGCTATTTTTTTGATTGTTTAGAAGGCCCGAGCCAGGTTCGAACCCACCAGCCCCAGGGCATATGGCCAGTGCCCTAACCACTGAGATATGGGTGCCTAGCCAAGAGATTTTACTTTGAAATGACAAGTAGGTGTTTTCAGATTTTTTCTTGACTGAAACATACCTTCACTTCATATTTCCACATGCTGCCTTCAAAAGGGCAAGACTCTTCAAAAGATGAATGTTCTTCACAATAAACCAATTAATCTTGTTTAAAATGTATTTTACACATGAAGATAAAATATATATCAGTTATCAAAGAGAACCTAGAGCTGAAAATTCATTCTACTCCAAGTTATAGGCATTTTGCATTCATGTGAATTCTTAGAAGCCTGCATCCTCTCTCATTTGGAATTATTCATCTTTGAAAATAAATACTCTCCCTTTCCATGCTTCATGTTATCACTGTGTTGGAAAAGACAGAAATGTGAAAAACAGAGTCGAATTATATTCTCAGGGTATTTTGTGAAATAATAAATTTAGAAATGGATTATTGGATTCCAACAGACTTCCTATGCGTTTCTTAGGAACTCCTCAACTATTTATTTTTCCCACATACCAGCAAAAATGAAGCTAGCAATTTGGATTTGGGTCATGAGGCTGGAATTTAGCAAGACATTGTTGCCCACTCAAATCTAAATGCATCATGCACTTGAGAATATTGATAATTTGGGGGGTGAAAAATGTAAGGAAGTCCTTAGCCTAGGTCATAGACTAGCGGTTAATGGACTTCTGAGAGTTTATGTAAGAAATACTGTTTTGTGGTTTCTCAAAATTTATTGAAATGTTGGCCTACTTTCCAAATGGCACAATAGTGAGATAAATGCAGAGTAAATGTTCAAAATAAAATGGCAAAGAATATATTTAAAAATATTATGGGTGATGTACTTTTTTTTTGGCTTATTTCTTCTGGATTTTTTTTTAACATATGATAACCTTAATAGATTAACTAGTTGAATGGAACAGGGATTTATTTACATTTTTTTAGCTGAAATCAATGCTGATGGCTCACATTAGCTGTATATTCAGGACCAATTGAAAAGTGTATAACTCATGATGTCTGTCTCCTATTGTTTATTTTCTGAAGATCCATGCTACATTACTTAAGGAGAAGAAAACATGGAGTGCAGAAACTTGCACATAGTTATCCCAGAGAATCTTTAGGAAAAAAAAAAAAACTATTATGGACATTTTGCTATTGATTAAGGAGCAGATGACTTGCCCCAAGGTCATACGATCAGGCTATGTAAGATTCTGGATTCTCTGCTGGCTACCTCAAGCCTTCTTACTTTCCACATATCCTATTTTTGAAACTATCTTTGTTCCAATCTTATTATCTGAGCGTCCTCTTCACTCACTACGCTCAGCTCCAATTTCTGCTCAGAAAAAGCAGTCAGAGAGGTTTTCAAAAAAGGTATCTTTAAGCCACATTTGTTCTGTGTTTCCTTCCTTTAAACTTGCTTAACATATTTTAACCAGTCTTTTAGCTAATATTTTTCCCACAGATTTATCTCTGATGTTTAGTTTTAAACTACAGTATATCCTACTAATAAAAATGAAGAGATAGTTATTAGATTTTATTCCAATGTCAAAAAATTCAAAAGAAATGCCTTTGCTTTAAATAGTGCACTTTTATATTTAACAGTAAAATGCTACAGCAATAGATAAGGAACTACCTGGATATTAGAGAGAAAACAAACTTTTAAGATATAATCATTTTTATTTTATTTTATTTTATTTTTTGAGACAGAGCCTCAAGCTGTCCCCCTGGGTAGAGGGCCGTGGCGTTACAGCTCACAGCAACCTCCAACTCCTGGGCTCAAGCGAGTCTCCTGCCTCCGCCTCCCAAGTAGCTGGGACCACAGGCGCCAGCCACAACGCCCGGCTATCTTTTGGTTGCAGCCGTCATTGTTGTTTGGCGGGTCCGGGCTGGGGATTCGAACCCGCCACCTTAGGTGTACGTGGCTGGCGCCTTAGCTGGTTGAGCTATAGGCGCCGAGCCAGATATAATCATTTTTAAAGGCAAATCTGATCCCTATTTACCAGCCCACCTTACTCTACTCTGTGATCATCCCTGGAGTAGGGGGAGCAGAGAAAACATTAGGGAAAATCAGTAAGTGTTGCAGGGTGTTCTACAAAGGGACTAACATTTGGCACTTGAATTACTGAATGGTGAAAGACTGACTTGAAGACCAGCAGAGGCTGGCAAGATGTGCTCTAAAATGACTCCAAAACTGTCTAACCACTCAGAATACTATTAACCAGACTAATATTGAGTAAATATTTACTAAGTCCAGACTGAGGTGTGGCTCTAAACGGGTACAGGCTTGATAAGATTAGTCCCCACCCTTGAAGATCTAATGATCTGGTGGGGGAGTAGCCAGGGTACTGGGTAGAAACACTCATGAGTCTTGTGAACAAAGCTCCCTCCTTGAATTAAGAACCGACATGGTTGGGCTTCAAACATAAACCCAGCAGAGAGAGAAAATGGAGAAGCAAAAGATACACGTGAGGGTTAGAGAAAAAGTCATTAAATCCAGGGGAAAATGAAAGTGACCAGTGTAATCCCCTGTGTCATTTTCCCTGAGCATGAAGTAGGTCTGATCCCTGTTTTGCACTTTTATTCTCAAGTTCTTTGTTGCTAAACTTTGTTGCTAACCCAAGAATCACATTTTGCCCCACCCAGACTCACTGGATCAGAATCTGTTGGAAACAGGTCTGAGAAGCTCCATTATTAAGAGGAACCCTCAGTGATTTCACTGGGAATTTTAGGGAACGCTATGTAGCTAATGATGCAACCCTTCCATTTGTGCTTACCTTTTTGGTTGAGCAGCAGATCTGAAACCTTAGCTTTCACAAAAGCTCTGGAATTTCCACTATTCAAGCTTAAAACTCCTTTATATTTAGAGTCTCCTATAGGTTAGGGAACATTCATGCCAAGAACGTTAAGGTTTCTCATAAACCTTTAATTGAATGTGCTTGCTGTGGAGCCCATTAAACTTCATTTTGAAAAGCATGGTAAGGATTCTGGTAGAGATAATCCTTAGAAGCCACTTTCAGAAATATTTACTTAATTAACCAATTAAAATAATGATATACCTCTTGAAACAGTCATAAAATAATTATACCTATTAAAAACAAACACATTCCATTCTTCTACTTTGGTGCAAAAGGATTTGAAAATTGTGTTTAATATGAATTTTTAAATGTAGTACAATACAAATTCATCTGAGAATAGGAAATTTTGTTGCTGTTGTTCAATGGTATGTGCCTAACATCCAACAGAATGCCTTTTATATTGTAGATGCCCCTAAACCAGTTGTCAACTTAATGAGTGAGCTCAAGGTGTATAGACATCACTTCTCTTACTCTTGCTTATGTGCCTCCCCATATCTCCTAGCACAGTAATAGAACCAGAAAGAATCTGCAAACAAATTTGCAGAGAGCAGAGTGAAGTGATAGGATCAGACTGGGCAAACTCTAAAACACCTTGGAACTTCAAGAGAGAGAAGAGAGATTCAATAAAGAGAAGCCAGGAGAGAAAGTCTCACTATCCTAGCACACACACACACACACACACACACACACACACACACACATACTGCTGACCTCATGAGGCTATCTAGGACAATTGGAGTCTTCAGTACCCGTGACTGATTGTTCCCAGAGACTGAGTTGCCCTCTGATGAAAGATGATATTGTTACAGCTTCAGCATAATAATGCCAGAGAGTGAGGTGGAGCACTGATAGGGAAATACACATGAAGCAAGAATGTAGATTTCTTCTCCCCTTCCTCCCCCTTATTTTCTGAGTGTTTCCTATGCACATAGAGACTTACAATCACATTTTGTCAGCCAACATATGGGTGGGGCTATGGTATCAAATGTATTGAGCTCCCACCTCAGTTCTTCACAGCTCTGCCTAAGATCCTGTGTCCCTTCATTCAATCCCTGGGTGTCCACTAGCTCTTACCATAGTAAGAGAGACCATGGATGTTAGTGACCTCACCAGCTGAGGTAGGGGGAAATCTAGCCTGTGGTATGCAGCTCTTATGCTTTCTGCAAGGGCTGCTGCTACCAAGGAATGCTTCCGAGGGGTTAGAAATGTCCCCTGCACAGACACCACCTGTCCTTGCCTTCACTCTGGGTGTGAGAATTGGTTTGAAGACACTGTGACTAAAATGACTCCTCTCAGCTATTTCTGGATCTGGGGTCTGTATCTATTGGGAGCTGATATTTCTAGGGGTTAGGGTACAGAGATTGTAAAAATGGTATCTGTGTTAACAAATGAAATACTTAGTAGTGTTGTGTAACAATGACAGACAATATTTCCTCCAATTTAATATTAAGTGCCACATGAAGAATGAGGGGGGAAACGAAAATGATATATACCAGACAAATCAGGTTCATGTAGTTTTATTCTGATATTTTCTCAATGCATTGGCTCTCAGTATAATCGGACAGACGTTGCATCTTATGGATTTTCCACAATAGAGGCAAATATTGCTCTTGGAACACATAGGATGCTGGAAAGAGTTTTTCTTTGTTTTACAAAGATCCACACTGTGAGCGAGGCTCTCTAGGACATAAAGAGCCATGTGTCAAAGCTTAGTAAAGCATTCATTTTATACCTATGAGAGAAAAGTTTTGAGGAAAATAGTTTTGTGGACAACACATGGAACAAAGGTAGTTCCAGCTGTTAAAAAACAAGGATCAGTCCAGTTATTTTATTTGCAATTTAGCGTGGAGAAACCACTTGCTTTAAAACAATAAACCATTTTCAGAGCTCTTGATAGCATCTGTAGATGTTTTGTACTTCAAATCTCACAAAGGTTGGATTTTTTCTGCTTTCTATAATACAAAAGTGATGCTCAAATATTGGAAAAATAGGCATCACACATACTCAATCCTGATTTGAAACTAGGAGATTATCGGTCACAGACCCACATGAGAAAAACGAAATCTCAATTTTAAGAAGAGGGGAAGGGTTTCAGTAGCTTCCTGCCCAATGGATACAATGCATAGATATATGACACACTTTCTGGGTGTAGGACACAGCTACAACTCTGACTTTAACCTTTCATGTTTAAATTACATAGCCTAATGGTTTGTCCCCTCATATTAATATGAGATTTAAAAAAAATATTCTAAGACAACACTGTCAGTGAGTGACAGAGAAGGCACCAAATGTATCTGCTTCCAAATCTTATACTTTCTTCATAATAATAGCATATAATTTGTAGAATGAAAGGGGAATAAAACCCCAAATTTTAGAAGGAAGTTTGGATAGAATGTGCTGGTGTGATTCTCATACTAATATTGGATTCCCAGAGAAATCAGTCCTGCAGGTTGTTTGATTTAAAGAAGTGGTTCTCAAGCTGTGGTCCTCAAAGCAGAGGCAGCAGCAGCATAGCTGGGAGCTTATTAGAAATGCAGCCTCTCAGTCCTCACTCTAGACCTAATAAGTCAGAAGATCTAGGAGTAGGGAATACCCAGAAATCTGTTTTCAGCAGTGCTGCAGGTAATCCTGATGACTGCTATTACTTGAGAAGCTCTGACTCAAAGGACACAATCTCACACAGGCCCTCTCTCCATTCCCTTAACCTGGAAGGCAGAGTTTAGTTTGAAAGTATTTTCTGAGAAGAACTAAAGCACTTTCTTGTCATTTAGTACATCAGGAAGTTGTTTTTTCTGTTATGGTTAGAGAAACAGGAACAAATGCAACGGGCATTTAGACTAGTGAGGAAAGTGAAGGGGAAAACTATGTGTCAAGAGATTGTTATTTTGGGAGACTGTTATGGCCTCAGGTCTTGGGATTTTAATGTTGAGAAGGTACAGCAAGAAAACGTAGAAAAAAAATGAATTCTAGAAGATACTATGAAACTAGTTTATAGCTTTATAACCAAAGAATTTGGGGACAAGGGAGAGGGAGAGGAGGAGAGAGGAGAGGATGGGTGGTGGGAGGGTAATTGGTGGGACCACACCTATGGTCCATCTTACAAGGGTACATGTGAATCTTTCTAAATGCAGAATATAAATGTCTTAACACAATAACTAAGAAAATGCCATGAAGGCCATGTTAACCAGTTTGGTGAAAATATTTCAAATTGTATATAAAACCAGCACACTGTACCCCATGACTGCATTAATGTACACAGCTATGATTTAATAAAAAAAATGAATTCTAGATGTCCACTTCCCAATAGTGTCTAAGATGCATTCTATTATAGTAACTTTTCTAGAAATGCTTCTGCCTTTTAAAATGGATAATTCCAGTCTATTGGTTCAGCCCATCAATTTATCCAATCTACTAAAATTAAAAACAAAAGCAAAATTGGTAAGTGAGTTTCATGGTAGAGATAATCATTGTCAAGGAACCAGAACCACACTTCAACTCTGGAAAGGAACTGGCTGAAGTGGAAGTAAGAGGTGCTTGTCCAATGGAGGCCACTGAATGTATCTGGGCCAGCTACTAAGGGGTGTGCACATGTAGCATTTGTGGGAGACTTTGGGTTTGAAGGATCTGAAGGTGCAGTATGAAGCCAAGAGTTAATTAATTGCTCACCATTAAAGTCTGCCTTGCTGAGAATGAAGCCTCTTCATGGATATTTTCCCATTATCAGCTTGTTTCATGAGTATTTGCCATACAATTTAATGGCATTCACCAAAAGATTATTGAGAAGAAATCACCTGGAACATTATTTTTGTCAATCTAATAAATTAAAAGAGAAATGCCATGTTCCTATACAGCAGTGAAAGCCCTTTTGATGTTCACTTTGGCGCAGGTTGGTCAGGTTAGGAGACTTACTTGTAGAGAACTTTTCACACGTTAACTAGTTTGATGTAAGCATTCCTAATTGTGTATAAAATCAGCACATCATACCCAATAAAGGCATCAATGTATACATGATCTACGTGTTTATGACTTAATAATAAAAAAAAAAAGTAGAGCAGCACCTATGGCTCAAAGGAGTAGGGCGCTGGCCTGATATACCAGAGGTGGCAGGTTCAAATCCAGCCCTGGCCAAAAACTGCAAAAAAAAAAGGAAAGTAGTCTTGTTTCTGATCTTACTGTACAGAAAGGTTGTGTGCTCTTGAATCTTATCCCTTTTGAATCTCAGCTGCTACATGGGGGTCACATACATAAGTAGAGATTATCTGAGAATATAAAGATTTTCATTTTATATGTCCAAGAGAAAAATTGTAAAGCCCTTATTATACTAAAGTTATTAATTCCTTGCAGGTATGTGCACAAACATTAGGAAGAATCACTTTCCTCAAGTCAAATGCCCCTAATTTCAGAAGCAGCCTTTACATTTTTCTAGAGCTGGACATCCTGACTCCTAGCACTGCCATTTGGCAAATTAACATTTTACATCACCCATTGATGGCAAATAAAAATATATATATATTTTTAAAAAGCCACTGGCTCTCTCTAATTCCCTTTCACCTTCCAAGTACCTTCCATCTCTTATTGTTTGTTGTCTAGGTTTTCTAATTATTTAACAGGAATGTAGACTCATGGATCATTTACAGGAAAAAGATAAGTAATCATCATACCATTGGAATGATGGAAAGTGATTTTCTTCTCTCTTAGCAAACAAATTAACTGTAGCCTTTACATCAGGATGATTCCCTATTTAATCCTAAATAATTACTTAATTCAGCAACTTGGTATGACATTCTAGGCACTGAGAATAAAGTAGTAAGGAAACAGGCAAGACCCCTTATCACATAGAGTTTGTATTCTAGTGGAAGGAGACTGAAAACAAACAGTAATCAAAAGAATGCACAAGCTAATGCCAGAAAGTGATGTATGCTAAAAAGAAAATCAAGAGGAGAATGTGAAAAATAATGCTTATCTGGGGAAGGGGTAGGGCAATCTAAATTGAGTAGGCCAAAAACTAAAAAGATGGGAAAAGATAAACCATGCAAACAGCAACTACAACAGATCTGGAATGGCTACACTAATGTCAGACAAAGTGGACTGTAAGACAACAAACCCATCATTTTTAATACAAAGGGACATTTTAGGATGATAAAAGTTTAAGTTAAACAATAGGTCTCAAAAATTATAAATAAATATGCATCTAAAAATAGAGCTCAAAATACATGAAATAAAAGCAGATATCTGAAGCAAGAAATAGACAATTTAAAAATAATAAATAAACCCATTAACAAGTTTATAAAAGGCTGGAAAAACACTTTCAGTCAACTAGGCCTAGATACCATCTATAGGAAACTCTACAGAACAATAGAACACACGTTCTGTTCTTCTTAAGTACACATTTAATATTTTCCAGGATAAATCATATGCTATCCCATAAAAGTCTCAATACTTTTAAAATGATTTAAATCATACAACATATGTTCTTCAGACACAAGAAAATTTAATTAGAAATAATAGCAGGAAATTTTGAAAATTCACAACTATGTAAATATTTTTATTTTATTTATTTATTTATTTATTTATTTTGAGACAGAGTCTCAAGCTGTCACCCTGGATGGAGTGCTGTGGCATCACAGCTCACAGCAACCTCAAACTCTTAGGCTTAAGCAATTCTTTGACCTCAGCCTCCCAAGTAGCTGGGATTACAGGTGCCTACCACAACACCCAGCTATTTTGTTGTTGTTGTTGTTGTAGTTGTCATGTTTTTTTTAGTTGACCCAGGCCAGGTTCAAACCCACCAGCTTCAGTATATGTGGCCAGTGCCCTACCCACTGAGCTATGGGCATCACCCTCTGTAAATATTTTTTTAAAGTAAGTAATGGGTCAAAGGAGAATCACAAGAGAAATTGTATGGTCAGATAGATGAAAAAAAAGAACATATTTCCAAAACTATCAATATACAACAAAAGCACTGTGTACAGGGAAATTTAAGCTGTAAACATCTATGTGAAAAGATAATTGTCAAAGTAATCTAACCTTGTATAACTACAAAAAGAAAAGCAACATAATGCAAGGCATGCAGAAAGAAGTAAAGAATAAAAATATGAAGAAATAAAACAGGAAAATTAATAGACAAAATTACCCATATCAAATGTTGGTTCCTTGAAATATGAATAAAACTGATCAATTGTTAGCTGGACTCAGAAAGAAAAAGAGTAAAAGCTCAAATTACTAAATTCAGGAATGAGAGAAGACATCATACTCAACTTTATGGAAATTAAAAGGGAGACTATAAGAGGATATATTAAGGATTATATGCCAACAAAATAGATGGAGATGAAATGTACAAGTTCATATAAAGACATAAAGTACCAAAAACTGACTCAAATTTAAATATAAAACAGAAGAAATGTAGGGAAATTAATTATGTTTAAGTAGTAATTTAAGAATATCTCCCCCAAAATGTTGGTCCAAGGATACAAAATTTCAGTTAGATAAGAATAAATTTAAGAGATCTGTTGTTCAATGGCAATTATAGTTTAAAACAATGTGGTGTATACATTTAAATTGCTAATAGAGTATATTCTAACCACAAATAATTTATTATGTAAGTCATATTGCTAATTAGCTTGACTTAGCCATTCCATAATGTATATATATGTATACACAATGTATACATATGTATCACAACATTATATTGTATACCAAAATATACAATTTTATCAAGTTTACACTGCTGGTGGGACTGCAAACTAATACATCCTTTTTGGAAGAAAGTATAGATACTCCTCAAGGAACTCAAATTAGACCTCCCATTTGATCCTCCCATTTGATCCTAGTAATCCCATTACTAGGCTTCTACCCAGAAGAAAATAAATTATTTTATCATAAGGATATTTGCATTAGACTATTTATCACAGCTCAATTTACAATCACCAAAATATGGAAACAACCTAAATGCCCACCAACCCAGGAACGGATTAACAAGCTGTGGTATATATACACCATAGAATACTACTCAGCCACTAAAAAAATGGAGACTTTACAGCCTTTGTATTAACATGGATGGAAGTGGAACACATTATTCTTAGTAAAGCATCACAAGAATGGAGAAGCATGAATCCTATGTACTCAATTTTGATATGAGGACAATTAATGACAAGGGGAGGGGTGAGCAGAGAGAGGAAGAAGGAGCAAGGAGTGTGGAAGGGATTAGGAGAGAGAGTGATGGAGGGAGGGGGGTGTGGTCTTGGTGTGTGTCACACCTTTTGGGGGCAAGATATGATTGTAAGAGGGACTTTACCTAACAAATTCAATCAGTGAAACCTGGTTTCCTGTACCCTCAATGAATTCCCAACAAGAAATTTAAAAACAAGAAAAAAAGCCACCTGACTCATCCTGTGGCTTACCTTTTTAGCTTCTTAGTCATGCCTTTTGACAAATCTTAAATATTAAGATCCGAAATGCTAGTTGATAATTCTTTGTCAGTTATATGTGCTGCTAGCATCCTATCTAGGTCAGTGGCTTATCTTTTTTTTTT
>NW_003852467.1:1692756-1695271 GCF_000181295.1 Otolemur garnettii
AGTGCCTTTTTTTTTTTTTTTTTGAGACAGAGTCTCACTTGTTACCCTTGGTAGACTGCTATGGCATTACAGCTCACAGGAACCTCAAACTCTTTGCCTAAAGGATTCCTTTGCATCAGCCTCCCAAGTACCTGGGACTACAGCCACTCGCTAGAATGCCTGGCTATTTTTTCATTGTTGTTGCAATTGCTTAACTGGCCCAGGCTAGATTCTAACCCCTCAAGCTGGGGAATGTGGCAAGTGCTTTAACCAATATAGTATAGGCGCTGAGCTGGATATTTTTTTCTTTTTAAGAGATCTTATCTCTCACCAAGGCTACAGTTTAGTGGCAACATCAGAGGTCACAACAACCTCAAACTCCTGGGCGCAAGTGATCCTGGTACTTCAAGCTCCTGAGCAGCTGGTACTGCAGGTGTGCACAATCACGCCTGGGGAGTTTTTTGATTTTCAGTAGAGACTGGGTCTTAGTCGTTCTCAGGCTGGTCGGGAACGCCTGAGCTCAAGGGATCCGCTCACATCGCTTCCCAGAGTGCTGGGATTATAGGCATGACCTCCCGCGCTACCCCCCACCCCCTCCTCGAGGATACTGGGGGACCACTGTGTTGATGCGAGCATGGGCTCGCTGTGGACACCAAGGGAGGGCTGGTCTGTGTGTCCCCAAGGCTGGCTTCGGTGGGCCAGTGCCCAGCACCTCAGGCCTGACATGGCAAGGGAAGCGTTGGTTGGCGGTTCTGCCTGGATGTCTCAGCATTCCTGCAGGCTGTGGGTGTTGGCAGCAGGAGGCACTGAGGAGCTCTCGGTGGGAGCTGATTGGTGACAGCCACTAGCCTTGGAAGAAGGGGTAGGGCACCTCTCCGTCCTCAGAGGCCTTCCCAGACCCTGAAGCCTGGCCATGGGCCCCAGGACGGCGCCTTCCCTGCCAGTGCCGTGGAGACCCTAGACAGCCTTTCCAGGGCATAGCCACTGCCACCCCTAGCCTTCAGCATCCGCCACCCCGATGAGCCTGACCCCCTTGGACTGAAGCCCAGACCCTGCATCAGGGTCTGAAAGAGTCGCTCAAGGCTCAGGTGATGATCAGTGTGTTTGAGCAGCAAGCTGTTTGGGGTAAAGGTCTCCAAGGTCCAGGTGTAAGTCTTTGGCTCCCTGGGCGTGTTGAGTGCTGAGGGCTGAGCTCGGGGCTTTCAGGGTCTTCTCCACTGGAACCACATAACCCTAACCCATCAGGCAGTTTCTCAACCTCCACCATACACACACCCCCTTTCTTCCTCCCAGCCTCCCCAGCCTCCCCAGCCTCCAGCGTCTATCACTCCACACTCTGTGTCCCCGGGGGCACATGATTTCACTCCCACTGGTAGGTGAGGACATGCCCTATCTGTCTCTGTGTGTCTGCACGCTCTCCCTTAAGACAAGGGCCTCCAGCTCCATCCATAATGGAAAACACAGGAAACCATTCTTCCTGTTTGTGTGTGTGTGTGTGTTTGTTATTTTCTATGTGGACTAATGTATTCGAAACACGTTGATGGAATGGCTACTGTGGACCAACGCGATACCAAGGATATCCGCCCAAAGCAAATTCGCTGCAGGCGGAGACTTCATGTCTGAGGGAAACCGCCTCCCCCCAGAAACGGAGACCCCCAAACTCCTTACTCCTCTCTACCCACGGGCCAATACAAGGAATCAGAGACGGCTCTAAGCCACTTCAGGAATTTCCCTGGCCCTCCTCATCCGCTCCCATTCTGGTCTTTCCTAGACTTTCTCTACTCACCTTGAGATCTTCTCCCCCTGCAAGGCTGACTCTGACCCTGAATCTTTGAACCTGACATTTCTATATGATCTCCACCACAGCCTTTCACTCTTAGATCTCCCCCATCCCTCTCATCTTTCAGGAACTCTTTCGCTCTTTTTTATTTATTTATTTATTTATTTTTTGTCTGCACACACAGATGTTTATTGTTTCCCCAGTTCCCCGGTGTTAAAGATGCAGGGTGAGGGGGCCTTGGAGGCCCAGACCAGGCTCCTGTCTAATTCTTCTTGTCATGGGTGCCAGCAGCCTTTTGGCCCCTCCCAATAACCTGAGTTACCAGTGGTCTCTTCCCGACCTGCAATGTCCTTGCCCTTACCCTTGCCACTGTCGTCCAAGCGCTCCGCGTGGCTGCCGGTGTATTGCTGGTGTTGGTGAGACGATCCACAGCACCCGCCCTTGCGGCTTGGTGGAAGCCAACGAATGGACTTGAGCCCGCTTCCTCCTCCTCCTCCAAGATGGCCCTGAGATCCATGGAACAAGTCCTCGCAACTCTTAACTCTTCCTTGAGCGTGGGGCCGCTGCTCTTAGGGTCCAGAGCCATCCACACCCAAGGGGAGGGAGTCCAGGGCACAGAGGGACGGTGGATTTTTCTTTCTCCAGTGGACTTATTCGGACCAGGCTGCTGTGACAGGACCTCATTCAGTGACCACTAGTGGTGGCTGGATTCTTGCCCTCCATGAGTTGATAAATGTCCTGTAGGCCTTGGTCTGG
>NW_003852467.1:1695340-1695591 GCF_000181295.1 Otolemur garnettii
CTTCCGTGAACTGCTGAAACGTGATGGTTCCGGCATCCTTGGCCTTGACTTTGTTGAACACAGTGTCCACATCTGCGGAGGTGACCGTCTTGCCATCCGTGATGCCACAGTCCTGGCATAGCTTGGAGGAGTTCTTGTTGTTTATTTCAGCGCCACTGCTTGAGGAGTCTCCGAGGACAGCGAACCGCTGGAATGTTTTCTCTGCTTCAGATGCCATGGTCAGCTAGAGGTAGGGGTGGGCAGTGGGGAGG
>NW_003852467.1:1695713-1700770 GCF_000181295.1 Otolemur garnettii
CCCCTCCCCTGTACCCCTCACCCCCATGCTGCCTGCCACAGCCACCACGTGAGCCTCCCCTTCCCAGCACTGGGAATGCCAGGTGGATCCCAGGTCCTGACTCATCCCCCATTCCCCCACCACTTTTGTGTACCTAAGAGTGGCCGGATGGTCTCTGAGCCTTCCTCCCCTTCATGTGTGTGCAGATATGTGCAGGAGGCAGCTGGCTGGGGAGACTGGGGGCCAGTCAAGGAGTCAGAGGGGAGGCCAGGCAACCTTCTGTGACCTCAGCAATGCCTATGTGACATCATTCCTGGCCTTAGCTTCAGCCCCTGCCTTGGGAGGAGGGCTTAGGGTCTCCCTACCTTGTCCAGTGAACTGAAGCAGCTGCCAACTTTCTGACCTTTTCAGATGACCAAACTCCTTAAACCCCCCCTCCCTGACTTAGCCCACCTAAAGCAACTTCAATGCCATTGACTGTGCTTGGAACTTCTTTCCCCCCAAAATTGAATTCATGATCTTTAAAAATTTTTGAGGCACACTGGTTGAAAATCACTGCTCTAGGGGGAATCAGGGCCTGATGGTGGCAGCCAGGCTCAGTGACAGCGTGAAGGCCATTCCCAGGCCATGCCCTCCACTACGCTCCCATCAGCCGGTTGTAAACAAAGTGCTTTGGTTGAGTCGTTTTAAAACTGTAAATCAATTCCGTCTACCTTTGTTTCACTTGAGCCATGATAGCTGTAAAATCACTATGTTCACATTGACATTAATTTAAGGTATCATAATGAAAAAAAATGTCATTTATGTTACACTCAAACAGTCTAGCTCCACCGGGGAGGAGGAGGAATTGAGCGGGATTTCAGGAAGGAGGCGGTGCTCAGTGCGCATGCTCTCCCCACTCAGCGCTGGGGAGCAGCCCTGGTTCTGGACTTCATCCCTGAGAACTGAGCTTGGGAGGTTGAACGAGTTGCTCCAAGATACTCAGAGGAAAAAGGGAGCACTCAGGTTGCACACAGCCTGGACTCGGCTTCTCCCCCTTGCCACCAGCTCTGCAGGCAGGAAACGCCACGTAAGGACACGTGCTGTGGAGACTGAGCCATCGAATTGTCCCTTCAGTGTTTCCTCCACCAAGTTCAGTAAGAACGCAGTCACCAGTATGAATTGCCCTTTAGATTCTGTTCTGGAAATTGATTCAGGCCGGGCGTGGTGGCTCTTGCCTGTAATCCTAGCACTCACGGAGGCCAAGGCGGATGGATGGCCTGAGCTCAGTTCAAGACCAGCCTCAGCCAGAGCAAGACATCGTCTCTAAAAATAGCTGGGTGTCCTGGCAGGTGCCTGTAGTCCCAGGTGCTCGACAGACTGAGGCAAGAGACTTGTTTGATCCCAAGGTTGTTGTGAGCTGTGAAACCAGCACTCTACTGGGGTGAGAAAGTGAGACTCTGTCTCAAAAAAAAAAAAAGAAAAAAAAAAAGAAAATCAATTCAGAAAAACATAATGACTGTATTAAAAATACGAGCCTTTATTTTTCTGTTTCTTAGTAGATGTCACCATATTTCTTTCAGTACAGGGAGCAAGGTTTGAAAATGCCAGCTCCCTCAATGCACACACTTTAGCACTGGGTTATGATATTTTTTAATTAAATTTTTTTTATTATTTTATTTACTTTTTGTGTTAAATATTTACATTGTATCCTGAGACACTGCTGTATTCCTTGATCACTTCTAAGAGTTTTGAAGTTGAGTCCCTGGGATTTTCCAGGTATAGGATCATATCATCAGCAAAGAGTGAGAGTTTGATCTCTTCTGACCCTATTTGGATACCCTTGATCATTTTTCTCTTGCCTGATTCTGAGGGCTAAGTCTTCCATTACTATGTTGAATAGCAGTGGAGACAGTGGGCATCTTTGCCTCATTCCTGTTCTGAGTGGAACTGTTTTCAATTTTAAACCATTCAATATAATATTGGCTGTGGGTTTGCTGTAGATGGCCTCTATTAGTTTAAGAAATGTTCTTTTATGCCTATTCTCTTAAGTTTTCTGATCATGAAAGGGTACTGGTTATTATCAAAGGCTTTTTCTGTGTCAATTGTGAGAATCATATGATCTTTATTTTTTATTTTATTGATGTGATGTATTATATTTATAGATTTGCAGATTTTGAACCACCCCTGTAACACTGTAATAAAACCAACTTGATCATGGTGTATAATTTTTTTGATGTGTTGTTTAATTTTGTTTGCTAAAATCTTAGTGAATATTTTTGCATTGATATTCATTAATTATATTGGTCTATAATTTTCTTTGTTTGTTGGATTCTTTCCTGGTTTGGGTATCAGGGTGATATTTACTTCATAGAATGTGTTGGGAAGTATTACTTCTTTATCTATGCTTTGGGAAACTTATAATATAGGTCCTCCTTCCTCTTGAAAGTTTTGATAGAATTCAGATGTGAAGCCATGTGTTTCTGGACTTTTCTTTTTTGGGAAATTTCATATTGTTGATTCTATTTCAGTGATTGATGTAGGTCTATTCAAGACTTCTCATGCTTTCTGGTTGAGTCTAGGAAGGTGGCGTGCTTCCAGGTATTGGTACATTTTCCTCAGATTTTCATATTTCTGGGAATAGAGATTTTTGTAGTAATCATTGAGGATTTTTTGAATTTCTGAAGTGTCTGTTGCTATTTTTCCTTTATCATTTCTGATAGACAATATTAGAGGTTTCACTTTTCTATTTCTGGTTAGGTTGGCCAGAGGTTTATCAATTTTACTAATCTTTTCAAAAAACCTACTTTTTTTTTCATTGATCTTCTGAAGCATTATTTTGTTTTCAATTTCATTTATTTCTGTCCTAATTTTGGTTATTTCTTTTCTTCTGCTGAGTTTGGAGTTGGAATGTTCTTCCTTTTCCAGTTGCTTGAGATGATCCTTTAAGTTATTGGCTTGTTCTCTTTCTGTTTTCTTAAAGAAGGCTTCCAATGCTATAAATTTCCCTCTTAGGACTGCCTTTGCAATATCCTACAGGTTTTGATAATTTGTATCTTCATTATCATTTTGTTTCACAAATTTGGTGATTTCCTTCTTAATCTTGTCTTTGAACTACCGATCATTCAGCCTAAGATTATTTAGTTTTCATGACTTTGAGTATGAGGATTCCTGTTGCTGTTGAGTTCCACGTTTATTCCATAGTGGTCTGAGAAGATGGAAGGAATAATTTCTATACTTTTAAATTTACTGAGGTTAGACTTGTATCCTAGGCTATGATCTATTTTGGAGGATGATTCGTGGGCTGATGAGAAGAATGTACATTCAGTTTTATTAGGGTGAAATGTTCTGTAGAGGTCTGTAAAGTCCATTTGTTCTAGGTTCTGGTTTAAGTCTAGTATTTCTTTGTTTAGTTTCTTCTTGGAGGATCTATCCAAAACTGTCAAAGGGGTTTTAAAATCTCTAACAAATATAGTGCAGGATTACATCAAGTTGTTCACATCCATTAGTGTCTAATTTATGGATTGAGGAGCATTCTAGTAGGGTGCATAAATGTTAATTATCGAAATCTCTTCATGTGGAGTGTTTTCCTAGACAAATATGTAGTGATCATCCTTATCTCTCCTTATCTTTGTTGGTTTAAATCCAATTTTATCTGCTACTAAAATAGCAATCCCTGCTTTTTTCTGATTTCTCTTTGCCTGTATTATACAACTATATCCCTTCACCCTAAGTCTGTTGGTATCCTTTAAGGTAAGATTCTTGTATACAGCAGATATCTAGTCAGAGTTTACGTATCCACTCAGCCAGCCTGTGCCTCTTTAGAGGACAATTTAAACAATTCACATTAATTGAGAGAATTGATAAGCCTGGTTGTGTTTTGGGTGTCATGATTTTTGGATGTCCAGTGGACATTTTTAATCCTTCCACCACTGTGGAAGTTGGGTTTCATTCAAAAATTTCTGGGTGAGTTTACTTTGGAGGTAGAGCATTGTGCTGGTCATTGTGGAGGAAGGGTCTGAGACTATCCTGAAGAGCTGGTTTCGTTATGGCAAATTTCTTCAACATGTGTACATCATTAAAGTATTTGATTTCTCCATCACAAATGAAACTCAGTTTAACTGGATACAGGATCCTGGGCTCAAAGTTGATTTGTTTTAGGAGGCTGAAGGTTGACGACCATCTTCTGTCTTGAAACATTTCGGCTGAGAGATCTGCAGTCATTCTGATACTCCTCCCTTGGTAGGTGATGCTTTTCTGACGTCTGGCTGCTTGCAGAATTTTCTCCTTTGTCTTAACTTTGGCAAAGTTAATCACAATGTGTCGAGGAGATGCTTTATTTGGATTGAGTCTTGCTGGGGTTCTGAAACAGTCTGCTATCTGAAGTTCTGTATCTCTTGCAATGCTTGGGAAATTCACCTCCAAAATCTCTTAGAGTAGAGCATCTGTACCTTTAGGGTGGATTACATGTATTTTTGACCCATTTGAATTTCTTATTATCCCCACATGATTTCTTTCTTTCTTTCTTTATGTCTGTCTTTCTATCTGTCTTTTTTTCATTCTTTCTTTTCCTTCCTTCCTTCCTTCCTTCCTTCCTTCCTTTCTCCTTCCTTCCTACCTTCCTTCCTTCCTTCCTTCCTTCCTTCCTTCCTTCCTTCCTTTCTTTTTTGTTGTTGTTGCAGTCATTGGAGTTTTAGCTGGAAGAATCCAGGTTTGAACCCACCACCCTGGGTATCTGTGGCTGGCTCCCTGCCAACTGAGCTATGTACACTGCCTCCCCACATGATGTCTTGAGTAATCATTTCTGTTCATAATGATACATAGTGCACTGACTTACATGAGATTATTACTTAGTTGTATATAGCTGTAACAATATTACATAATTTCATTTAATATAGCTTTGGAATAATACTTGATTTAAGACAGGATACGTTTTTTCAATTTATTCATAAGCATTTTTTCCTTTAATCCAATCACATTTTTAGGACTATACCTAATACATGTTCACAGTTATAATACAATAAGAAAAAATGGTAATTTTGTTAACGGCTGTCCAATTTATCTCCATAACACACCATTTAACTCCCAGAAATAATCTG
>NW_003852467.1:1715791-1731634 GCF_000181295.1 Otolemur garnettii
TATTTTGAATCAGACAAAAGTCTAATAACCAGGATCTATGCAGAACTTCAATTAATTTATAAAAAAAATTCCAACAATCCCATACATCAATGGGGAAGAAGCATGTATAGAATCTTCTCTAAAGCTGATAGACGAATGGCTGCTAAGCACATGAAAAAATGCTCATCATCCCTCATTATCAGATAAAATGCAAATTAAAACCACCCGGAGATATCATCTAACCTCAGTGAGAATGGTCTAATATCACAAAATCTCAAAACTGCAGATGCTGCTGTGGATGTGGAGAGAAAGGAACACTTTTGCACTGCTGGTGGGACTGCAAACTAATACAACCTTTTTGGAAGGAAGTATGGAGAAACCTTAAAGAACTCTACCTAGACCTCCCTTTTGATCCTGCAATCCCATTACTGGGCATCTATCCAGAAGGAAAAAAAGCCTTTTATTACAAAGACACTTGTCCTAGGCTGTTTATTGCAGCCCAATTTACAATCACTAAAATGTGGAAACAGCCTAAATGTTTTTCAACCCAGCAATGGATTGATAAGCTGTGGTATAGGTATAGCATGGAATATTATTCAGCCATCAAAATAATGGAGATTTTACAACATTTATACTAACTTGGATGGAGGTGGAACACATTATTCTTAGTGAAGTGTCACAGGAATGGAGAAGAAAGAATCCTATGTATTCAACTTTGATATGAAGACAATTAATGACAATTAATGACATGGTGGGGCATGGGGGAAGGGGATACTGGACAGAGAAGGAGGAAGGGGATGTGGGCAAGGAAAAAAAAGAAAGGAAGAAATTAGTGACTAATTCTTATATAAATTGTATTTAACTTGGACCAAAGTACATTACTTAAACATTAGTTTTTAATTCAACATGTTAATATGTTATATTGCATCCTCATTTATAAGTGAAATATGTTTATAATTTCCCCTTTATAATAATATATTTTCTCCAATTTTAATATCAGGTGTATCTAGATTAAGCAGAATGATTTTGAAGTATTTTTTTTCTATTGTCCGTAAGATTTGGCATGATCTGTGTTTTTGTAATTATCTATTACTTTCATTTATAAGTATTAGTCATCTATTTTTTTGAGACTTTGGAAAAAACAAAATGAGAAGAAGTTAACTGATCAAAGTATTCTATAATAGACATACTTCTATCTGACAATGTAAATGTTACTTTCTTTGCATTATTACTATTATTGCTTAATATTTTGTTTCAGCAATTGTCTGATTTCTTTTCTGAATGTACTTATCTTAATTCGTTCTTTATGAGGTTTTTGTTCTCAGTCCTTATGTTAAATATTGTTATTGTCATTAAATTTAGCCTTTTTAATTCTGTAAAGGCAAAAGTGGAAACCTAAGATACACACGTAAAAGTAAGAAAAATTAATAAAAAAGAAAAAAACATTGTTAGCTCAAATACAGGATCAACATCAAGAGAAAGAAGGATAATGGAAAGGAGTGTAATACAAAAGACAAGATGATAAAGGGCAAAATATAGAATTGGTTTAAAAAATGAAAATTTTAAGGGTAATCAAGAAATCTCTTAAAAAGACTGAGGAAAAGAAACAATGAGCATGGGATTAGAGACTAAAGAAATATTTGTTTCCTCTTTCACTCAAGAGCATTCATTTGCAATCAAATTTCCACATTAATCCTCTAAAAGATTGACCTGAAATATATTCAAATTTCAATTTTTTATGGAAAATATTGTAAAAATTTAACAGGTGTGTACCTTTCTATTAAATATAATTCACACATACCCAGAAGCTAAATCTCAGTGTATACATCAAGGGCACATCATGCATAAATAGCAAAATAGAATAGGGGTCAGGTAATGCTAGAGAAATAGTCTTCATCAAACAGATTCAGTCTTGTGATTTCCACTCATTTGTGAACAAAGTCCTGACTCTTCTCAATTCTGAAGTGCATTGTTTTCTTGCTGCATAAACTCAAAGGGATTCTTTTGTTGTTTTTCCCGGTATTGGAATAATTGAAAATAAAAGAACAGAATGATTTCCTTTTGCCTAAACATACTCTTTTGATTTGCTCTGATTTATGGTAAAGTTTTGGTTCTGGTATTACTTTTTTATGATACTTATTTATTTCCTGCATACTTTATCTCAGCTGTTATTGTATCTTTCCCTAATTTTGCCAAATATTGAAATTCTTCAGAAAAACCACAAGTAGAAATGTACAAAATTATAATTAATATCACTTAATTATAGATGTCTTCAGCAGTAGAAAAAATGTGATGTTTCATTTTTCTCAACCGAAATTTTTCATAGTGTTTCAAACTCTTACTGAAGTACGAAGTCACATTTCAAAGCAAAAGAGAAAAATATTCAAATGGGAAAGGATCCCTAATTTAGTAAGTGACTTAATCAGAAAAGGAAAGAAAGTCACAATGTTTCTCTGTCTCTTGATGAGATATAGAGCTGTGGTCCCCAAACCCAAGGGCCACAGACCAGTGCCAATTCAAGGCCTGTTAGGAACTAGGCCAGACATCGTCACTATATGAGCTCCTCCTCCTATCCCAATCTTTCTACTCCTGTCTGTGGAAAAATTGTCTACCGTGAAACCAGTCCCTGGTGCCAAATATGATGGGGACCAAAGATATAAAGGATTTGGAAGAGTAGGGAAAATTTATGAGCATAGCAAAAGGAAGATTAATTTCACTCAAAAAAATGTAGGAAGTAATTTAAGCAAATAAACATAAAGAAGAAATTTCTTAGAAATAATTTGAAATCACTTTGTGGAATAATTTATTAAAAATTTATTTTTATAGCAAAGTATAGATCCAGATGTTCTTATGTATTTTCAGCCTTCTTCCTGGTATCTGGTGTGGTTTCTTTTGTTATGGTTTCTTCTGTGTGTGTGTTGAGGGGGGAGGTTGGTGTGAGTTTGAATAGATGAGGGGACTGAAGGGAATGTTTAGGGTAGAAAATCAAATTGAATGAACATGTAATTATAAAGAAGCTGATATTTCTACATCAGTAAAATATTTTGGATATTTTATATCACTTCATTACTCAATTCACATAAATGCTAATATGTTACATTAAGGGAATATTAAGGTTCATTTTAATAATTTGTCTAACATCACACAGTGAAGTAGTTTAGAAACAGTGCTATTAATCCAGGTTGTTTTGATATCAATTTCTGTGTTTCTCCTTCTTACTAAACTCTAGCTCATTAACAGTACACTTTTATACTCCAACAGAAATAAAAGAGAAGCAGCATTTTTTAATGGGCAGACATTTGTTAATAACACCTACCTCACACATCTATCTATCCTTCTTTCACCTATTTATTTATTCAGTAAATGCCGTTTTGCCTCTAATTATATACTGGGATCTGGGAAAATAATGTTAAACTAAGAAGAGAAGAGATCCACTGTGGTTTGAACATGTTTAAAAGACACAATTTTGATTATTATTCTTCATGATTATAAACCTGTCTAATTAAGAAAGCTAATGTTAAATTATAAATGGAATATAGACTTTGAATAGAAGCATAGTTAAGTTCTAATCAGCTTGCCCTTTGACCCATTTCCTTATAATTGCTGGCAGACCACTCTTTAGCTCTTTTCCTTATATTAATAATTTTCTACTGCATATAAATTATGTAGACCCTGTCACAAAGCACTAGCTTTCCTCAATTGTTTCTATAAGATGACAGCTTTAATGTTGAGAAACCTCAAGTCTCTACTTGTGATGTTTTCCAAACTGCAGCTTTTGATAGGTCTGGTGATGCCCGCCAGTCTGAAAACCCTCCAAGGTACTGACTCAGCACAAGAATGCAATTTTCACATCTTCATGATCCCACTTCCTCCATGCCTCAACTGATCAGTGGCCCCAGCATCTCATTCTCTGACCCACCAAAGTACCTTAAAAACCTCAGTTCAAGACCCCTTGAGGAGGTGGATTTGAGGTTCTCACCCACCTCCTCACTTGGGTGCCATTTGATTATGAAATTCTTTCTCTGTTGCAACACCCACTATTTTGGTGTATTTGTTTGTTACTGGGCAATGGGCAAAAACCTGGTGTACTTATAACACCCCCATTCCAGAGCGGGCACTGCTCTACAACCAAAAGGAAATAAGGCGTGTTCATACAGGCCTAGAAGAATCTAGGTAAACAGGCATTGTGGTAAGTATAAGAAATGAACAAGTCTAAGTACAGAAATGAATGATTCCACCCCTATCTTTGGGCCTACATGCTGAAGGGTCCCATGTATACAGATTAAATTAATTTGTATGTTTTATTCTTCATTTAATTGACATCTTGTCAGTGATTTTTTTTTTTTTAGCCAACTTTCAGAGGACCAAGGGGAATTGGGCTTTATCAGTGTAAGGAAGTTAGAGGTGGGCTAATGAGAAGTGTCTTATTTAGCTTTCTATGTTTTTACCTGAGTTAAAAGTAGGTGAAAAATATAGAGAAGTTATCAATGATTAATCAAGTTCTGACCATTCTGGGCTGATTGCCTCAGACATTGCATTTCGGCTTTCCACGCAGGTTGCAGCTGAGGTTGTGGGTCAGGGCTACACTGTTATAAATGGTTTGGCCATTGTCTTTTTTCCTTCTCTTGGGGCATGTTCTTTGTTCTTAGCAAAGAAGGAAATCACAAATCCTTTTTTGTCCTATTGTTCCACACGTAAGACAACAGATAATTACATTTGGATTCACCATTGGCCCATAATTTTTGTCCCATACCCCAATACTTCAACATGTCTCTAGAAACAGTGTAACCCATGACCTGCCACTGATAAATGACTAAGTAATGACAGGACAAAGGTGCAGGGAAAAGGTCTGGACAACAAAAGACCTCCTCCTGTAGGTAAGGGTTGGCAAATACTATAAGAAATATATGGGTTTTTTTAAGCATTAAAAGTAAAAATGGAATAAAGGACACTAACCAATCCTTTTTTCTCTGTCTTTGGTCCTTAATTGATTGAAGAATATATGTCTTTAATATTTAAAAAAAAAAAACAGTGTTCTCTGGACAACAAGGAGACAGCAAAAACTAAAATAAATGAGGTATTCAACATAAGTGGGAAGATGTCTGGTTCGGACATTTGAAGTGGAAGAAAAGCAGAGAGGAGGTAGGCTCTGGATATGTTCAAAATAATCACCCAATTTGCAGCACACTGTGATAGAAGTAGTATAGTGATAGCATTATAGAGACACTAGGAGATGACAACTTGAAGCTGGAAAGAAATAATGCTATGTATTACTCTGAGTGTCTGGATTTTATTAAGTAAGTGACAAGTGTCTTCAATGCTATATGTCTTGGAACAATGTGTAATGGCAAAATAATCCCACTGGAGAGAGGAACATGCAGGACCTTGTAAGCCAGGACCACACAGGCTAGAGCTGAGATATAAAAAACAGAAATACTCCCATAAGAACAGCATCAGTGCAATTTCACATTTATAAAAGCCAAAATGCAGGACAGTAGTTGTACGTGAGAGGTCTCTGGAGAAGGCAGAGTATGTTGTAAGGAGGTACAGATAGTAAGTTTTCAAGATTATGTGAATACTTAATCACAGAAGGGGTAAAAAAGGCAAATCATGACTCATGTACAGAAAAACATGACAAAATAAGATGAACTTCAGAACAATGGCAGAAAATGTATGATCACGATCAAAATGTAATTAAATGTTAGAAGCACCACATTAATTCATAAAATTTATGTTAAGGTTAATTGATTTTTCTAAATACAGGAAAATGTATAATATGCTTCACATAAACACATTCATGCTGCTATGTGTTAAGTTATTCCCTGACACTAGAGTTATAGAAATTTCTCTGTAACAATTTTCAAGTCTCAGGGAATTGAGAGTGGGTGTGGATGATACTTGGAAGCTTGTCAGAGCAAATCAGCAGATTGACAAGTATACTCGTATTATTTGTAGAATGTTTCTCTGGAAAAATTTGTTTTAGTTAAGCCATAAGTATAATGTGCTCACAATGTTTTCTTTCAAATTAGTTTATTTTGTCTTCAACTTCAATGTTGAGTGGCTCTTCCTTTAGCTCTATAGAAACATAATGCCTCTTTAGCTCTTCTCTTTCCATCACGGGTTTTAGATACCAACTTAGAAGGATGTTTTATTGCCAAAAAATTATTCACTATACCATGCATTATTTGGACTGTCATGGAGCCTAAAAGCACAGTGGAACCTCTGTGAGTTTACCACCCATGGAACTTTAACAACCTGGTCAACATTTGGGAGGTGTTCAACATAAGGAGCCAGTCCTACCTTACTGACACTCATGTGTGGTGCCTCTCTGGTCTGTGAAAATTACGTTACTTTAAGGATATGGTCAATGTAGGGTTATGGTCAACTATGGAGGTTCTACTATATTTTTCTTTAATACATTTTAGGAAAACATGATAATAAACTTGGTTTAGAGTATGGAATGAAGAAAACAGAGAATAAAGATAGCTTAAATTTGTAAGATATACATCAGCTTTGTTCTGGAGAGAGGAAAAATGTGTCACGAGGCCAGGGGCAGCTTGGGTAAGGGCAAAGATGCATAGGTAGAGAGAGTAGACCTCTTTTTTTTGGAGGTCATAATAGTCTTGGGAACTATTCTAGATGATCAAAGAAGGTAAAGGGAACTTCAGGTGAAAATTAAAACAACATAAAATTTTGAAAAATTTGGGCGGCGCCTGTGGCTCAAAGGAGTAAGGCGCTGGCCCCATATGCTGGAGGTGGTGGGTTCAAACTCAGCCCCAGCCAAAAACTGCAAAAGAAAAAAAAAATTAGAATATATTAGAGGTCTTATTTCATAATAGTGTAAGAGGATAAAATGATTTAGTGAATGTAAGAGTTTTCTCAAGAAAATTGACTGACTACAAGGTAATTGATGACATGGACAATGTACTATCAGTATTTACTTATCCCATATGCCTAGAAGAGTGTCTTATATATAATAATTCTTCACTAAGTTTTTGAAGTGATATCCTCATGGAAATAATTCGATAAACTTCCTCGAATTTATGTTGTCTTGTACAAGAAATAAGTTATGCACAAAAATGTGAATCAGTATATTATTCTATATTTTCTCTTATAGCAATACAAAAATCATATTAAGCTATTTTATTACTATATTTTCCACTAAAACATATTAATGGATATTTGATTTCAAAATAATCATAGCCTCTATTTATTTATTTATTTATTTATTAGAGACAGTGTCTCACTTTATTGCCCTTGGTAGAGTGCTGTGGAGTCACAGCTCACAGCAATCTCCAACTCCTGGGCTTAGGCGATTCTCCTGCCTCAGCCTCCCGAGTAGCTGGGACTACAGGCATCCACCACAACACCCAGCTATCCATAGTCTCTATTTAATTAACACTAAAATGTGCTAGGTATTTATTGCACCAAGTTCTCTACATATATTATCTCATTTATTTTTCACAATAATTCTATAAAATAGGCACTATTTTTATAACAAGTTTAGAAAATATAGAACTAAGGGTAACAGCTAAGGATTAACGTGCTGAGGATCCAGAACTTATACTCAAGCACCCATCAAGACATTGACTTCTTTGATTAATGTACACAGCTATGATTTAATAAAAATAAATAAATAAAATGCTCCAGAATTAAAAAAATATAAAATAAAATGACATCATAAATAAAAAAAAAAGACATTGACTTCTTGTTCAAAATTCTAAGCCAATTTAGGACACACTTCCCTATTTCTCACATAGCTCACACACTTCCCTATTTCTCACATAGTACCATATAAACTGTAATAAAGTTTTAGCAATTTGCTCGAATCACAAAGCTGGTAAGTGATAGAAATAAACTTAGATTTTGGCATAACATGTAAAATAACAGAACTAAAGAGACTTGGCGTAAGTATTAACACTTATAAGAATTACCCTCCAATCATAAACAATAATAAAACTAGATTAAAATATTAAGTGATTACTTTCAGGTATTAGTAAGCAATCAATGTGGGATTGTGACCCATGAGATAAAAGAAACAAATAAGACTTTATGGTTACTCCAGATTACTGTCTGGAGTCAGTTTCTAAGCCACAGTGTAGGAAATTTGAAACCAAATGGAGCCCAGTGAACCTTATTGACTTGATAAGAGAGGTATCAGTCAATGTTCATTCGGATTAAGGCAGCTGAAATTCGAATGGTAGAATACTGAAGAGAAGGGAACTTTATCTTTGGGTAAGACAACCAAAAGTTGTTTGGTGGGGGAACCCACTGAATTCATACAAATATGAGACTAGTTTGTGTTTCCACTATGCAAAAGGGCAGAGACCTCAAAATAAAAAAGACCCTTGGGCAGCGCCTGTGGCTCAAAGGAGTAGAGCACTGGCCCAAAATACCAGAGGTGGTGGGTTCAAACCTGGCTCCTGGCCAAAAACTGCAAAAAAAAACCCCAATAATAATAATAAAATGAAAATAAACCCTTCATCTTGGGCTATAGTTGGGTTATAGCTTTCATATGGGGGAGGAAAGAGGGGAGGATAGGTGGAGAGAGGGTAATTGGTGGGAGCACACCTACAGTGCATTTTATAAGGGTACATGTTAAATCTACTAAGGGTAGAATATAAATATCTTAACACAATAACTAAGAAAATGCAGTGAAGGCTACGTTAACCAGTTTGATGAAAGTATTTCTAATTTTATATAAAACCAGCACATTGTACCCCATAATTTCATAATGTACATAGTTATGATTTAATAAATAAATAAACCAGAAAGACCTCATTTAGAGACCTCTGGAAGATAATTATCATTTTAGTGAGATTTAAATAATTTTAGAATAAAAACTATACTGGACCGTCTTTAGCAAAGATTAAAATAAGTCCTGAAAGGATTATACTCATTACAAGTAATTTCACTTTGTTAAAACAAAGTTAAATGCTCTTTGAAGAGATGCAACAGAATCTATTATGCAACAAGATAAAATTCAGAATTCCATGCATCTAGTCAAAAATTTCCAATCTATTGATGAATAAATAAACAATCCCAGACATGAGTGAGATGTTTAAATTAGCAGACTAAGACCTTAAAATAGCAATTATAATAATGTTACATATGCTGAATAATGTAGAGGTAATAATAATGAACATGATGAATTGAGAGAAATGGAAGATATAAAAAATTCAAAAATGAAACTTCTAAAATTAAAATACTATACCTGATCATGTGATCTATCTACATATCTGTCATCTATCTATTGTATGAATAATAAAGTCAAAATAGAATCCCCCTAAAATACAAAGAATGATTGCAGTCTATGAAAAACCTACAATAAACATAAACACACAGGTTATAAATAAAAGGATATGAAAACTACACACATAGTGATCAAAAGAGAAGAGTAGTGTCTATGTTATTATTAGAACAATTAATTTTTCGAATAAGGAATATTATCAGAGATAAAGAAAAATACCATTGATCTTTGAACAACACAAGTTTGATATGCAGTTTTACTTACATTGGGATTTTTTTCTGCCACTGGCACCCCTTGACACAGCAAGACCAACCCCACCTTTTTTTCCTTCTTAGCCTGCTCCATGTGAAGACTTCAGGGTAAAGACCTGTGTGATGATTGATTTCCACTTAATGAATAACAAATACATTTTCTCTTATAATTTAACATTTTTCCTCTAGGTTACTTTGTTATAAAAATACAGTATATCACACATATAACATACAAAATATATGTTGACTGTGTTATCAGTAAGGTGGATAACAGTAAGGCTATTATTGAAAATAGTTAATAGTTAGATTTTGAGGGAGTCAAAAGTTATACATGGATTCAGCACGTTTACCTCTGTGTTGTTCAAGAGTCAATTGTATTTCATAACAAAAGGGGTCAAATTACCAAGAGGATGTAATTTTAAATGGAGACACATACAATGGCAGAGTTCAAAAACTATAAAGCAAAATGACATAGAACTAAAAAAAAAATAATAATACCACAGGTACAGTTGGAGACTTCAGCATTTTTTCCTTGATAATTGGTAGAACATATCTACAGAAAATCAGTAAGGATATGGAATATCTGAACCTCCTACAAACTAGCTTGGTATAACTGACATTTATAGAACACATGACACAGCAGAATACACATTATTTTCAAGAGCAATTAGAGGATCTATAAAGATAGAACATATGCTGGGAGAGGAAATATTTCGCACCAAGCTTAATCGCATTGTAATTGTTCAATGCTGTATAAAAAATACATTGTTGCCCTTACCTCTCCCCATATATAAACAAACTGAAATTAATTCTACAATTTAATGTTAGAGATAAAACTATAAAACTTCAAGAAGAAAATAGGAGAAAATGTGAGTAGTGTTAGGCAGCAATTTCTTAAGAAAATAAACGAATGATAACAGAAAAAAAAAGTTTTGCTCCATTCAATAAAAAAAAAAGTTTTTCTCTTCAAAAAATATGAAAAATATCGATAAGCAAACAAAAATGGAAACCAAAGACTGGGAGAAAGTATTTAGAAAGATGTATCTCTTGGCTCAGCGCCTATGGCTCAAGTGGCTAAGGCGCCAGCCACATACGCCTAAGGTGGTGGGTTCGAATCCAGCCCAGCCTGTCAAACAACAATGATGCTTGCAACCAAAAAATAGCCAGGCATTGTGGTGGGTGCCTGTGGTCCCAGCTCCTTGGGAGGCGGAGGCAGGAGACTCGCTTGAGCCCAGGAGTTGGAGGTTGTTGTGAGCTGTGATGCCACAGTACTCTACCCAAGGGGATAGCTTGAGGCTCTGTCTCAAAAAAAAAAAAGAAAGAAAGAAAGAAAGAAAGAAAGAAAGATGTATCTCATAAAGGATTTTTATCTAGAATATTTAAAAGAATTCTTGTAGCTCATTAATAAGAACATAATCAAACCAATTAAAATGAGAAAAAGATTTGAACAAACATTGAAACAAAGAACCTATATGACATCCAATAAGACTTACTATGCATTCTGAAAATGCAAATTAAAATCATAATGAAATACCACTATCACCCATTTTTTAGCAGTCTCACTCTTGGGTATTTACCCACGAGAATTTAAAACTCATGTCTATAAAAAACCCCTTATATGTGAATATTCATGACAGCTTTATTCACAGTAGCAAAAACCTTGTAACTATTCAAAAATTCAACAACTGCACAAATATATTCAAACAATGGGATATTGCTCAACAATAAGGAGCAACAAAATGCTAATACATTAGTTTGGCTAAATTGCAAATGCATTATGCTAAGTGAAGGAACTCAGACACAAAATATCACATTCTGTAGGATTCCATTTACATGAAATTCTAGGAAAAGGCACAACTATAATGAAAGAAAGAAAACAAGTGGTTGCCAAGGACCAGGAGTGGACCAAGGAGATTGACTATAAAGGGGTACAAAGGAACTTTTTACGATAATGGAAATATTCTGCATCTTCATTGTGGTAGCGATTATATAACTTTATTACATTTGTCAAAACTCTTAATTGTGCATTTAAAATTGGTAGATTTTATTGTATGTAAATAATAATAAGGCTGAGTTTTTTTTTTTTAAATCATATCCCCTTCCCCTAAAAGTCAAAATTAAAAAAGAAAAAAAAAACTATTTGGAGCCAAAGTGTTTGAGTTTGCCAGTCATTACTTATGTGACCTTAGAGAAATGACATACTCTCTTCTTGTTATCTGTACCAAGAGGATGATGATATCTCTCTTATATGGTTGTTATAATCTAACTAAGAAAAAGCACATAGATGAGTGCCCAGGACAAAGTGCTCAGTGAATTTTTAGTTTTCTCATCTGTTGCTCCTAATTTCACCACCAACCTAATACTCTGACATTGATCAGATCATTAAAATTGTATTTACTCTTTTTTTGACTTTAAAAATGTCATTATTGCATGGATCTCCATGGTCTTTCAAGCTTTCTGAAGCCCTAAAGTCTATAAAAGACATAGTTTTTTCTTTTTTCTTTTTTGGTACTCTATTAGAAGACATCTTTTGCAGAACTGAGTCAGGGAAGGTTTCTAAAAGAAGCAACTGAAACTTAAATTTATGTTTATATAATAAATGAATTTATTTTATTTGACAAAACTCTTAGGATGGCACATATTAAGTATTTGTACTTTCATATTAAGTAAACCACGTTTTACCATGGAGATGAACTAAACAAATAAATGAATTTTATCAAAATCCATTGTCTTGACAGTTTGCCAACAGCACATACTGTTTGTATAGCTTTGTTTTTATTTCTGATAAATCATGTAAAATTGTCTTCCAAGATTGATAAAAGCATTTCAATTTATTTAATGTAGTGAGTTTATTAGGCCTACAACTTTCTGTTGATGTAGGCTATTTAGAACAGCACAGCCAGGAGTTTATATCTGATCAGTATTTTCCCCTAGATACTTCACTGCCCCCTCCACTTCATGATGTGGTCCTTGGTAATGTAGTAATACTCAACTAACTGGAAGGCTACACATATCAGAAAGTAGACTCTTAGCAGATAGTTGGCAGAATTATTTGTTTTTCCTATTTAGTACACTTATATAAAAGTGATTTATAGTGGAATGAATTAGAATCTAATGGTGAAAAGGCTGAAGACTCAGGAATTACCTGAGCTACTGTACAGAATAGAAGTGGAAATTCCATTCTCTGAACATTTTGTCAAAAAAAAAAATCTTTCACTTTATACAAGGAAATAAAAAAAAATATGACAAGCTCAGCCAACCTAAAGTTCTTACATATAAATCATACATTTTCTTGTCACAATAAAACACAGTCCTTGCTTTCAAATCTCTGGCAAAAAATATATCAAGATTAATTTCAATTAATAAAATTTCCTGACATTTTCTTGGATTCTGCCTATGAAAATTCCTGATGATTGATTACATGTTTAATAAACAATATATATTGCAGCTGTCATGTTTTTGCTAAAACTCGATTTCCCTTCTGGTAATTGTGTGAAGGGAGAGGAGCATGATTACACTTCTTGTCAGCATTTTCTTGAAAGGTGTTTTATCTAAAGACAGCCAAACCTAATTCATCCACAGGCCTGCAGCCAATATAAATGCTTAGGGTACTGGTGGCTGTCATCATGCACTTACCTCATTAAAGATGTAAAACTCACATGGTTGCTTGCCCTCAGGACTTCGGAGACTCTCTGAATCTGAAATCAAGGCTCTCTGGCCACTGAGCTCATATGTTTTATCTTGAGTTTTCCCATTTTTTTTTTCTGTGCTCTGAGGAAATATCCTCCACATGAGGGTAATGATCCTTCAATAATGGAGTCGTAATAGAAGAGATGAGACTTTTCCTTCCCTTCAAAGGCTTCCATTATTCATCATATAAATGGAAGAGCATAGTGGTATTTCTGCCATGTTTGACTCTATATGACAGCAAAATCACAGTTCAGATTCAGCTCTCTCATCTTCAAGAAATTGAGAGATTAATTTTAATGAACAAATCATTTAGAAATCAGTTATTAAGTACACACTGTATACATTTGGTTTTCTAGCACATTAATTACTTCAGTAAAAGTTCAGTCAAGGAAGGATATAACTAAAGGCACTTAAAGCAATTGTAGAGTAATTCAAGATAGAAAACACAATCGACTTGCAAATTTCACATAATTTAAAAAAATGGAGCATTTTAATTTTTCTTTTTGAACTAATCTGATATGTACACAAACCACTACCTGGGAGAATAGGGAATATGGGGTGTGTGTGTGTGTGTGTGTGTTTATAATATAGTTTGAACCTTTGGTATTCACATTTGGTGAAACTTGTACTTTTGCAGTTCTTCTTGCCACTAGCTCTTCTTAAGGTTGAGTCCCATTTAATTGTCTTTATGAAGGCAGAGAAGATAAATTTCTTGTGGTTAATTTTCATTCCTTCTTCTGATATCCAAGGCAGTGCCCTCTATCCACCCTGTTGTAGCTGGTATTGCTAAAGTGTTGTGGGGTTTTTTGTCTTGATCAAGGTTTATTGGTTCTTCTTGGATGAAATCACTTCACTAGAGCTCCTATTGACTTACACACCCATGAAGGTTAGTCAGAGCATCCACTTTGCTCTTATCCTAATTTTGGAGTCCAGTTTTCTCTTCTGCTGAGAGGTCACCTCTCATTGCTTTCATGAACCCCATACCAGGCCAATTGCCCCACACTATAATGTCCTGACCAGACAAGGACCAAAGATAGTTTTAAAAACATAAACTTCAGAACTCCATTCTAGTGGTGACTGATACACAAAACCTCTGATGATTAAAATACCTGTGAAATATTTATAGCTCCAAATTGGCAATAGGATCACAAGACAAAGAGCAGAGAAGACTTTGAAATAAAACCAGAGTACATTTTCATTAACTGTATCTGCAAGGGGAATAAATTGAGAAGCATTTTTTTTTTTGAACTAGAACAAGAGAGATGACCCTAAAATGATATTAACCTAAATCCAAGATTCCAGGCTTCAGTGACCAGAATAATGTTATTTTCTTCCTCCTAAGAAGACAAACTATTGAAACAATCTTAGCCCTCCCTCTCTCTCCTTCTCTCATCTACATCCTTTTCCAGAATTAATCAAAATGATTAGAAAAAATATCAATCTCAAAGGGAGGTCATAATGGAGAAACTGAAGAACATAGAAGATATGACATAAAGGAATAATAAAATGACAGAAATAAATTCTTTCTTGTCAGTACTTAGAAGTATAAATCCTCAAACTTTGTTCATTTTGTGATTTGGGGAGCTGCTTTAACTTATTTGCATTTACATGTGAATTTAAGGATTAACTCATTAATTTCTACAAACATGAATTCAGGTGATATTTTAATATAATTATTTTGAATACATAGATTAATTTTAGGGTAATATGTCATAGTTTTGTGATCCATAAATCTGGGAAGTTATATTTTATTTAGATCTTCTTTAATTTTTTTGTAAATGTTTTGTAATTTTCATGATACAAGTCTTTAATGCTATTGTCAAACATTTTTATGTATTTTGTTATTTTTGATGCTCTTGGAAATTGAAATATTTTTCAAAATTCATTTTCAGATTGCCCACTACTAGCATATAGAAATAGAATTGATTTTTGAATATTAATTTTTATGTTTGTATATTGATCTCTTATGTATTGATCATTGATAATGGACTTTACATACTGTGATGTTGCTAGAAATGTTTATTAGTTTTCATAGTGTTTTTTTATAATGTTTTAAAGTAAATTCCTGAGGCTTTCACATATACATGATCGTGTCTTCTGCCAATAAAGCATTTTACTTCTTTCTTTTCAATTTTAATGCCTCATAGATGTTTTTCTTACTTAATTGTACTGGCTAGAAATGTAATTTCAATAGAAACAGTACAAGTGGGAAATATTGACTTATTCTTGATCTTAGATGGAAAGCACTTAGTCTTTTGCCATTAAATATGCTCTTAGCTATGGATTTTACATAAATGTCCTTTTCCAGATGGAGGCTATTCCCTGCTATTCCTAGTTTGTTGAGGGTATTTTTTTAATTAGTGAATGAATGGGTTTTAGAATTTTTCAAATGTTTTTAATGCATCTATTGGGGGATTTATTGAGATTTTAAGATTTTAAGGGTTTCATAATTTTCTTTATAAAGGTCCTTCACCTCTTTTGTTAGGTACATTCCTAAGCACTTCATTTTCTTTGGGGCTATGGTGAAGGGAATTGTGTCCTTAATTAACCTCTCATCTTGGCTATTGTTGGTGTATACAAAAGCAACTGACTTGTGGACATTGATTTTATATCCTGAGACATTACTGTATTTTTTTGATGACTTCCAAGAGTCTTGTGGTTGAGTCTTTGGGG
>NW_003852467.1:1731852-1741480 GCF_000181295.1 Otolemur garnettii
CTTCAATCAGTTTAAGAAATGTACCACCTATGCCTATACTCCTCAATGTTCTAACTAAAAACATTTTAGTTTTATGTAATGGATTTTATGTAATGCTTTTTCTGCATCTATTGAGAGGATCATGTAGTCTTTGGTTTTACTTCTATTGATATGATGAATAACATTTATAGACTTGAGTATGTTAAACCAGCCTTGCATTCCTGGGATGAAACCGACTTGATCCTGATGTATGAATTTTTTGATGATAAGCAGTAATCTATTCGCTAAGATTTTGCTGATAATTTTTGCGTCTATATTCATTAGTGAAATTGGTCTGAAATTCTCCTTTTTAGTTGAGTCTTTTCCTGGTTTTGGTATCAGGGTGATGTTTGCTTCATAGAATGTGTAGGGAAAGATTCCTTCCTCCTCGATCTTTTGGAATAATTTCTGCAGTATAGGAGTAAGCTCTTGAAAGTTTGGTAGAATTCTGGTGTGAAGACATCAGGACCAGGGCATTTTTTTGTTGGGAGTTTTTTTTTTTAATGTTTCTTTGATCTCAGTGCTTGAAATTGGTCTGTTCAAGAGATTTATTTCATCTGTGCAAAGTCTAGGGAGAAGGTGTGATTCCAAATATTGATCCATTTCCTTCACATTATCAAATTTCTGGGCATAAAGTTTCTGGTAGTAGTATTCAGAGATGATCTCTTGTATCTCTGTAACATCAGTTGTTATTTCCCCTTTATCATTTCTGATTGAGGTTACTAGAGATTGTACTTTTTTACTTCTAGTTAGTCTGGCCAAGGGCTTATCTATTTTATTTATTTTTTCAAAAAACCAACTCCTTGTTTCATTAATTTTCTGAGTGAGTCTTTTGTTTTCAATTTCATTGATCTCTAATTTAATTTTGGATATTTCTTTTCTTCTGCTGGCTTTAGGCTTAGGTTGTTCTTCTTTTTCCAATTCCATCAGATGGCTTGTGAGTTTGTTGATGCGCTCTCTTTCTGTTTTTCGAATATGGGCTTCTAAAGCGATACATTTTCCTCTGAGGACTGCTTTTGCTGTATCCCATAAGTTTTGGTAGCCTGTGTCATCGTTTTTGTTATACTCAAGAAAGTTAATGATTTCCTTTTTAATTTCTTCCTGCACCTAACTGTCATTCAGCATAAGGTTGTTTAACTTCCCTGCCTTTGTGCGAGGCTGAGTGTTATTGCTGGAGTTGAGTTCCACTTTTAGTGCCTTGTGGTTTGAAAAGATGAAAGGAAAAATTTCAATTCTTTTGATTCTGTTGAGGTTTGCTTTGTGTCCTAGGATATGATCAATTTTGTAGAATGTTCCGTGGGACGATGAGAAGAATGTATATTCTTAGCTTTGGGATGGAGTGTTCTATATATGTCTATCAAGCGCAGTTGTTCTAGGGTCTCATTTAGCTCTTTGATATCTTTGTCTAATTTCTGTTTGGAGGATCTGTCCAGCTCTGAGAGAGGGGTGTTAGTATCCTGTTATTATGGTGTTATAGGATATCATATTCCTCAGACTAAGCAAGGTCTGTTTCAAGGATCTAGGAGCATTTAAATTGGGTGCATAAATATTTAGGGTTGAAGTGTCTTCTTGTTGTACTTTTCCCTTGACCAATATGAAGTGACCATCATTGTCTTTTGTAAATTTAATTGCTTTAAATCCACATGTATCCAAAAATAAGACTGCAACCCCTCTTTTCTTCTGACTTCCATTTGCCTGAAAATTGATTTCCAACCCTTAACTCTGAGTTTTAATTTATCTTTCAACGTGAGGTGTGTTTCATGCAGACAGCAAATAGGTGGCTTGTATTTTTTCATCCAATCAGCCAATCTATGCCTCTTCAATGGGGAATTCAAGCCATTGACATTTATTGAGATAATTGACAACTGTGGTCGCATTCTATTCATCTTATTTTCTGAAAGGCCATTGCTTAGTTTTGTCTTTTGCATCATTGTGGAAACTAGGTTCTGTCCTTTAGTTTATGGGTGTTTACTTTGCTGAAGGTCCATTGGGATGGTCAGTGTATAGGACAGGTTGAAATATTTCCTGTAGAGCTGGTCTTGTTGTGGCAAATTTCCTCAGTTTTTGCATATCAACAAAAGATTTTATTTCTCCATCAATTTTAAAGCTTAGCTTAGGGGGATATAGAATTCTGGGTTGCAAATTGTTCTGTTTAAGTAGGTTAAAGATAGGTGACCATTGTCTTCTAGCTTGAAAAGTTTCATTAGAGAAGTCCATGGTCACCCTGATAGGTTTGCCCCTGTAGGTCAGTTGGTGCTTACTCCTGGCAGCTTGCAAAATCTTATCTTTTATCTTGACTTGAGATAAATTCATCACAACCTGCCTTGGAGAAGGTCTATTTGAGTTGAGGTGACCAGGGGACTTATATCTCTCTGAAAGGAGTATGACAGAATCTTGAGTGATATTTGGGAAATTTTCATTTATAGTATTCTCTAGAATGGCTTCCATTCTTCTTCCCTTCTGGGATACCTATAACGCATATGTTTGAATACTTCATAGAGTCCCACAATTCTATCAATGACCGTTCTGCTTTCTCTCTCTTCTTTTCAGCCACTTTAACAATCTGGGTTATCTCAAGAGCTTTATCCTCTATCTCTGAGAGTCACTTCAGTATGGTCTAATCTGTTGCTAATACTTTCTATTACATTCTTGAGTTCCCTAATTGACTGCTTTAGTTCCTTCAGCTCTGCTATATCCTTTCTGTATTCTTCATATCATTCATCCCTTATTTTATTCTGTTTTTGAATTTCCTTTTGGTTATTATCCACTTTCTCAGCAATTTCTTTCACTGTTTTTTGATTGTTTTCCACTTTCTCAGCGATTTCCTTCATTATTTTCATCGTATGCATTCTAAATTCCCCTTCTGTCATTTCTAACATTTCTTTATTGGAGGAATCCTCTGCTGAATCTCCCTCACGATCCCTAGAAGGGGTTACTCTGGACTGGCATTTCATGTTGCCAGGATTTTTCTGCTGATTCTTCTTCATGAGTGCTTTCTTATATCTGTTTCCTTACCCTAATTTTCCTTTCACTTCCTCTTGCTCTAAGTTACTATGCCACTGGCCTAAAGCTTTAATGAGTGCTTTTGGTGTAAGACCAGAAGGATGGGAAGATTGAGGAGCAAGAAGAGAAAAAAAGTTTTAAAAGAGAGAGAGAGAGGGAGAGAGAGAGAAGAGTGGGTGAGTAAAAGGAAGTGTTAACAAAAAGAAGAAAGGCATCAAAAGAAAGAAACAGGAGTAATATAGGTATATACAGGATACTATGACCCACCTTTAAAGACCCCAAACGCTGGGAGTTCCGGATTGGGTTTTTCTCTTGACGTCAACAGCTCTTTGCCAGCCAGCTCAGACACAGTACCCTGCCTCCACCAGGTGGACAGGAAAGACAAAAATACTACAAATCAAACCATAACAAACAAGCAAGAATCCTAGTAGGGTAAAATTGGGGGTAAAAAAACCAATAATAATAGGGGCAGAAACACTGGCAATAATGTAATTCTAATTATTAAAGAAGGCAAAAATGGAAGATTATATTTAAATGGAATAATGAAGAAGGAAAAAAGAAAAAGAAAAATGTCAAAAAAGTTGTAATTAAAAAAAACAACAACAAAGAAAACCTACAAAAAACCCAAAAACCTCCAATCCAAAAAACCAAACAGTATATATATTTTGGTAAATAGTGTCGGGGCAACAGGTCATCTTCTGAGGGATGAGAAGTTAAACCCAATGTTGATACAACTGTATGAGACTAGTGGCCTCAGCTGATTTCACAGACTCCAGAGGCTTAGGAGCCCAAATTTCTCCTCAGCCCACTTAAAATACACTCCGGACCATGAATGTTGGCCAAGGAGAAGCTTCCCAAGGAAAGCACTTATCCCTGGGATCTCTTCTGGTGTGGCTGCCTTCTTATCCAGTGCGCCAAATCCAGTTTCCCTCAATGCCCCGAAGGTCAAGGTCTGGCCCCGGTTGGCCAGAGGCAAACACTTGGATCTCTGCACTTCCCCAGTGTCTCAGCCCCTGCCTTTGGGCAGCTCAGTCACTAGATTACTCGCCCAAGGTCTCCCAGCCGATCCCTGCACTGCAACACATAGGAGCAGCTCCTGAGGGCAGCCCACAGCTGAATGGCATTGGCTCCTGATCAGCTCAGCAGCTCAGTCCGGGGCCCCACACAGTGCCCAAAGTCATCCACACACGGGGCCCAAGGTCTCTCAAGGCAGTTCAATGGAATTCCCAAGTCCAGAAAAACCAAAATAGCCCTTAGGCAAGGTTCTTCCCACTTGCAGCCTTGCTATTGCTATAGATACAGCTGTAGGAAGCCTCAGACTGACATAACAGGTACCCACTACTTGCCGGTTTTCCACCGCTTCCGTTCTGCTTGTGGGGTCCATAAGTCTCTCCCTGACTTCCTGGTTCACTAGAGGACAGACTTTGGGCAAAACCCACTGGCCAGAGATGCCTGGAGTCTTCTCTCTCCACTCTCACTGTGCCCAGTTACACAGAAGCTGCTACTTGGCCACCATCTTGATTAGATCCCCTGAGCTAGCAATATTCATATCAAAATTTCTCAGGAAAGAATATAGAATTTTTGGGATATGAAGCTTACAGAATCTTGATGAGACTCTTTAAGAGAAAGGATATAAATTTACTATAACCAGACAGAGCTTTGAAGGTCCTTGTACAAGTGAAGAACCCTGCAGTTTGAGTTTCATTAACTTCATAGTAAGTCTGCCCGTTTTTCTTTTCCTTTTTTTCTCATTATAGATTTACTGGAGGACAAAATATAACAAGGCTTCTACTATCATTCAATGTTCTGTTTTCACTAACTCGGAGGTAGCCAGTGTATAAAGAAACAGCTATAGACTTGGTAGAAACTCTCAGAGATTAAATTCTTATCAATGTATATGTTTGTATGAACAACATTGAATACAGATGGGATTCTGAACCAGACAGCCAATTGTTTGGTAATGCAACTTTCAATTTGAAAGAAGGAGCTAAATATAGAGAGACATTTGTAAAGAGTGTGACATACAGGAAATCACTTTCTATTTCTTATGGTGAAAATTAATATCTAAGTACAAAAGGAATTTTGTAAACAGTTGCCAAGAGTAAGTTTGCAGATTTTTATTTAAAATTATTGATCTTTAGCATTCTTATTTCTACTGCTAGAAAAGCAGTATGAAGTGATTAAAAAAAAACTTTCAGGCTTTGAAATTAAATCGACTTAATGAAAACCTTCAGTCTGACACTTGCTAGCTGTGAAATTCTAACATCTCTGAGGCTCTGTCATAGGACATAAGAATTGGAGAGGATAATGACCAGGCTGTTGTAAGGATTCATTATAATATTTATGCATTTACATTAATCCTATGAAATAAAATCATAGTCATCATTCTCCATATTATTAAACTATATACATGTATGATAGATATGTATATAGAGGGTGCCAAAAATGTACACACATTTTAAGAAAGGGAAAAAACGTATTAAATTATAATACTCATGTTACATTCTATTTCTGTAATAACAAGAGGTGCTCAAACATGACTTGTATTCATCTTTTGTTACTAGTATATATTATTACAACTTTAATAGTTTTTTTCCTTTCTTAAAATGGGTATACATTTTTAGCATCCACTACATAATGGATACAATTGACATTAAGAATTAGATACTGAAATTATACAAAGATTCACATTTAAAGCAGAAAATAAGCACATTATTCAAATTCTTTTCATTGTAATCTTCTAGGTCCAAAGTAATTTTCCAAAGTATTTTGCATTCATTATAATTATGGTAATGGTTTTATGTCATTACATACTTATAAAGGTGTCTTTCACCTCTTGTGCACCTTAGACTAGGCTACCACACACCATCACCTGCCCCCCACAAAAGTTGCATGTTAACAATAGTAATTTAAGCTATACCTGTTACACATTTGGATTTATAAAACATTATCAAAATGACATGTTTTTTCTAGCCTTATAAGAATTATTTTGTTTGAAGTTATGGGTCAGATTGAGTGGAAACCTACCTGAGCTATATGAGGTCAAAAATATCAGAAATATTTTTGAAAACATGGTCTAGAACAAAGGACAAATACATACAGAATGAAAGAGACCAGTGAAGAGCTGTTTCCCCAACAAGATAAAATCATAAACTTGCCCTATGACAGTTTTCAAAATTTATTTCATTTCATTAGCAAGAAAATAATTACATATATAATATTATTACATTTCATTTTTAGATTTTCTATTTTTAAAAACATATGGCGTAATTTACGTGCAAATATTCAATATAGTGAGCTTTGAGAAATATACACATCCACTAAGACCTAGTTAAGATAATAAATATTTCTATCATTCTAAAAATTTTACTCCTTCTCTTTTCTAAGAGAATGCTCAATCTAGAGAGAGCCAAACAATGTTGTATGTCATGATAACTTTTTTCCTATTTTAAAGTTTCATACAAAAGAAGCATATAGTAGATACTCATTTGTGTCTGGTTTGTTTTGATCAACATTGTGTTTTAAGAATTTCATATCATTGTGAACATCAGAAATGCAAGTAATTTTATACCTTTTTAGTAGTGAATTCAATAAACATAGTATAGTATTGATAAAGCTATTATGAACATAAACATGTAATTTTACATGTATTTTGGCTGGTGATCATTTTTATTCTTCTCTAAGAATACAGTTGTTCAGTCATAACATACTATCAAACTCATATTACAATTTTTGTTTTGTTTTGTTTTATTCTGTTACTAAGAAACTCTCAGTTATTTGCAAAACAAAGACGAACCAGTAGGCCAATAGTCATGTGTACTGGGAAAAAGAAGCCCTATTAAATAAGTGGTGCCAGGAAAATTGGATAGCCACATGCAGAAGAATGAAATAGGGCTCCTATCTACCACCACTCACAAAAATGAACTCAAGATGGATAAAAGGCTTAAATGTAAGGCACGAAACCATGAGAATTCTAGAGGAAAATGCAGGAAAAACTCTTGCAGATATTGGCCTAGGCAAAATACTTATGACTACAACCCCAATGGCAATCACAGCAATGACAAAAATAAATAAGTCAGATTTTAATAAACTAAAAGCTTCTGTACAGATAAGGAAATAATGAACAGAGAATATAACCTACCTACAGAATGGGAAAAATCTTCATAAGCAATATACAGTGTGGCCATAAAGTTTGTGTGCAAAGTTGAACACAATATCCAGTAAAGTTCTCATATTCAGAATCTACAACAAACATCTCAAGCAAATCTGCCAGGAATAAAAGCAAACTACCCCTTCTAAAAGAGGACAAAAAGATATAAACAGAAGCTCCTCAGAAGATGGACAAATGGCCAATAAACATATGAAAATCTGCTCAACATCAGTAACTATCAGGGGATTGCAAATTCAAACCACAATGAAATATCACCTTATCCCAGTTAGAATGTCTTTTATTAAAATGTTCAAAACAACAGATGATGGCATGGATGCAGAGATCAAGGAGTCATCAATTCGTAAGTGAGTTAATAAAATGTACTGTATGTATACCACAAAGTATTACCTAGCCATAAAAAGATGAACTGATGCTTTTTGCAACAATATGGATGGAACTAGAGACCATTATTTTCAGTAAAATGACTCAAAAATGAAAAAAAAACACAACATGCACTCACTATTAAACTAGAACTAAGTAAAGAGCACCCATGTAATCAAGTAAGTGGAAAACATGAGTAAATCAAGCAGTAGAAATAGGGGAGGAAGGGAGAAGCATAAACCTACTTAATGGGTATAATGGACCCTATTTGGGCGATGGGCACACGTATATTCTTGACTTAAGCATTACAAAAGTGAACCATGTAACCAAAAATATGCATACTACTTAATATCTTGGGGAAAAAGACACTTTCACAGATTATTTCTGGGAGTTAAATGGTGTGTTATGGAGATAAATTGGACAGCCGTTAACAAAATTACCATTTTTTCTTATTGTATTATAACTGTGAGCATGTAATATTAGGTAGAGTCCTAGAAATGTGATTGGATTAAAGGAAAAAATGCTTATGAATAAATTGAAAAAACGTATCCTGTCTTAAATCAAGAATTGTTCCAAAGCTATATTAAATGAAATTATGTAATGCTGTTACAGATATATACAACTAAGTAACAGAGATCAAAATACAGTCTCATTTAAGTCACTTGATATATTATAGAGATTGCACTATGTATCATCACGAACAGAAATGTTTACTCAAGAAATCATGTGGAGAGGCAGTGTACATAGCTCAGTTGGCGGGTCACCGGCCACATACACCCAGGGTGGTGGGTTCAAACCCAACCCAGGCCAGCTAAATCACCAATGACTGCACTAACAACAACAAGAAAGAAAGAAATCATATGGGGATAATAAGAAATTCAAAAGGGTCAAAAATATATGTAATCCATCCTAAAGGTACAGATGCTCTACTCTAAGAGATTTTGGAGGTGAATTTCCCAAGCATTGCAAGAGATACAGAACTTCAGATAGCAGACCATTTCAGAACCCCAGCAAGACTCAATCCAAATAAAGCATCTCCTCGACACATTGTGATTAACTTTGCCAAAGTTAAGACAAAGGAGAAAATTATGCAAGCAGCCAGATGTCAGAAAAGCGTCACCTACAAAGGGAGGAGTATCAGAATGACTGCAGATCTCTCAGCCAAAGCATTTCAAGCCAGAAGAAGATGGTAATCGACCTTCATTCAGCCTCCTAAAACAAAACAACTTTGAGCCCAGGATCCTGTACCCAGCTAAAATGAGTTTCATTTGTGATGGAGAAATCAAATACTTTAATGATGTACACATGTTGAAGAAATTTGCCATAATTAAACCAGCTCTTTAGGATAGTCTAACCCTTCCTCCACAATGACCAGCACAATGCTCTACCTCCAAAGTAAACTCACCCAGAAATTTTTGAACAAAACCCAACTTCCACAGTGGTGAAAGGATTAAAAATATCCACTGGACATCCTAAATCATGACATCCAAAACACAACCAGGCTTATCAATTCTCTCAATTAATGTGAATTGTTTAAATTGTCCTCTAAAGAGGCACAGGCTGGCTGACTGGATAAGTAAACTCAGACTGGATATCGGCTGTATACATGAATCTTACCTTAAAGGATAAAAACAGACTTAGGGTGAAGCGATATAGTTGTATAATACAGGCAAAGGGAAACCAGAAAAAAGCAAGGATTGCAATTTCAGTAGCAGATAAAATTGGATTTAAAGCAACAAAGAAAAAGAAAGATAAGAAAGGTAAACACCCAACATGAAGAGATTTTGATAATTAACATTTATGCACCCTACCAGAATGCTCCTTAATCCATAAATTAGACCCTAATGGATATGAACAAATTGATGTCATTGTGCACTATAATTGTTAGAGATTTTAAAACCCCTTTGACAGTTTTGGATAGATCCTCCAAGAAGAAACTAAACAAAGAAATATTAGACTTAAACCAGAACCTAGAACAAGTGGACTTTACAGACCTCTACAGAACATTTCACCCTAATAAAACTGAATGTATATTCTTCTCATCAGCCCACGAGTCATCCTCCAAAATAGATCATA
>NW_003852467.1:1741825-1757145 GCF_000181295.1 Otolemur garnettii
TTTTTTGGCGGGCCAGGCTGGGGATTCAAACCCGCCACCTTAGGTGTATGTGGCTGGCGCTTTAACCGCTTGAGCCACAGGCGCCAAGCCGAAACTAAATAATCTTAGGCTGAATGATAGCTGGGTCTAAGATGAGATTAAGAAGGAAATCACCAAATTTGTAGAACAAAATTATAATGAAGACACAAATTATCAAAACCTGTGGAATACTGCAAAGGCAGTCCTAAGAGGGAATTTTATAGCATTGGAAGCCTTCCTTAAGAAAACAGAAAGTGAGGAAGCCAACAACTTAATGGATCATCTCAAGCAACTGGAAAAGGAAGAACATTCCAACCCCAAACCCAGCAGAAGAAAAGAAATAACCAAAATTAGGACAGAAATAAATGAAATTGAAAACAAAATAATAGTTCAGAAGATCAATGAAACAAAAAGTAAGTTTTTTGAAAAGATTAACAAAATTGATAAACCTCTGGCCAACCTAACCAGAAATAGAAAAGTTAAATATCTAATATCATCTATTAGAAATGATAAAGAGAAATAACAGACACTTCAGAAATTCAAAAAATCCTCAATGATTACTACAAAAATCTCTATTCCCAGAAATATGAAAATCTGAGGTAAATGGACCAATACCTGGTAGGGCTCCATCTTCCTAGACTCAACCAGAGAGAATTAGAAATCTTGAATAGACCTCTATCAATCAATGAAATAGTATCAATAATATGAAATCGCCTAAAAAAGAAAAGTCCAGGACCACATGGCTTCACATCCGAATTCTTTCAAACCTTTCAAGAGAAAGGAGGACCTATACTATACAATGTTTTCCAAAACATAGAAAAAGAAGCAAAACTTCCCAACACATTCTATGAAGCAAATATCACCCTGATACTCAAACCAGGAAAGGATCCAACAGACAAAGAAAATTATAGACCAATATAATTAATGAATATCAATGCAAAAATATTCAATAAGATCTTAGCAAACAGAATTCAACAACACATCAAAAAAATTATACACCATGATGAAGTTGGTTTTATTCCAGGGTTACAGGCGTGGTTCAACATCTGCAAATCTATAAATATAATATATCACATCAATAAAATAAAAGCAAAAATCATATGATGCTCTCAATTGACACAGAAAAAGCCTTTGATAATACCCAGTATCCTTTCATGATCAGAACACTTAAGAAAATAGGCATAGAACGGACATTTCTTAAACTGATAGAGGCCATCTACAGCAAACCCACAACCAATATTATATTGAATGGTGTAAAATTGAAAACATTTCCACTCAGATCAGGAATGAGGCAAAGATGCCCACTGTCTCCACTGCTATTCAACATAGTAATGGAATTCTGAGCCCTCAGAATCAGGCAAGAGAAAGTGATCAAGAGTATCCAAATAGGGTAAGAAGAGATCAAACTCTCACTCTTTGCTGATGACATGATCCTATACCTGGAAAATCCCAGGGACTCAACTTCAAAACTCTTAGAAGTGATCAAGGAATACAGCAGCATCTCAGGATACAAAATCAATACTTACAAGTCAGTAGCTTTTATATACGCCAACAATAGTCAAGCTGAAAAAAAAAAAAACAAGGACTCTATTCCTTTTACAATTGTGCAAAAGAAGATGAAATATCTGGGAATTTACCTAACAAAGGATGTGAAAGATCTCTATAAAGAGAACTATGAAACTCTGAGAAAAGAAATAGCTGAAGATGTTAACAAATGGAAAAACATACCATACTCATGGCTGGGAAGAATCAACATTGTTAAAATGTCCATACTACCCAAAGCAATCTACAGATTTAATGCAGTCCCTATTAAAGCACCATTGTCATACTGTAAAGAACTTGAAAAAAAAAGTACTTCGTTTTATATGGAATCAGAAAAACCTCAAATAGTAAATACACTACTCAGAAATAAGAACAAATCAGGAGGTATCACATTACCAGACTTAAGGCTATACTATAAATCTATAGTGATCAAAACAGTCTGGTACTGACACAAAACAGAGCAGTAGATTTATGGAACTGAATAGAGAACCAAGAGATGAATGCAGCTACGTATCACCATTCAATCTTCAACAAGCCTATTCAAAATATTCAGCGGGGGAAAGACTCCCTATTTAACAAATGGTGCTGGGTGAACTGGCTGACAACCTGTAGAAGAGTGAAACTGGACCCCTACCTTTCACCATTAACAAAAATTGATGCTCACTGGATAAAGATTTCAACTTAAGACATGAAACTATAAAAATACTAGAAGAGAGTGCAGGGGAAACACTTGAAGAAATTGGCATGGGAGAATATTTTCTGAGGAGAACCCCCTGGGCAATAGCAGCAACACCAAAATTATGTTACTGGGATCTGATCAAACTAAAAAGCTTTTGCACAGCCAAGAGCACAGTAAGTAAAGCAAACAGACAACCTTCAGAATGGGAGAAGATTTATGCACATTACGCTTCTGACAAAGGTCTGATAACTAGAATCTAGAGAACTCAAACTAATCAATAAGAAAAGAATAAGGAACCCCATTTCTATGTGGGCAAGAGACTTGAACAGAAACTTCTCTGATGAAGACAGACGTATGGCCTACAAACACATGAAAAAAATGATCATCATCCTTAATCATCAGATAAATGCAAATCAAAACCACTTTGAGATATCACCTAACTCCAGTAAGATTAGCCCACATCACAAAATGCCAAAACTACAGTTGTTCGCATAGATGCGGAGAGAAGGGAACACTTCTACACTGCTGGTGGGAAAGCAAGCTAATACAGCCTTTTTGGAAAGAAGTTTGGAGAACACTCAAGGAACTAAAAGTAGGCCTACCATCTGATCCTGCAGTTCCTCTACTAGCTACATACCCAGATGATTAAAAATTATTTTACAACAAAGACATTTGCACTAGAATGTTTTTTGCAGCCCAATTAATAATAGGTAAGACAAGGAAACAGCCCAAGTGCCCATCGACCCATGAATACATTAACAAATTGTGGTATATGTACACATGGAATACTATGCTGCCATGAAAAAGAAGGACACTTCACATCTTTTATGTTTACCTGGATGGAGCTGGAACATATTCATCTTAGTAAAGTATCCCAAGTATGGAAAAAAATGTATTCAATGTACTCAATACTACTATGAAATCAATATATAACCACCTACACAATCATACGAATGACAAAACATAACTATAATCTATAAAGGAGAAGGGAAGGGGGGAGAGGGGATATGGGAAAAGAGAGGGAAAATGGGGGGGATCTCACCTAATATGCATGATGCAATGGCACATTTCAAAATTATTAAGGAATGAGTATAATTGTGATGTATCTGTTACTTGCTTAAATGTAAATATGTAAAAGAATAAATAAATAAAATAATAAAAAATTTTCAAAAAATTAAAAAAATTAAAATGTCATGCCCAGAGCTACGGTGTATAGATCCCTACCTTAAGATATATGAAAAATAAAATTTTACCTGTATAAAAGACCTAAGTATGTGGTTCAGTGCCTATTGATCAGTGGTTAGGGCACCAGAGCACATACACTGAGGCTGTCGGATTCAAACCCAAACCGGGCCTTCTGAACAAGAATGACAACTGCAATAGAAAAATAGCCAGGTGTTGTGGCAGGCACCGGTAGTCCTAGGTAGTCCTTCGGAGGCTAAAGCAAGAAAATTGCTTAAGCTCAAGAGTTAGAGGTTGCTGTGAGCTGTGATGCCAAGGCACTCTATCAAGGACAACATAATGAAACACTCTCTCGAAATAAAAATAATAATAATAATAATAAAAGACCTAAATGTGACAAAAAAATCTTTAAAGCTTAAAATACTACAGATACGCGCGCACACACACACACACACACACATATTGGGCTACATATGTGATATATATTATAAAGTTATATTATGAAATTTTTTGTCCACAAGCTAAAGAAGGATTCCTTAAATAAAACCCAAAATTGGTATGGAGATTCCTCAATGAATTAAAAGCAGACCTACCATTTGATCCTGCAATCCCTCTACTAGGTATTTATCCAAAGGAAAAAAAGACATTAAAAAAAAAAAGACACGAAGGGCCAGGCATAGTGGCTCACCTGCTCACCCCTGTAATCCTTGCACTCTGGGAAGCCTAGGCAAGTGGATTGCTTGAGCTCACAGGTTAGAGACCAGCCTGAGCCAGAGAAAGACCCCGTCTCTAAAAATAACTTGGCATTGTGGCAGGCGCCTGTAGTCCCAGCTACTTGGGAGGCTGAGGCAAGAGAATCACTTAAGAGCAAGAGTTTAAGATAGCTGTGAGCTATGACACCATGGCACACTACCAAGGGCGACAAGGTGATACTCTATCTCAAAAATAATAATAATGGTAATAAAATTAAAAATAAATAAATAAAACCCAAATATATAAACTACAAAAGAAAAGGATTGATAATATGGAATCTATTCAAACCAAAAATGAAAAAGTTCTGTTTACACAAGTCCCCATTACAAAAAAAAAAAAAAGGGAAAAGATAAACCACTGACCTGGAGAGGATGCTGGCAGCACATGTAACTGACAAAGAATTAGCAACTAGCATTTTGGATCTTAATAATTAAGATTTGTCAAAAGACATGAGTAAGAAGCTAAAAAGGCAAGCCACAGGATGAGTCGGGCATCTTTTGAACAGCCCCCCCAATTTTTAATTTCCTACATTAGAAGTAAACCTCACTGAAGTAGACACTGTAAGTTGATTTCTTGGCTTTCCTTGCAGCTGACACCAGGCACATTCATGTAATCTAAGTTCTGCCCCTGTGGGGCACCTGGGCTCAGAAGAAAGTCACAAGAGGAAGTTAGTGTCCAATGTGGAGCTTTATGATCAAGGTGGCAGCAGAGGCATCTGGCAATCAGGGGCACAGGTGACAGAGATTCTGACTGCCATGCCCAGCAGCAATGGCCATGGGGCTTTGCTGGAGGGAATCCTCGAAGACAGTTTGAATTTTCTTTTTTTCTTTATTATTTACCTGAGGATTCTTTGAGCTCCCTTATTAGACTTTTTAAAATGTTTATTTATTTATTTATTTTGAGACAGAGTGTCACTATGTCATCCTGGGTAGAGTGCCTTAGCATCACAGCTCACACCAACCTCAAACTCTTGGGCTTAAGCTATTCTCTTGTGTCAGCCTCCCAAGTAGCTGGGACTACAGGCATCTGCCACAACGCCCGTCTATTTTTTGTTGAAGTTCCCATTTTTGTTTGGCAGGCCTGGGCTAGGTTTGACCTCGCCAGGCCCTGTGTATGTGGCTGGTGTCCTAGCCTCTGAGCTATAGGTACCAAGCCTTTTTGAATTTCTAATTAAAAAAAACTTTAACTTCAAATAATCTGAAACTTGCAAAAAAGGGGCAAATATATTACATAGACTTTGCACATATTCAAGCCTTCTAAATATTAACATTTTATATAATAATAATACAATCATAAAAAGTAAGAAATTAACCGTGATACATTACTATTATCTAATTTAACGATCTTTTTTTGTTTGGTTTTTTTTTTTTTTTTGAGACAGAGCCTCAAGCTGTCCCCCTGGGTAGAGTGCCGTGGCATTACAGCTCACAGCAACCTCCAAGTCCTGGGCTCAAGCGAGTCTCCTGCCTCCGCCTCCCAAGTAGCTGGGACCATAATTTAGCGATCTTATTCAAATTTTATCAATTGTCCCACTAATGTCCTTTTTCTGGTCCAGGATCACACGTTCTCCTTAGTTATTGTGGCTCGCTCGGTCTGGGCCAGTTGTTCAGTCTGTCTTTTTCTTTCATGATCTTGACAATTTTGAGGGGTACTAGTCAGTTATTTGTTGAACATTCCTCAATTTGGGTGTTTCTGATGTCTTCTCATGATTCAATTCAGGTTCTGCATTTCTGCAAGAAAGCCACAGAAATGAAGGTGTGTCCTTCTCAGCCCATTATGTCAGGAGTCGCAAGTTGTCAATTTTCCCATTTTCTGGTGATTTTAACATTGATCACTTTATTTATTTATTTATTTATTTATTATTAATTTTTTTTTTTTGTAGAGACAAAGTCTTACTTATCACCCTTAGTAGAGGGCTGTGGCATCACAGCTCACAGCAAGCTCCAACTCCTAGGCTTAGCTGATTCTCTTGCCTCACCCTCCCAAGTAGCTGGGCCCACAGGCGCCCACCACAGTAACCGGCTATTTTTTTTTTTCTGTAGTTGTCATTGTTGTTTGGTAGTCCTGGGCTAGATTTGAACCTGCCAGCTCCCATATACGTGACTGGTGCCCTACCTGCTGAGCTACCTAGGCACCGAGCCATACAGAGATTTTATTTAGAAAGAACAAAGAGAACGTTTAGAGCACTTCCAAAGAGACCTGGAAGTAGGTCTTTCTCCGTGAAGGAGAAAAGATGAGAGAGACCTACAGTATTTGTTTAATACTGTTGGGGCCCAAACTACATACTGTCGTATTACTTAATATAGCTTCTTCTCCCATGATTTTTTTTTTTTTTGAGACAGGAGCACTCTCTATCTCCTAGGCAGGAGTGCAGTCATGTCATCATAGCTCACTGCAGCCTCAAACTGCTGTGCTCAAGCACTCTCCTGCCTCAGCCTCTGGAGTAGCTGGGACTACAGACATGTATATACCACAATGCCTGGCTCTTCCGTAGAGACAGGATCTTGCTCTGGCTCAGGCTGGTCTCAAACTGGTGAGCTCCAGCAATCCACCCGCCTTGGCTTCCCAGGGCGCTGGGATGACAGACATGAGCCACCATGCTTGGCCTTATAGTTTTTATACTGGAAGTTGTAGACCATAAACTGAGATAGGAAACACATTTTTCAGCAACTGTGATATACATGTACAAAGAGTTAATATATTTCTCATATATATAATGCATATAATATATTTATTATATAAAATATGAATGTTGGCTGGACTCACAGGTGTCTCACACCTGTAATCCTAGCACTCCGGGAGGCCAAGGAGGTGGATTGCTTGAGGCCTGTAGTTGGAGACCAGCCTGAGCCAGAGCAAGACACCATATCTAGAAAAGGTAGAATAATTAGCCAGGTGTGGTGATACACGCCTATAGTCCCAGCTACTGGGGAGGCTGAGACAGAGGGATCACTTGAGCCCAGGAGTTTGAGGTTGCTGTGAGCTATTATGAGGCCACTGCACTCTACCCTGGGGCAGCAGAGTGAGACTCTGTCTCAAAACAAATTTTTTTGAAAAATATCTCAGTTATCAAGAAAATATAAGTTACGTGTGAAATAACATACTGCAGGTGTTATATTGACCTGTTAGTTAGCAGATTTAAAAAATGTCATACCCAGAGTTACAATGTGTGCATTGAGGGAACTGGCATTTTCAAACATTGCTCCTAGTACTGAAAGATGTATGCTGGCATCTCCTATGAATCAGAAAAATAAAGACTCATATTTTTAATACAGTAATTAAGTTTTTCTTAATTGATTTATTTTTTTTTTGAGACAGAGTCTCACTTTCTCATCCCAGTAGAGTGCTGGTTTCACAGCTCACAACAACCTCAAACTCTTGGGCTCAAGCAAGCCTCTTGCCTCAGCCTCCAGAGTAGCTGGGACTACAGGCACCTGCCACAACACCTGGCTACTTTTAGAGACTGGGGTCTTGCTTTGGCTTAGGCTGGTCTTGAACCGAGCTCAGGCCATCCATCTGCCTCGGCCTCCCAGAGTGATAGGATTACCGGCATAAGCCACCACGCCCGGCCTGAATCCATTGTCAGAACAAAATCTAAAGGTCAATAGATACTGTAGACTGAGTTGTTATTGAACTTGGTTGAGGAAACATTGAAGGGATAATTTTATTGCTCAGTCTCCACAGCACCTGTCCTCCCATGGCGTTTCCCGCCTGCAGAGCTGGTGGCAAGGGGGAGAAGCTGAAACCAGGCTGTGCACAACCTGAGTGCTCCCATTTTCATCTGAGTATCTTGGAGCAACTTGTTCAACCTCCCAAGCTCAGTTCTCACGGATAAAGTCAAGGAACCAGGGCTGGTTGCCAGTGCTGAGTGGGGGGAGCATGCGCACTGAGCACCGCCTCCTTCCTGAAATCCCACTCAATTCCTCCTCCTCCCCCCATATGTATGTGCCTATGGTCCACACTCCTGGTGGCGCTAGACTGTTTGAGTGTAACATAAATGACATTTTTTCATTATGATACCTTAAATTAATGTCAACGTGAAAATAGTGATTTTACAGCTATCATGGCTCAAGTGAAACAAGGGTAGAGGGAATTGATTAACAGTTCTTCAATGACTCGACCTGAGCACTTTGTTTATGGCTGGTGGAAGGGAGCGTGGAGCATGGTGGAGGGCATGGCCTGGGAATGGCCTTCACGCTGTCACTGAGCCTGGCTGCTACCATCAGGCCCTGATTCCCCCTAGAGCAGTGATTTTCAACTGGTATGCCTCAAAAAATTTTAAAGATCATGAATTTATTTTTTTTGGAAGGAAGTTCAAAGCACAATCAATGACATTGAAGTTGCTTTAGGTGGGCTAAGTCAGGGAGGGGGGATTTAAGGAGCTTGGTCATCTGAAATGGTCAGAAGGTTGGCAGCTGCTTCAATTCACTAGGCAAGGTAGGGAGACCCTAAGCCCTCCTCCCAAGGCAGGGGCTGAAGCTAAGACTTGGAACGATGTCATATAAGCATTGCTGAGGTCACAGTGTTGTAACCCAGCTCTCTTTCCCCTGCCCACTCCTGTTCCCCAGCCCTCACCTGTTCCCCCCACCACCACCCTCACCTATTCCCCCGCTCTCTCCAGCCCATTTCCCTCCTCCTCCCTTCTCCCCCCAGAGTCAACTCCAAGAACAGGGCAAGTCCCTCGTCCCCCCAGGGTGGCCGAGAACATGCTTCCAAGCCATGTTCCCAGGCCCCCTTCTTCCCCCTAGGGTTGCCAAGAACAAGCTTCAGGTACAAGGGAAAAAAGTCCCAAGTTTCACAAAACCCCCAAGTTCTCAGTAGATGAACAATGGTGGAAAACTCACTGAGACTTGATTAATTTCTGTTGTATAACCATAACCATTGTGATATGAAATGTATCCATTGTCAACTGAAACTGTATTGATTATTGTTCCATTGCTGTATCTATGACTACCTGAGTTGTAACCCCCCTTAACCAGCCACGTTTCACTTCTGTAATATGCTTACACAAAGCCTGTAAAAGGTAACTCACACTCTCACCAGGTGCTGACTGTCTCTCGGAGCAGCAGCCCCTGTAGCAGGTAAAATAAATTACCAATTTAATTAACCTAAGTGGGGGTCCAACTCTATTTTTCCAGGTCCTCTAAGTTATTTCAACGAAGGTTGCCTGGCCTCCCCTCTGACTCCTTACTGCTACCCAGTCTCCCCAGCCAGCTGCCTCCTGCACATATCTGCACACACAGGAAGGGGAGGAAGGCTCAGAGACCATCCCGCCACTCTTAGGTACACAAAAGTGGTGGGGGAATGGGAGATGAGTCAGGACCTGGGATCCACCTGGCATTCCCAGTGCTGGGAAGGGGAGGCTCAGGTTGTGGCTGTGGCAGGCGGCATGGGGGTGAGAGGTACAGGGGGAGGGGGCAGCAGGGACAAGGGGATTTGTTTCTCTTGCCCACTGATTTAATCTTCGCCTTCATCCTCATTCCTCGTCCATCCTCCCTTCCCCTCCCCCCTCCCTCCTGACACTCCTCCTCCCCACTGCCCACCCCTACCTCTAGCTGACCATGGCATCCGAAGCAGAGAAAACATTCCAGCGGTTCGCTGTCTTCGGAGACTCCTCTAGCAGTGGCGCTGAAATAAACAAAAAGAACTTCTCCAAGCTATGCCAGGACTGTGGTATCACGGATGGCAAGACGGTCACCTCTGCGGATGTGGACACTGTGTTCAACAAAGTCAAGGCCAAGGATGCCGGAACCATCACGTTTCAGCAGTTCACGGAAGCAATGAAGGAACTGAGCCAGAAGCGCTTCAAGGAAAAGAGCCCAGACCAAGGCCTACAGGACATTTATCAACTCATGGAGGGCAAGAATCCAGCCACCACCAGTGGTCACTGAATGAGGTCCTGTCACTGCAGCCTGGTCAGAATAAGTCCACTGGAGAAAGAAAAATCCACCGTCTCTCTGTGCCCTGTACTCCCTCCCCTTGGGTTTGGATGGCTCTGGCTAGAGCGCCTGCCCACACAGCTGGCTCTGGGCCCTAAGAGAAGCAGCCCGGGATCCGAGGAAGACATAGAACCGCGGGGACTTGTTCTATGGATCTCAGGGCCATCTTGGGGGAGGAGGAGGAACCGGGCTGAAATCCATTCCTTGGCTTCTACCAAGCCTCAAGGGTGGGTGCCGTGGATCGTCTCACCAACACCAGCAAGTACACCGGCAGCCACCAGGAGCCCTTGGACGACAGTGGCAAGGGCAAAGACACTGCAGGAAGGGACACCACCACTGATAACTCAGGCTATGGGAGGGGTCCCAAGGGACCTACGACTAGAAGAATTAGACCGGAGCCTCCTCTGGGCCTCCAAGCCCCCCTCACCCTGCATCTTTAACACCCGGGAGCTGGGAAAACAATAAACATCTGTGTGTGCAGACAAAAAAAACAAAAAAAGAGTGAAAGAGTTCCTGAAAGATGAGAGGGATGGGGGAGATCTAAGAGTGAAAGGCTGCGGTGGAGATCATATAGAAATGTCAAGTTCAAAGACCCAGGGTCAGAGTCGGCTTGCAGGGGGAGAAGATCTCAAGGTGAGTAGAGAAAGTCTAGGAAAGACCAGAATAGAAGCAGATGAAGAGGTCCAGGGAAATTCCTGAAGTGGCTTAGAGCTGTCCCTGATTCCTGATATTGGCCCGTGGGTAGAGAGGAATAGCAGGTTTGGGGTCTCCGTTTCTGGGGGTAGGCGGTTTCCCACAGACATGAAGTCTCTGCTCATGAATTTGCTTTGGGAGGATATCCTTGGTATTGCGTTGGTTCGCAGTATTGGATCAACGGGTTCCGAATATGTTAGTCCGTACAGAATATAACAAACAAACACAAAAACAAAAACAGGAAGAATGGTTTCCTGTGTTTTCCATTATGGATGGAACTGGAGGCCCTTCTCTTAAAGGAAAGCACGCAGACACACAGAGACAGATAAGGTACCTCCTCACCTACCAGTGGGAGTGAAATCATGTGCCCCGGGGGACACAGAGTGTGGAGTAATAGACGCTGGAGGCCGGGGAGGCTGGGAGGGAGCAACGGGGTGTGTGTGTGGTGGAGGTTGAGAAACTGCCTGATGGGTCAGGGTAAAGTGGTTCTGGTCGGGAAGACCCTGAAAGCTCGGAGCTCAGTCCTCAGCAGGCAACACACCCAGGGAGCCAAAGACGTACACCTGGACCTGAGACCCTTACCCCAAACAGCTTGTTGCTGCAACACGCTGATGATCATCTGAGCCTTGAGCAACTCTTTCACCATCTCAGTGCTGGTGCAGGGTCTGGCCGCCAGTCCGAGGGGGTCAGGCTCATCAGGGTGGCAGATCCTGAAGGCTGGGGGTGCATTGGCCATGTCCTGGAAAGGCTGTCTAGGGCCGCCAAGGCACTGTCGGGGGAGGCTCTATCCCAGGGCCCATGGCCAGGCTTCAGGGTCCGGGAAGGCCTCTGAGGACGGAGAGGTGCCCTGTGTTTACCGGGTCTGCTACCCCTTCTCCCAAGGCTGGTGACTGTCACCAATCAGCTCCCAATGAGAACTCCTCAGTGCCCCCTGCTGCCAACACCTACAGCCTGCAGGAATGCTGAGAAATCCAGGCAGAACCGCCAACCCACGCTTCCCTTACCACGGCAGGCCTGAGGTGCTGGGCACTGGCCCACCGATGCCAGCCTTGGGGACACACGGACCAGCCCTCCCTTGGTGTCCACAGCGTACCCATGCTCAGATCAACACAGTGGTACCCCAGTATTCCAGGGGAGGTCATGCCCATAATCCCAGCACTTTGGGAAGCGATGTGAGCAGATCCCTGGATCTCAGGAGTTGCAGACCAGCCTGAGAATGACTAAGACCCAGTCTCTACTGAAAATCAAACAATTCCCCAGGCATGGTTGTGCACACCTGTAGTACCAGCTGCTCAGGAGTAAGAGGACCACTTGAGCCCTGGAGTTTGAGCTTGCTGTGACCTATGATGATGCCACTACACTGTAGCCTGGGTGACAGAGTGAGATCTTATCTCTTCAAAAGAAAAAAGTATCCGCTTCGGTGCCTGTAGTACAGTGGTTACAGCACTGGCCACGTGCCACCCCAGTACTGGGTTCCAACCCGGCCAGGGCCAATTAAGCAACTGCAACAAAAAAAGCTAGCCAGGCATTGTGGTGAGTGCCTGTAATCCCAGCTACTGGGAAGGCTGAGGCAAGAGATTTGCTTAAGCCCAAAAGTTGGAGGTTGCTGTGACGCCATGGCACTCTACCCAGGGTGGCATCGTAAGACTTTGTCTCAAAAAAAAAAAAAAGAAAAAGAAAAAAGTATCCATATAAAAAATGTTGAATTAGATCTCTACCCTACCATACATAAAGAATAAAATTGTACATGTCTAAAAGACCTAAATATGTGGCTCAGTGGTTAGGGCACCAGGGCACCTACACTGAGGCTGTAGGGTTCTAACCCAAACCAGGCCTGCTAAAGAAGAATGACAAGTGCAATAGAAAAATAGCCGGGTCATGGAAGAAGCACAAGTGCCCATCGATCCACAAATGGATCAATAAACTCTGGTACATGTACACCATGGAATACTATGCAGCCATAAAGAAAGATGGAGACTTTATCTCCTTCATGTTTACATGGATGGAGCTGCAAAATGTTCTTCTTACCAAAGTATCTCAAGAATGGAAGAAAAAGTATCCAATGTACACAGCCCTATTATGAAACGAATTTATAGCTTTCATATGAAGGCTATAACCTAATTATAGCCTAAGAATATGGGGGGGAGGGAAGGGGAGAAGGTAGAGGGGTGGAGGGAGGATGATTAGAGGGATCACCTCTATGGTTTATCTTACAAGGATACAAGTGAATCTTTCTAAAAGTAGAATATAAATGTCTTAACACAATAAGAAAATAACATAAAGGCTATGTTAACCAGTTTGATGAAAATATTTCAATTTGTATATGAAAACACCACACTGTACCCCATGATTGCATTAATGTACACAGAAATCATTTAATGAAAAATAAAAAGAAAAGAAAAATAGCTGGGCATTGTGGCAGGCACTGGTAGTCCTAGCTACTTGGGAGGGTGAGGCAAGACAATTGCTTAAGCCCAAGAGTTTGAGGTTGCTGTGAGCTGTGACGCCACAGCGCTCTACCAGGGGCAACATAATGAAACTCTCCCTCAAAATTAAAAAGAAATAATAAAATAAAATACTTAAATGTGACAAGCAAATCTTTTAAAGCTTAAAATATTACAGATACAAACACACACACACACACACTGGGCTACATACGTGATATATATTATAAAATTATATTATAAAAATTTTTGTCCACAGGCTGAAGAAGGATTCCTTAAATAAAACCCAAAATTGGTATGGAGATTCCTCAATGAATTAAAAGTAGACCTACCATTTGATCCTACAATCACTCTACTAAGTATTTACCCAAAGGAAAAAAAAGACATTTTATAAAAAAAAAGGCACTGGTGGCCAGGTGTAGTGGCTCACCTGCTCATGCCTGTAATCCTTGTTCTCTGGGCAGCCAAGGCAGTTGGATTGCTTGAGCTCACAGGTTAAAGACCAGCCTGAACCAGAGCAAGACCCCATCTCTACAAATAGCTGGGCATTGTGGCAGGTGCCTATAGTCCCAGCTACTTGGGAGGCTGAGGCAAGTGAATTGCTTAAGTCCAAGAGTTTGAGGTAGCTGTGAGCTATGACGCCATGGCCCACTACCAAGGGCAACAAAGTGAGACTCTGTCTCAAAAATAATAATAATGATGATAAAATTAAAAATAAATAAATAAAACCCAAATGTATAAACTACAAAAAAAAAAAGGATTGATAATATGGAATCTATTCAAACTGAAAATGAACAAGTTTTGTTTCCACAAGTCCTCATTTAAAAAAAAAAAAAAAAAAAAAAAGATAAGCCACTGACCTGGAGAGGATGCTGGCAGCACATGTAACTGACAAAGAATTAGCAACTAGCATTTCGGATATTAATAATTGAGTAATAATTAAGATTTGTCAAAAGACATGAGCAAGAAGCTAAAAAGGCAAGCCACAGGATGAGTCGGGCATCTTTTGAACAGCCCCCCTCCAATTTTTAATTTCCTACATTACACCTACATTAAACCTCACTGAAGTAGACACCGTAAGTTTGATTTCTCAGCTTTCCTTGCAGCTGACACCAGGCACATTCATGTGATCTAAGTTCTGCCCCTGTGGGGCACCTGGACTCAGAAGAAAGTCACAAGAGGAAGTGTCCAATGTGGAGCTTTATGATCAAGGTGGCAGCAGAGGCAACTGGCTATCCGGGGCACAGGTGACAGAGATGCTGACTGTGATGCCCAGCAGCAGTGGCCAGGGGGCTTTGCCAGCCGGAACTTCCCAAGATAGTTTGAATTTTCTTCATTATCTACCTGAGGATTCCGTGAGCTCTCTTAATAGACTTTTTAAACTATTTATTTATTTATTTATTCATTCATTTTGAGACAGTGTCACTATGTCATCCTGGGTAGAGTGCCATAGCATCACAGCTCACACCAACCTCCAACTCCTGGGCTGAAGCGATTCTCTTGCCTCTGCTTCCCAAGTAGCTGGGACTACAGGTGCCCGCCACAACACCCGGCTATTTTTTGTTGAAGTTCCCATTTTTGTTTGGCAGGCCTGGGCTGGGCTTGAACCCTTCAGACCCCCTGTATGTGGCTGGCGCCCTAGTCACTGAGCTATAGGTGCCAAGCCTTTTTGAATTTCCAATGTTAAAAAATGTAACTTAAAATAATCTGAAACTTACAAAAAAATTGCAAATATATTACATAGACTTTGCACATATTTAAGCCTTCTAAATATTATCATTTAATATAATGATAAGAATATTATTATGCAAAGTAAGAAATTAACTGTGATACATTACTATTATCTAATTTAGAGACCTTATTCAAATTTTATCCATTGCCCCACTAATGTCCTTTTTCTGGTCCACGATCATATGTTGTCCTTAGTCATCGTGGCTCCTTCAGTCTGGGCCAGTTGTTCAGGCTTTCTTTTTCGTTCATGATCTTGACACTTTTGAGGTGTACTAGTCAGTTATTTGTTGAACATTCCTCAGTTTGGGTGTTTCTGATGTCTTCTCATGATTCAATTCA
>NW_003852467.1:1757165-1759630 GCF_000181295.1 Otolemur garnettii
AGCCACAGAAATGAAGGTGTGTCCTTCTCAGCCCATTATGTCAGGAGTCACAGGTTGTCAATATTCCCCTTTTCTGGTGATTTTAATGTTGATCACTTTATTTATTTATATATATATGTATATATATATATGTATATATATCACTTGAACCCTGGAATTTGAGCTTGCTGTGACCTATGATGATGCCACTACACTGTAGCCTGGGTGACAGAGTGAGATCTTATCTCTTCAAAAGAAAAAAGATCCACCTCGGTGCCTGTAGTACAGTGGTTACAGCACCAGCCACATGCCACCCGGGTGCTGGGTTCCAACCCGGCTAGGGCCAATTAAGCAACTGCAACAAAAAAAATTAGCTAGGCATTGTAGTGAGGTGCCTGTAGTCCCAGCTACTTGGAAGGCTGAGGCAAGAGAATCGCTTAAGCCCAAGACTTTGAGGTTGCTGTGAGCCTGTGACACCATGGCACCCTACCAAAGGCAACATAATGAAACTTTCTCTCAAAATAATAATAATAATAATAATAATAGATCTAAATGTGACATAAAAATCTTTAAAGCTTCAAATATTGCAGATATGCACACATGCACACACACACACAGACACACACACACACACACACTGGGCTACATATGTGATATATATTATAAAATTATATTATAAAACTTTTTTTGTCCACAGGCTAAAGATTCCTTAAATAAAACCCAAAATTAGTATGGAGATTCCTCAATGAATTAGAAGTAGACTTACCATTTGATCCTGCAATCCCTGTACTCGGTATTTACCCAAAGGAAAAAAAGTTATTTTATAAAAAAAGGCACTGGTGGCCAGGCATAGTGGCTCACCTGCTCATGCCTGTAATCCTTGCACTCTGGGAAGCTGAGGCAAGTGGACTGCTTGACCTCATAGGTTAGAGACCTGCCTGAGTCAGAGCAAGACCCCGTTTCTAAAAATAGATGGGCATTGTTGCAGGCACCTGTAGTCCCAGGTTCTTGGGAGGCTGAGGCAAGAGAATCGCTTAAGCCCAAGAGTTTGAGGTAGTTGTGAGCTAGAATTTGAAGTAGTTGTGAGCTATGTCGCCATGGCACACTACCAAGGGGGACAAAATGAGAATCTGTCTTAAAAATAATAATAATGGAAATAAAAATAAATAAATAAAACCCAAATGTATAAACTACAAAAGAAAAGGATTGATAACATGGAATCTATTCAAACTGAAAATGAAGAAGTTCTGTTTACACAAGAACTTAAAAAAAGAAGAATAAAAAGATAAGCCACTGACCTGGAGTGGATGCTGGCAGCACATGTAACTGACAAAGAGTTAGCAACTAGCATTTCGCATCTTAATAATTAAGATTTGTCAAAAGACATGAGTGAGAAGCTAAAAAGGCAAGCCACAGGATGAGTCGGGCATCTTTTGAACAGTTCCCCCAATTATTTTTAATTTCCTACATTAGAAGTAAACCTCACTGAAGTAGACACCGTAAGTGTGATTTCTCAGCTTTCCTTGCAGCTGACACCAGGCACATTCATGTGATCTAAGTTGTGAGGCACCTGGACTCGGAAGAAAGTCACAAGAGGAAGTAAGTGTCCAATGTAGAGCTTTGTGATCAAGATGGCAGCAGAGGAATCTGGCAATCGGGGGCACAGGTGACAGAGATTCTGACTGCTATGCCCAGCAGCAGTGGCCACGGGGCTTTGCCAGAGGGAATCCCCGAAGACAGTTGGAATTTTCTTTTTTCTTTTTTATCTACCCCAGGACTCTGTGTGCTCTCTTAATAGACTTTTTAAAATATTTCTGTATTTATTTATTTTGAGACAGAGTGTCACTATGTCATCCTGGGTAAAGTGCCATAGCATCACAGCTCAAACTAACCTCAAACTCTTGGGCTTAAGCGATTCTCTTGTCTCAGCCTCCCAAGTAGCTGGGACTACAGGCGCCCGCCACAACGCCCGGCTATTTTTTGTTGAATTTCCCATTTTCGTTTGGCAGGCCTGGGCTGGGTTGGAACCCGCCAGGCCCCCTATATGTGGCTGGGGTCCTAGCCACCAAGCTATAGGTGCCAAGCCTTTTTGAATTTCTAATTTTAAAAACTTTAACTTCAAATAATCTGAAACTTACAAAAAAGTTGCAAATATATTACATAGACTTTGCACATATTCAAACCTTCTATATATTAACATTTTATATACTAATAATACAATTATCAAAAGTAAGAAATTAACCATGATACATTACTATTATCTAATTTACCGACCTCATTCAATTTTATCCATTGCCCCACTAATGTCCTTTTTCTGGTCCAGGATCACACGTTGTCCTCAGTCATGGTGGCTCCTTCAGTCTGGGCCAGTTGTTCAGTCTTTCTTTCTCTTTCATGATCTTGACACTTTTGAGGTGTACTAGTCAGTTATTTGTTGAACATTCCTCAGTTTGGGTGTTTCTGATGTCTTCTCATGATTCAATTCA
>NW_003852467.1:1759650-1770787 GCF_000181295.1 Otolemur garnettii
AGCCACAGAAATGAAGGTGTGTCCTTCTCAGCCCATTATGTCAGGAGTCACAGGTTGTCAATATTCCCCTTTTCTGGTGATTTTAATGTTGATCAATTTATTCATTTATTTATTTATTTATTATTGTAGAGACAAAGTCTCACTTATCAGACCTCAACAGAGGGCTGTGGCATCACAGCTCACAGCAAACTCCAACTCCTAGGCTTAAGTGATTCTCTTGCTTCACCCTCCCAAGTAGCTGGGGCCATAGGTGCCCCCCACAATAGCCAGCTATTTCTTTTCTATTTTTTTTTTGTAGTTGTCATTGTTGTTTGGTAGGCCTGGGGTGGATTGGAACCTGCCAGCTCCAGTGTATGTGGCTGGTGGTCTACCTGCTGAAATACATAGGCACTGGGCCAACAAAGAGATTTCATTCAGAAAGAACAAAGAGAACATTTAGAGCACTTCCAAAGGGACCTGAAAGTAGGTCTTTCTCATGAAGGAGAAAAGATGAGAGAGACCTACAGTATTATTTTAATCCTGTTAGGGCCCAAACTACATACAGTTATATTACTTAATAAATTCTCTTCTCTCATGATTTTTTTTTCCGAGATAGTAGCTCTCTCTGTCTCCCTGGCTAGAGTGCTGTCATGTCATCATAGTTCACGGCAGCCTCAAACTGCTGTGCTCAAGCGGTCTCCTGTCTCAGCCTCTGGAGTAGCTGGGACTATAGACATGTATATACCACAGTGCCTGGCTCTTCCGTAGAGACAGGATCTTGCTCTGGCTCAGGCTGGTCTCGGACTGGTGAGCTCCAGCAATCCACCCGCCTTGGCCTCCCGGAGCCCTGGGATTACAGACATGAGCCACCATGCCTGACCTTATAGTTTTTATAGTAGAAGTTGTAGACCATAAACTGAGAAAGGAAAGACATTTTTCAGCAACTGTGATATACATGTACAAAGAGTTAACATATTTCTCATATATATAATACATATAATATATTTCTTATATAAAATATTAACGTTGGCTGGACTCACAGGTGTCTCACACCTGTAATCCTAGCACTCTGGGAGGCCAAGGAGATGGATTGCTTGAGGCCAGTAGTTGGAGACCAGCCTGAGCAAGAGTAAGACTCCATCTCTAGAAAAAGTAGAATAATTAGCCAGGTGTGGTGGTGCATGCCCATAGTCCCAGCTACTGGGGAGGCTGAGACAGAAGGATCACTTGAGCCCGGGAATTTGAGGTTGCTGTGACCTATGATGAGGCCACTGCGCTCTACCCTGGGGCAGCAGAGTGAGACTCTGTCTCAATGCAACATTTTTTTGAAAAATATCTCAGTGATCAAGAAAATATAAGTTAAATGTAAAATAGCATACTGGAGGTGTTATATTGATCTGTTAGTTAGCTGATTTAAAAAATGTCATACCCAGAGATACAGTGTGTGCATTGAGGGAGCTGACATTCTCAAACATTGCTCTCAGTAATGAAAGATATATGGTGGCATCTACTAAGAAATAGAAAAATAAAGGCTCATATTTTTAATACAGTAATTAAGTTTCTCTTAATTGATTTTTTTCTTTTTTTGCTTTTGAGACAGAGTCTCACTTTCTCACCCCAGTAGAGTGCTAGTTTCACATCTCACAACAACCTCAAACTCTTGGGCTCAAGCAAGTCTCTTGCCTCAGCCTCCGGAGTAGCTGGGACTACAGGCACCTGCCACAACATTCGGCTATTTTTAGAGATGAGGTCTTGTTCTAGCTGAGGCTGGTCTTGAACCGAGCTCAGGCCATCCATCTGCCTTGGTCTCCCAGAGTGCCAGGATTACCGGCATGAGCCACCAATCCCGGCCTGAATCAATTTTCAGAACACAATCTAAAGGGCAATCCATACTGGTGATTGCATTGTTACTGAACTTGGTTGAGGAAACATTGAAGGGGCAATTCGATGGCTCGGTCTCCACATCACGTGTCCTTCCGTGGCGTTTCCCGCCTGCAGAGCTGGTGGCAAGGGGGAGAAGCCGAGTTTAGGATGTGTGCAACCTGAGTGCTCCCTTTTTCATCTTAATATCTTGGAGCAACTTGTTCAACCTCCCAAGCTCAGTTCTCATGAATGAAGTCCCGGGAACCAGGGCTGCTCGCCAGCGCAGAGGCGGGGGAGCATGCGCACTTAGCACCACCTCCTTCCTGAAATCCCGCTCCATTCCCCCTCCTCCCCCCCATAGGTATGTGCCTATGGTCCACACTCCTCGTGGTGCTAGACCGTTTGAGTGTAAAATAAATGACATTTTTTTCATTATGATACCTTAAATTAATGTCAATGTGAACATAGTGATTTTACAGCTATCATGGCTCAAGTGAAACCAGGGTAGACAGAATTGATTTACAGTTTTAAAATGACTTGACCTAAGCACTTTGTTTATGGCTGGCTGATGGGAGCGTGGTGGAGGGCATGGCCTGGGAATGGCCTTCACGCTGTCACTGAGCCTGGTTGCAACCATCAGGCCCTGATTCCCCCTAGAGCAGTGATTTTCAACTGGTGTGCCTCAGAAATTTTTAAAGATCATGAATTCAATTTTGGGGCAAAAGAAGTTCAAAGCACAGTCAATGGCATGGAAGTTGCTTTAGGTGGGCTAAGTCAGGGAGGGGGGATTTAAAGAGTTTGGTCATCTGAAATGGTCAGAAAGGGCAGCTGATTCACTTCACTAGACAAGGTAGGGATACTCTAAGCCCTCCTCCCAAGGCAGGGGCTGAAGCTAAGGCCAGGAATGATGTCACATAAGCGTTGCTGAGGTCACAGAAGGTTGCCTTGCCTCCCTCTGACTCCTTGACTGCCACCCAGTCTCCCCAGCCAGCTGCCTCCTGCACATACCTGTCAGCACACACACGAAGGGGAGGAAGGTTCAGAGACCAGCCGGCCACTCTTAGGTACACAAAAGTGGTGGGGGAATTGGGGATGAGTCAGGACCTGGGATCCACCTGGCCTTCCCAGTGCTGGGAAGAGGAGGCTCATGTGGTGGCTGTGGCAGGCGGCATGGGGTTGAGGGGTACGGGGGAGGGGGCAGCAGGGACAAGGGGATTTGTTTCTCTTGCCCACTGATTTAATCTTAACCTTCATCCTCATTCCTCGTCCATCCTCCCTTCCCCTCCCCCCTCCCTCCTTACACTCCTCCTTCCCACTGCCCATCCCCACCTCTAGCTGACCATGGCATCCGAAGCAGAGAAAACATTCCAGCGGTTCGCTGCCCTCGGAGACTCCTCAAGCAATGGCACTGAAATGAACAACAAGAACTTCTCCAAGCTGTGCCAGGACTGTGGCATCATGGATGGCAAGACGGTCACCTCCGCAGATGTGGACACTGTGTTCAACAAAGTCAAAGCCAAGGATTCCGGAACCATCACGTTTCAGCAGTTCACCGAAGCAATGAAGGAACTGTTCCAGAAGCGCTTCAAGTAAAGGAGCCCATGAAAAACATAAATCATAGTAGAAAAGATGAATAAATACAACTACATTATCTGAAGAATTTCTGACCATTATTACGAAATAAAAATACAATTCACAACTGGGTTCCCATAATTATAAGTTATAAAACTGTCAAAAATTAACCTTCAGAATACATAGTTGAAAATTTTAATAATTAATAAAAATAGAAACTATTCATTAGAAAATAGTCAAAAATGAAGAAAAATTATTTCATAGGTTAATATATCTAATATACACATAAGAATATATTTAATTTCATTAATACAAAAGAAATTAAAATCAATGCCACAATTAGGAATCATTGTAGACTCATCAAATTATCAAAAATTGAGAAAATATGATAATTATTGTTGGCAAGAATAAAGACTAAGGAGAATGCTTATTATTTGCTGTTGAGCATATATGTTACTTCTTATTAGGTTCTAATAAGAGTTTCAGAAATTGTAAAGTGTCATCGATTAACCTAAGTAGTGGCTTTTTTCTTCCTCACATAGCATTAGAAGTCCATCACTAGCATGGAGAGAACCATTATCTGTCTCTTCTGCAGTGAAGCCAGAAGAACAATGAGAAGGAGAAAGGTTTATTTCTCTTTTTCCTGACTGCACATCACCTCTATATACATTCTATGGGTCAGAACTCAGCCGCTGAACTTTAAGACAAACTGAGCAATAGGTAGTGTGTATCTTTAACCGTCTCTATTTCAGACAGGAAGAATTTACCGTCATCTTTGCAAAGAATTTTATATTACTTGACAAGCTGGGGAAGCATAAACCTGATAAACCACTAGCATTAGGTACATACCCTAGAGAAGCACATATTTACAAAGAAACATGGGTGGGAATTTCAAAACAGCATTTCCAGAGGAAAAAAAAAGTATCCAAATACATAAATGTTTATTAAATATAGGGTGAATAGAAAACTGCATATTCCATAGAATACTGTAAAGAACAGAGGGGATTTTTAACATAATATTAAACAAATTGAGCTAAACGTATGTTATAACATTTATATTGTATACAAGATATATTCTTCCAGCAGTTATTTTATTCTGCAGTTGCTATACTATTCAAAATATATCTTTAAAATTATCTCTCAGTTGGGTTCTACAGACCTTACAATTTGGTTAAAAGGTGCTATTTGGTTTCATGTTTGGATTCAGAACTTGGAAAGCTTAAGAGCTAATTATCTACTTCATTGTTGCTCTGGCATATGTGAGCTGTATTTGATCATCTTATAACCCAGCTTACTTCATTCTGAGAGCAACAGTCAGTAATACATACCCATAAGACATGCATGGATTCATTTTCATACTGGCTTTCAAAGTTATGTTCCCATAATAAGTATTGCTTGAAGAAAAAATCTTATGTATTTCATGTATTAAAATTCTATTGCTCAGTTGACATATACTTTTACATTTACTCGTGCAAGAGTAAATTTAATGATGATCATAAAGTATACACAAAAACAACTGTTAAGAATTTTCAAATAGTTAAAAAGGAAATAGAGTGCCACGATGACAATTAGCTATGGACTATTAGCTAGAAAATTTTATGGACAACACTACATCCCCTTTGAGCCAACAAATGTATATGTACATTTAAGTATCAATTCCAGGCAGAATAATAGCGATTATGATGCTTGACATATTTGCATTTAAAAAAAACTTTATGAAAGCTTTATCTTTACTTTTATTTAATTCCAATTAAGCCAAAGATCTTTCAAGTCCAATTACAAATTTCTTCAAATTTTGGAAAGATGAAATAAAAGCAGAATGTTAACCTTGCCACCACAATATTTCCTGAGCAAAAATTCCAAAGTTGTATCCCACACATAATAAAGAACAAACAGAGGGTGAAAAAGAAAGGCTGAGATGTTCCTCCAGAAATGCTTGTTGAAAGTGACTATGTACAGTGTCACAATTGAGAAGTGCAGTGGTTACCAGAGCAATTCTGAAGTGCACCATAATTAAAAATGACTACTAAATTTTAATTATAACCTTATAGTAATAATTAGTTATAATATAGCATTTCATATTTATTTTTCTATCCCAGAAGTTTATTTTGTAGCATAGGCAAAATCTTGTTTTAGCTTTTGCTCATTTGGTATTAACAAAAATGTATACTCAATGCCTTATAAGTTATCATTAAAGCTCATTGCCTGGGCTTGCTCCTTAAAGAATAATTAGAATGGAACATTTTCTTTTTTTCTTTTAGATCTGCCTAGCCTAATTTATAAAGTCAATTTCTCTTTATTAGCCTAATCAATCCTTCTTCCTTTATTTTTCATTCATTTTCTCACTGTTCCTAAGCAGACAGTAAGTCTGAGGTACATATTTTAAACTACTCTGGTTTTTCTTTGTCTTACTAAATAAATTTTATTCACTAAACCAGACTATTTCAGGCACAGATATTTTTGTCAACTAAACTTTTGGTATTTCAATTTCATTCAGATGTTCTTCTACTTTAACAATAAAACATAGCACACTGTGTTTATTTTAAATGTTTCTTTCCATTTGTTCAAGAATAAAATCCACCCTCCATCTGTAAGTGAAAACACAATTTGAGTTTATGAATGCTAAAGCTTTGGTCCAATTTAAGTAATTAATAAATCTGTAAAAGTTGAGATCATATGGCGAGGTTTTAGATTTGAGCATATGGAAAAGCACTTAATTCCATAAGATTGGACTATCCGGTTTTTTTTCTTTCCCCCTAAATATAGTTCAAAATGACATTAACAGGAATAGAACTAGGGGCTACTGAAGCAGCATTACCTACTTATGTCTCACATAAAACACACTTACTGTTTACCTCTATTCCTCATGATTCTTTCTGCTATTGCAAGTTTATAAACTCAGCATATAGCTGAGAAAACTGCAAAAGTTCCCCCCCCCCATTTTGCCTAATGCACAAATGCTTGGAAACCTCACACACTTGGAGATGCAGCTTGTTTTAATATAGGCCTTCATCGAGGACTAAATCTCTTTCTTCTTTGATCATTTAATCCTTGTGTCAGAAGAGCTTGCTTGGTTAAAAGCTAAACTGGTGTGGGGTCAGAGTAAGGTCAACCATCCAGAGGCTACCATTGTTTATGCTTACTGAGGCCTGTCTTGACCAAAACATTTAAAAATCTACCGAAAAATAAACTGCTGCAAGCCGCAAAAGTCAAAAACCCACATGACCTATAAAAACATTGATATCTGATGTCTCTTGGCCTGGATGTGCCAAAAACATGATGTTTTCTTCCTCAAATACTAGCTTAAGTTTTCATCCAATGATGCAAGATACTGGAGTATTAGGTCACCTATGAATAGCAGCCCTAACCCCTATACCCCAGTTAGAAATTAGTTGAGTGACAAAAACACCCCACAGAACATTAAATGGAGATCGAAGTACAGTTTTGTTACTGATAAGGCTGAATTAGAGGATTCAGCTTAGATGTGAAGCTACAAAGAGATTCCTAGAATCCTGTGCATTAGTTGAATTTAATTTTAAGTTCAGATATGGTTGAGTCAAGCATACACACAATCCTTTCCTGAACTCCCCATCAAAGAACCCTATCCCTCCTTGTGATTGTTAATCTTATGTATCAGCTTGACTAAACTAAGGGATGCCCATATAGCTGGTACAACATTATTTCTGATTGTGTCTTTGAGGATGTTTTAGGAGGAGATCAGCACAGGAATTGATAGGCTGAGTAAAGAAGATTGCTCTCACCACAGCCAGTGGAAATTATTCAATTCAATGAACATCTGAAAAGAACAAAGAGTCAGAAGAAGGGAGAATTTCCTCTCTCTTGCATGAGCATCCATCCCTGCTTGATCATGAACATTGGCACGTCTGGTTTGCTTGCCTTCAGATTCAGATTAGGATTTATACCATTGGCTCAACTTGTTATCAGGCCTTAAATTTTAGACTAGAATTACACTACAAACTTTCCTGGTTTTCAAGTTTGTAGACAGCATATTGTGAAACTTCTCAGACTCGATAATTGTGTGACTCAATCCCTCGTAATAAATCTCTTTCCATATATCTATGTACATCCTATTGGTGGGGTTTCTCAGTAAAGCCCTTATTAATACATTTCTACATCAGGGAAGAAAGTATGAGGCTACCAGGATAAATTGAAACACATAGTTTTCATCCTGGAGTTTTCAGTATTGATTTTTTCAATTCTGTGGATATATATGGAACAGGAAATAATGATGATATTTATCTCGCTAGGTGTTATCTGAGCTTTCTGGGTGTGTGTTTTGGTGTCTGCCATTAATTTTGGACAATTCTCAGTAATTATTGCTTCAAGTATTTCTTTTATTCTCTTCTCTTTTATTCTCCTTCTGATATTCCAATATGTCTATATCACTCCTTTTGTAATGTTCCCACAGTTCTTGGATATTTTGCCCCTTTTTTCATTTTTTTTCTTTATTGAGGTCTGAGAGTTGCAGTTCTTTCAGTTGCAGTCCCCTATTATACGTGAGCTGTGTTGACATGATTGCAAGGTGTGGGGGGGCATTTTCTATAATCTTGACTGGGTCTCTGTCTTTTAGTGCAAGTGTCCTCTTGTTTTGTGACCAGTGTTTCTCTGTCTTTGTTAATCCCCAGTTAAGTGAGACAGGAAGGTTAGAGGGGCAAGGGTTTGGCATTATTCCTTTTCCCCAAGCCAAATGCTAGAGGGGATTGGAGTTGGAGACTTCCCTTCACCCATGTTGGTTAGGCTCTGTCAAAAAACAATATTGTCCAGGCTCTGATTTATGGTTTCCCTTAAGGAAAGCAGAATGTTCTAAGCCTATTTTAAAATGATTACTTTCCTCCTCTGTCTTCTAGAGGAACAAAGGGATTTACCTCCAGTTTCTACTGTGCAAAGCTAGTGTGGCTCCTGGAGATAAAACTCATGAAACTCTGTGAGGCCACTAATTTTAAGTCTCCTGGATTTTTTACTTTTAAGGTAGTTCACTTTAATCCTCCAGCAATTCATCAATTATAACTTAAGTGTTCCTATCACTACTAGCTCCACCACAGGCTTATGCTTCTGGGTAGCTGGCTGCTCCAAGCAAACTGATTCTATCTACAACTCTCCAGTTTTCACAGTGTTAGTTTCCCTTGTGAGTTCAGTTTTTCTGAAGGGTCTAAGAACAGTTGTGGATTTTCAGTTTATTCAGCTTTTTTCTTCTTGTTAAGACAGCAGTGATGATTTCTAAACTCTTTATGTGTCAGACTGGAAACCAGAAATCAAGACATCTAGTTAGTTATTTTTTATTGGAAAAAAAATTAAGGCAGAAATAATAGTCAAAACTTTGGGGAAAACTATGCAATGGGAGAAAGCTTACCTAAATATATAAATCTCAAATCATTATAAAGTATTGATAGAAAGTAAACTAACAATAGGTCAAGACAGAATGGAAAGACCCTCAAAATCTAAACAGATAAAAGGAATTATGTTAAATTTTTAAATAGTTGGAAAAGGGAACATTCAATGTACTCAATATTGATATGAATAGTTCATGATAGTACATGAACAACTACACACCAACACAAAAGAAAGACATATTTAAATTCTAGAAGAGGGGAGAGTAGAAGGGGTATGAGGTAAGCTCTCACTGCAATGCGGCACACCTCCTGGGTGAGAGACTTAACTACAACTTTAATTTATCTAACAAATGAAAACAATGTCTCCTGACTGTATGTACTCTTATATGAATTTGAAATTTGAAAAATAAATTATTAAATAGAAGTAATTATAAATGATTATTTGATTTTGACTGTTTTACAGCCATTCAAATCATAATACTAAAAAGCCATCCTAATCATAATACTGAAATATTAAAGGTAAAGATTTATAAATTTGAATACATAAAATGGTAAAAGATAATTCCCACAAAATTCAAATCTAAAAGATAATGTTTTAAGAACAAGTAACAAAATAGGAAGAAAAGTATTTACCATGGATCACCAAATGATAACACCCTTGTTATTAAAACATTCTTCTCTTCTCTCCTCTAATTCCAAAAAAAATAAATAAAACACTTTTGTCACAAATAAGAAAGATTAAAGACATGTATTCTAGAAAAAAATACCTTCAGGATGTGATGTTTAACTATAATGGCCAACAAACACATAAAATATTAAATTTTGTCAATGGTAATCAACTATTCACATGAAATCACATTGCATTTTTTTATATTTCTTCTTTCTTTCTACTTATTTATGTCTTTTTCCTTATTTAGAAAGTATTTCATATTCTACTAATAAAGGGGTGAATTGGGATAATTTTCAAAAGGCTATTTTGCAGAGCAGACTGATTTCATTTGAATGTTAAAGCCTTAAATTTGTCTTCTAGGAACATAATCTAAATAAATAAACAACATATAACTATTACATACACATAATAAAAAAATAAGAAATTAAAATCAAAAGAAATAAAACTATTGAAAATATTTTTGTATGATATTTCTCATCTAATTTGAAGTATTTCTCTTTGATATCATTTATAAAGTATATCATTTATTTTTGGCAATTCATTTTAGCATAAACTGTTTTCAGTGACTACAAAATTATGACGCATTGTAACGGAAATATTTTCATTTTGTCTTTATAGAAGCATTTTTTTTTTTTGAGATGGAATCTCAAGCTATCCCCCTGGGTAGAGTGCCATGGCATCACACTCACAGCAACCTCCAACTCCTGGGCTCAAGCGAGTCTCTTGCCTCAGCCTCCCAAGTAGCTGGTACTACAGGCGCCCGCCACAGGGCCTGGCCATATAGAAGCATTTTAAGAAAATTTCAGTTGGTCAAAATCTATGAGTTATTTGGTTTACTAGAATGACCCTGTCATGCATGAAACATTAAAATATGAACATTTATTTAAAAATGAGACATTTGAAGTCTTGATGTCAAAATATTAAAAATGGAAAAAGGGTGAAAAAATAAGAAATGACATTTTAAAACTTTCCAAAGTAATCTCAACTACCCTCAAGAAGTCTAATAACAGGTGAAAAGATAAAATTGATAATTTAAACAAGCAGCAATAGTGATGTCATCCTGTAGCATCTGTGGAGACGCAACACAAATGGATAAAACTATTCATATTCCTATAAAGAAAGAGAAGTCATCTAAAAGAGGCTATGCTAAATAGATAGTATGAATGGTATATGAAACTTGCTAAATACCAACTATAAATTCAGGATTGTTAGTTTCAGGAATAAATTTGTAAGAATCCCACATATGCTAAAGTTGAGTAAAGATACTAACAAGGACAAAAACAGAGCAATTATGTTACATATGTTGCATATTAAATTGTGGCAGCTAATTGTTAGAAGCAAGAAACTGGGATAACATTTTACTTGAACAATTAGTGAAAGAATTCTATGAGTGGTAAAATATCAGCTAAAGAGAAAAAAAATTAAAAGTTATTAAAATCAAACTACTATAAAATGAAAAGTTCCCAGATGAAACTCTTACCTATATTAAAAAATATATTTTATATTAATCACATTAACAAGTACATTAAAATAACTATGATACTTAGCATTTAACAGCATGAGCACTACATAAAATGCTACTATAAAGAAAAAAGAAATTAGGAGGAACCTACGGCTCAAAGGAGTAGGGCGCCAGCCCCATATGCCGGAAGTGGCAGGTTCAAACCCAGTCCTGGCTAAAAATTGCAAAAAAAAAAAAAAA
>NW_003852467.1:1796938-1822489 GCF_000181295.1 Otolemur garnettii
TGTGAAAACCCCACACTGTACCCTAGAAGTGCATTAATGTACATAGTTACCATTCAATAAAAAAAAAAAAGAAAAAAAAAAAAAGATATTCTGGCTAGGCATGGTGGCTCGTGCCCGTAATCCCAGTGCTCTGGGAGGCCAAGGCAGGAGGGTCACTTGAGCTCAGGAGTTCAAGACCAGCCTGAACAAGAGTGAGATCCCATCTCTATCAAAAATACAAAAAAGAAAAATTAGCAGGGCATGATGGTGGGCACCTGGAGTCCAAGCTACTTGGGAGCAAAGGCAGGAGGATCTCTTAAGCCCAGAAATTGAAGTTGCTGTGAGCCATAATAACACCATGGCACTCTAGCCTGGGCAACAAGAACAGGAGTCTGTCTCAAAAAAAAAGAAGAAGAAGAAGAAGAAAACTATATTAACTGACCTTATCTCTGTTATCTCTGGTGAGTTAAGGAACAATAGAAGGAGAGTCTCAATTTTCATCCTACGATTTTCTGTATACTTTGAATTACCTTTAACAAGTAGTACTGTGATCCTGCTAAGGGCTACATTGTGTCTTCCTCCAAAACACATATGAAGTCCTAATCCTAATGCCTCAGAATATAACTGTATTTGGAGAAAGGGCCAGTGAAGAAGTGAATAAGGTAAAATGAGGTTGTTGAAGTGGACTTTAATTCGATCTGTCTGGTATCCATATATGAAGAAGAAATTGGACAGAGAGACAATAGGGTCATACTGTCACAGAGGAAGACCAGGTGAAGAGAAAGAGAAAGCTATCTGCCAGCCGATAAAAGAGTCCTGGGAAGAAACCAAACTGCTGACACCTTGAGTTTGGGCTTCTAGCCTCAAGAACTATAAGAAAATAATTTTATTGTTTGAGCCACCTAGTCTGTGATACTTTATTATGGCAAACCTAGCAAGCTCATACAATGACTTATTTTTATAATAAATCCAAACTCAATATGATTGCCTAGCTTCCATTTTCAACAGTGAGAGAAACAGCCTCCTCATTTCCTAATATAAGAATCTCTTCTTTTTTTGGTAAGGGTCTAAAATATCCTTTAATGGATTTACATAAAAAGGTTTATGGGCCACAATTTATAAACACCTTTCCCTATCCCTGCCTGCAACAAACAAGACACATTACCTTCTAGGAGCAAAGAAGTGTCAAATTAACTGGAAAATTAATTAAATCAGTTAGATTCTGACAGTGCCTATGTACTGCACTGAATTACTATATTCAAAATTTGCAGAGATGGAAAGTTAAATCTTGTTATATTTCATTTTTTAAATAACTGAGTTTCTGTCTTTCATTACTTTTTAAATTTTTCTAATTTTATTGTAAACACTGAATATTATGACCAGAAGTTGAAGTTTTATGTTCTCTTCACAGTGTTGTGTAAGCAACAAGAAAAATGTGGCCGTCAACAAATATTTGGTAAGCTATGACCACAAAAAAGCAAACAAAAATTAAGCTCAGGAGGAACCTATATACTGTTAATCCATAATTTATTCAGGAATTTATGGATATGTAATAAATGAAAATTAATGGAAGTCTAATCTCATTGGGGCTGGATTGGCAACTGCTAATCCATTCTTCTGTTGGCACTTGGGGAGGACGAAGGTAGAATCGTCATCCTGAATTTGCTCTGGATTTTCTTGCCTTGTCTGTGACAGAAGTTGTCAAATTCTATATCCAATAAAGCTCCATGAAAGGTAATTCTCTTATTGCTATCAGAATCAACATGTTGACTGAGAAATTCTCAGTCTATATAATCCATATATTTTGCCCCTATTCCAAAAAATTCAGCAACTGCATTTTATTAACTACTGTATCTCTATGTCCATTTGAATTACTGTTGTTCAAATTCAGGCCAGGCATAACTTGACTATGTAACATTATGCCCCCAAATTCCAACAAATTCCTCCTCTGTGTATCTCACATGCACATACCTCTAGTTTGCCCATACTTCTATGGTTTCAAAAGTAAAAATATTTTCTCTATATAAGAAAGAACTAGAATAACAGCTGGAAATGGGGAGCAAAGAGTGTCCCAAGGTTCAATTTCAGTTTTCAGAGATAATGCCCAGGTCTGAACACAACATAGCTGATGACATGAGCCTCTGTACAAACTAGGAATACTCTCTTAATTCTCTACATGTGATCTTGTTGTCTTCATTATTCCCTAAATTTATTGCTGCACTTTCTACCTCTATTTTATCTATCTATCTATCTATATATGTTTTAAAATCAGATCTTTTCATCTTCATTTTTTTCTTTATTTTAATTTTTTATTAAGTCATAAATACATAAATCATGTATGAACATTTTACTTTTCCTGTGATCATTATTAGCAGCTCTTCTGCAAATTTATCATTAAAGGAGAATGAGTAGTCCAGGGGTTGATGTGGGCAGTAAGGAAACCCAGTGGCACCATTTTTAAATGACTCAACACAATTGGGTTATTGGATCAGAGGAGATGCACTGTTTATCTACATACATAGTCATTAATTTACTAAGTCTTTCTCTCAGGACTTTATTTGAAATTTTATTTTGTGTATATGTATGTATGTGGATATGTGTGGATATGTGTGTTCCTTCAGAAACGGTGTCACATTAAATTTTTTAAAACAAATTTAATGGCCTCTGGGTATGAAGAATGGAAAAATGTAGAGCCTTTTTTGGAGAAAAGTGGCAAACGGTTTATTTTTCTGTGAATGAAATCAAGGCCTTTACCATACATAGCACAAAAGAGAGAATGCAATAATCTCTCCTGATATAAATAAAAAGATTCCTTTTACATGAAAAGAATGTTATCAAAATTAAAAAAAAAACAGTGTGAGAACAAAATGAAACATTATATATAGTTTTATTTCTATATCCTTTATTTGACATATGAGATCAATCAGACAGACTATGAGTGTTTACTGAAAGTATAAAGAAATAGATGAAAAGTCTTGGCCCTGTAATTTTTTTTTTTTCAGAAAGTCAATCCCTCTCGCAATTTACTACAGCTAATAAGATCATTGCAGGTTATAATTTGTACAACCTAAGGCCTCAGTCATGGATTATTTTGCCCATGTTACTTATAAAAACTAAAACCTCTCTTTCCTACTTTAATTCACAAAGAACTTATAAGAAATGCACTCCACCATTATGACTTGAGACCAGAAATACTACTGTATAATCATAGTGTTCATCATCATGAAACTACCAGCTATATTGTGTTATAATAATACTTTAACAATTAGTTTGAAGTTTTTATATAAATATCACAAGTATTTTATTATGCACTCAGAGGATTTGGTAGCAGACATAATAGCTGCTGTTGCTTTATGATCATATGCTAATTTTCTGCTGCCAGTAACTATGGGATGCATTTTCAATGTGGTTGGTAGGGTTTGGATGTTTCATTATATTACAGTGATTATTGCCAGCAGAATATTTGAATGTCAAGTTTTTATTTAAAAGCATAAGACTTCTAGTTTGAATGTGTTAGCATAAGTAAATGTAAAATCTTCTTCAATGCAGCATTCTGAGAGCTAGATATAGACAACCACATACCTGAGGTATTTATACTTGATCTATGAACACAGAGATGGATAGAACTCAAATCAGCTATTTAAACAGAGTTAGTCAGTGAAAGAAATTCTTTTGACCTCTTTTCAGAAAACTGTCTTTATCAGTAATTTTTAAAATATGAGTTATATTTCATAAAAGCTAATTATGAGAAGGGTATTAATGATCTGAAATGCATATAAAATTCATTTTAGGCTTTCATACAACAAATAAAATCTAATATTTGCTAAAGAATTATTCTATATGCTAAGCATAGTTCAGCCATTATATTTAACTATATTGTCAAACAAACTAAGGATAAAATGTTTATATTTCTTTTCAGGTAGGTTAAGTAGCCCAAGATTATGCAGTAGCTAATAGCATATTAGCTTATCTAAATGAAGATCTACAATGCAAAGACTAGTTATAAGTACAGGCCTACTTCAGAAACATTTCAGGTTTGGTTCCAGTAACTGCAGTAAAAACATTTAATATTGTAATAAAGTGAGGAACACAAAATTTGGGTTTCTTGGTGCATATAAAAGTTATATTTATACTATACTGTGGTCTATTAAGTGTGCAATAGCATTAGGTCTAAAAAAACAAAGCATACACCTTAATTGAAAATACTTTCTAGCTTAAAATGCTAATGACTTGAACTTTCAGCAAGTTATAATCTTTTGGCTAGTGGAGGGTCTTGTCTCAGTATTGATGTTAGGTTTCTGATCAGATTACTGAAAGTTGAGATGCCCGTGGCAAGGTCTTAAAATAAGATAACAGTGAAGTTTGCCACATTGATTGGCTCTTCTTTGAAGAAAGATTTCTCTGTAGCACGCAATGCTGTTCTATAACATTTTACCCACAGGAGGTTGTATTTTAAAATTAAAGAAAATCCTCTTAAACTCTGCTGCTGCTTTACTGTCTAAGTTTATGTACTACTCTAAATACTTTGTTGTAAATTCAATAATACTTAATTGCATCTTCACTAGGAGCAAATTTCATCTCAAGAAATTATTTTCTTTGCTTATCCATAAGAAGCAATTCTTCATCTGCCCAAGTTCTATCTGAAATTGAAGCAATACAGTCACATATTCAAGCCTCACTTCTAAATCTAGTTCTCTTGTTATTACTACCACATCTGCAGTGATGTCCTCCACTAAAGCCTTAAATCCCTCAGACTCATCTATAAGGGTTGAAATTGACTTCTTCCAAACTCCTGGTAATGCTGATATTTTGACCTCCTCCCATGAATCATGAATGTCCTTAATGTCATTAACAATGGTCTATCCTTTTTGGAAGATTTTCAATTTACTGTGATCACACCAATCAAAGAAAGCACTATCTATGACACCTCTAGCTTTATTAAATGTATTTCTCAGAAAATAACACTTGAAAGCCAAAATTACTCTTTAATCCATGATCTGAGGAAAGGATATTTTGTTAGCACTCATGAAAACAACATTAATCTCCTTGAACATAGTAATCAGAACTCTTGGGTGCATTGTCAATGAACAGTTATATCTTGAAAAGAAACTTGTTTTCTGAGTAATAGGTTCAAACTACAGGTTTGAAATATTCAGTAAACCATGCTATACACAGATATGCTGTCATTCAGACTTTGTTGTTCCATTTATAGAGCAAAGGCAGAGTAGATTTAGCATAAATATGAAAGGACCTAGGATTTTTGCAATGGTAAACAGGCATTGGCTTCAACTTAAAGTCACCACCTGCATTAGCCCCTACCAAGAAAATGAATCTGTCCTTTGAAACTTTGAAGCCAAGCATTGACTTCTCCTCTCTAGCTATGAAAGTCCTAGATGGCATTTTCTTCCAAGTTTGTTTCATTTACACCAAAAACCTGTTTAGTGTAGCTACCTTCGTCAATGATCTTAGCTAGATCTAGATCACTTGCTGCAACTTTGGCATCAGAACTTGCTGGCTCATCTTGTACTTTTCTGTTACGGATATGGCTTCTTTCCTAAAACTTCATGCATCAAACTTGGCTACCTTCAAAGTTTTCTTCTGCAGCTTCCCCACCTGTCTCAGCATTCATAGAATTTAATGGACTTAGGGTCTTGCTCTGTATTAGGCTTTGGTCAAAGCAAACTTTGTGGCTGGCTTGATCTTCTATCTAGACCACTCAAACTTTCTCCACATCAGCAGTAAGGCTGTTTCACATGGTTATTAGATGTACAGTGGAGTGACACCTTTAATTTCCTTCGGAAACTTTTGTTTTACATTCACAACCTGGCTGTTTGGTGTGAGAATCCTAGCTTTTGGCCTATCTTTGTTCTTGATACACCTTCCTCATTGAGCTTAATTATTTTTAGCTTTTGATTTAAAATAAGAAACACACAACTCTTTCTTTTGCTTAATCACGTAGATGTCATTGCAAGGTTATTACTTGGGAAAATTTTAATATTGGTATATCTCAAAGAATAGGGAGGTCTGAGGGAGGGAAGAGAGATAGGAAAGAGAACAGTCAAAACAAAAATTTTCAGTGTATGGCACACCTTTTGGGGGCAGGACACAAGTATAAGAGGGACTTTATCTAGCAAATGAGATCAGTGTAACCTAATTCCTTGTATCCTCAATGAATTCCAAACAATTAAAAAAAAAATGTTTACTAAGTTCCCCATCATCTATGGGTGCATTTTTGGTACCCCCAAAACAATTACTATAGTAACATCAACAATCACTGTAACAGACATAATAATGAAAAACTTTAAAATAATGCACGAATTAACAATATGTGACATAGAGACACAAAGTAAGCACATGCTATTGGAAAAATGGCTCCAATAGCCTTGCTCAACATAGTGTTGCTACAAACCTCCCATTTGTAAAAAGTGCCGTATCTCAAAAAGCAAAGCATAATGAAACATTATGCCTGTAACCCTAAAACAAATAAATGAGTCTTTAAAAAAAAATAAAGGTCTAAAAACACCAGAGCACCAGAGCAAATATAGCAAAGTAGGTGCACATTTTGGTGTCTTTTTTCCTCAGATATCTAATCCTTTTAGCAAATGTTTATACTTAGAATGGATACAATGCTGATCAAGCAGTTGCAATCCACCCTGTAAATATAAATTGCAATTCTCTGTTGCCCTGGTTATTTTATCTTCCAGTGACATCTTTTAATGTAGTAAAATATATATAACAAAAATTCCTATTTGAACTATTTTAAGTGTATGGATCAGTTACATGAAGTACATCCACACTGTTTTCCACCCATACTTACAATCTATGTCCAGAAGATTTCATCTTCCCAAACTGAAACTCCCTATCAATTAAATAATAATTCTACATTCCCTCTCCCCAAGCTCTTAGCTCTTGGCAACCATCACTCTACTTTATGTGTCTATGACTTTGACTACTCTAGCTGCATCAGTTAAGTGGAATTATACAATGTATGTCTATTTGTAAGTGGCTTCTTATACTTAGCATAATGTCTTTAAGGTTTATTCATGTGTTGGAATTTCTTTCTTTTTTAAGGCTGAAAAATATTTCACTATATACCACATTTTGTTTATCAATTTATCCATTAACATATACTTGTATTACTTCTACCTTTTGGTTACTGTATAGCATTAGTATACAAATAATGTGTTCCAGTCCCTATCATCAATTCCTTTATGCATATTCCCAGAATTCGAATTGCTGGATCATAAGGTAAGTCTATGTTTAATCTCTTGAGAAATTGCCATTACTGTTTTTCACAGTGCTTGTACTATTTTACAGTCCCAATAGCAATGTACAAGGGGTCCAATTTCTCCACATCTATGTGGATACTTTCTGTTTCTTGGTTTGTTGATTTTGTTTTAAAAGTAGCCACTCTAATAGGTGTAGTTTTGAATTGCATTTCCATAATTATGGATATCCAACATCTTTTCATGTGCTTATTGACCATTTGTATATATTATTTTTAAAATGTTTATTTTTAACTAGTATGGATACACAATAGTTGTATACATTTATAAGGTACATGTGGGTTTTGATACAGGCATACAATGTGTATTAATCAAATCCAGGTAATTGGGGTATTTATTAACTCAAGAATTACTATTTTGTTGTGTTAGGAACATTACAATTCCATTCTTCTAGTGATTTTAGAGTATATCCTGACTCATTATTGACTATGGACACTTCATTGTGCTATTAATGTTGTTCATTCTATCTAATTCTCTAACTACATTTTTATACCCATTAACCATCTGAAAATTACTACTCCCTTTCCATTCCTAATCACAGCCTGTGGTAATCATCATTCTATTCTCTATGAGATCAATTCTTTTAATATTTAGCTCGTATTAATGAATGAGAACATGTGAGATTTATGTTTCTGTGCTTGGCTTATGTCACTTAACATAATGATCTTCAGTTCCATTCAAGTTGTTACAAATGGCAAGATTTCATTTTTTCTAGTGGCTATTTGTAAGTGGCTTCTTATACTTAGCATAATGTCTTTAAAGTTTATTCATGTGTTGGAATTTCTTTCCTTTTTAAGGCTGAAAAATATTTCACTATATACCACATTTTGTTTATCAATTTATCCATTAACATATACTTGTATTACTTCTACCTTTGTTTACTGTATAGCATTAGTATATAAATAATGTGTTCCAGTCCCTATCATCAATTCTTTCATGCATATTCCCAGAATTCGAATTGCTGGATCATAAGGTAAGTCTATGTTTAATCTTTTGAGAAATTGCCATTACTGTTTTTCACAGTGCTTGTACTATTTTACAGTGTAAAATGTACTATTTTCACAGTGCTTGTACTATTACATATAATATCCCATTATATGTCTGTATCATAATTTCTTTATCCATTTGTAATGGATACTTAAGTTGATTATAAATCTTTGCTATTGTGGATTGTGCTGCAATAAACACAAGAATGCAGATTTTTTGATATGCTAATAACCTTTCTTTCGAATATATACCTAGCATTGGGACTGCTGGGTCATATGCTTATTCTATTTTTAGTTTTTTGTGGAACTTCCATACTGCTCTTCATGGTGGTTACCCTAATTTGCATTTCCACCAAAAATGTACTAGGATTCTACTTTCACCCCATCCCCACCAGCATTTGTTATTGTCTGTTGTTTTGTTAAAAAAACATTTTATCTGTGGTGAGATGATATATCATTGTAGTTTTAATGTGTATTTCTCTGATGACTAATGAGCATTTTTCATTTAACCCTTAACCATTTCTATATGTACTTTTGAAAAATATCCATTCTGATAATTTACCCATTTTAACCAAATTACACTAGAATCTCCATAGCTGACCACTTCCCTACGTTCACCACCTCCTTAAGTTGACCTAATTTTCATAGACTGGAGATATGTATCAGTGCAGTAAGCCTAGTTTCTTATGGTCACCACCTCCATATGTTGACCAGTTTGTTGCAATCCCATGAGTGGTCAATTTGCAGAGGTTGTACTGTATTTGATTTCTTTTCAGTTGAATTTTTGGAGCTCTTTATATATGCCAGTTATAAATTCCTTGTTAGATAGTTTTCAAATATTTTCTCACATTCTATGGATTTTCCCTTCCCTTTTTTGAATGTTTCCTTTGTTGTGTGGAAGCTTCCTCACTTGATGTGATTTTATTTGTCCAATTTTTCTTTGGTTGCCTGTGCTTTGGATACATTACTCAAGAAGTCCTTGCCCAGACCAATTTTGGAATGTTAGCATATGGCCTATGAAATATTAGGATACCTTTTGCTTATTTTTCAAAGCAATTGGCTGTTGCCACACTATGACCTGGTTCAAGAAGCTAAAAAGTTGACATTAGGCCAGCTCTCTACAGTATGCACTCTCTACTCTGTGCTCCCCTTGATGGAACAGAAAAGAGGATATTGGTTCACCTCCAGAAGCCTAGACAGATATCAAGCCATCTTTTTAAACAACACAAATATAATACAAAGTGCGATTTCTACTTTAAATTCTGCCACCTTACTTCCTCAAATGCCATCTGAACCCGTGCATGACTCTACAAATAATTGAACAAGTTTGCTCCAGATGGCCAGATCTGACAGATATACCCCTAGAAAGCCCAGACCTAGAGATGTTTATCAATGAAAGCAGGTTTATGGATCAGGGAAAATGGATATCCAGATGCATAGTGGTAACACATCAACAAACATTACAGGCTGAATCACTCCTCTTAGAACCTCAGCACAAAAGGCAGAGCTCATAGCCCTTATTAGGGCGCTCCAACTAGGTAAAGTATCATGAGTGACCACTTACACGGACTCCAGGTATGCCTTTTCTGTTGTTTATGCTCATGGGGTTATCTGGAAAGAAGGGGGACTTCTAATCTCTAGTAATAAGAAAATAAAACATACTCAAGAAATCCTAGCTTTGATAGACGCCATTTTAACCCCCAAGGAATTGGCTATGGTGCATTGCCTTAGACATCAGTAGACATATAGTTTGGTGACAAGGGGCAATCATCAGGCAAATCAAACCATGAAGAAAGCAGCAAGGAAAAATGCTACTGGGGGTGGTGCCTGTGGCTCAGTGGGTACAGCCCCAGCACCATATACCAAGGGTGGTGGGTTCAAACCCGGCCCCAGTCACACTGCAAGAAAAAGTAGCTGGGTGTTGTGGTGGGCACCTGTAGTCCCAGCTACTCGGGAGGCTGAGGCAAGAGAATCACCTAAGCCCAGGGGTGGGAGGTTGCTGTGAGCTGTGTGATGCCATAGCACTCTACCGAGAGTGATAAAGACTCTGTCTCTACAGAAAAAAAAAAAAAAAGAAAAGAAAAGAAAAAGAAAAATGCTACTGGAACTTAACTGACACCCTTGCTGCCGTTAAGTAGATCTTAGCCCTGAACATATCTTAGCCCTGAACCTCTGATATACTCAGAGAAAGAAAACTGTGCTTGATTGAAGGTTTTTGTTTTTTTTTCAGAGACAGAGTCTCACTTTGTTCTTTGTTGCCCTTGGTCCCTTGGTAGAGTGCTGTGGCATCATAGCTCACAGCAAACTCCAGATCTTGGGCTTAGGTGATTCTCTTGTCTCAGTCTCCCAAGTGGCTGGGACTACAGGCACCCACCACAATGCCTGGCTATTTTTCTGTTGCAGTTTGGCTGGGGCCGGCGCCCTACTCACTGAGCCACAGGTGTTGCCCTCAATTGAAGATTTGACGCTGACCACAGAACTCAGGACAGGTTGAGTATATTGTGAGATAGGAATGGTTCTGGCACCTAAATATCTTATAAATGATGCTTTCAGGAAAATTCATGACTCCACCCATTAAAGCAGGGATAATATCCTATAATGGATGCAGAAATATATCAGTGGTCCACATATGAAAAAGACCATTCAGAAAATGGTAGAAAAGTGTCTCTTCCATGCTCAGAACAACTGTAAAACTAGCCCTCCACCCCTTAGCACAAGGAGTTCAGGTCAGGGGTGCAGAGCCAACAGAAGACTGGTAAATTGATTTTACTATGATGACAAGTATTGCAGGAAATTTCAAATATCTATTCATGCTTGTAGATAGTTTTTTGGGCTAGGTCAAGGTCTTTCCTTGACAGACAGGAAAAGTTTCTGAGGCTGTTAAGTCCTTGATAAAAATAAATAAATAAAAGGTACATATATGTATGTGTATATGTATGTGTGTGTGTGTGTGTGTGTGTGGTTTGGAATACTAGTTCTCATTCAGAATGAAAATGGTGCTATCTTCATGGCCCAGATCACACAAGACTTTTCTCAAGCCCTCAGTATAACTTAGAAACTCCACACAGCCTGGAGTCCACAGTCCACTAGAAACACTGAAAAGAAGAAGAATATTATGAAGAAGAACTTATCTACAATTTGGCAAGAAACTAATCTGACTTGAGATAAGGCACTGCCTATTTCTCTACATAGAGTTAGAGTGACCCCTTGACTCAGGCTCAAATTGAGCCTTTACAGAAATCTATACGGGAGTTCCCTCCTATTCTCTGGCTCTAGACTAAGAGATCCCAATAGGTTACTTAATCCTCAAAGATTTAGATGCCTCCTATGCTCTGGCTCTAGACTAAGAGATCCCAATAGGTTACTTAATCCTCAAAGATTTAGATGCCATTAGGTATTTACAGTTCATAAGTCAGATTCTGACTATTACTCATAAGTTTGCTTCTAGCGGGTTATGGTTCCCAGCGGATGTTCCACTACATTACATCAGACCTAGAGATTGTTTATTACTTAAGACCTAAAGAAATCAACATCCCAATGACCAACCAAGGCCCCAGTGGAAAGGGCTCTGTGAAGTCTTCTTGCTGTCAAGAAGTCTCTTCTGTCAATCTCAAGCTCATGGGAGTAAAGACCCAGATTCATCATAGTTGAGTGAAAGCCAGTGATGCTTGACTCATGGTCCTGCAAGAATAACCAAAAGATACTTTGGGTTCTCATGAGTGAACAAGTGATTCCCCTGTCAGACCTTAATTATCTTTTCATGAAAAATCCTAAATAAGTCATGTTTTTATCTTTTAATAGAATTTAAATGAAAGTATATACTCTCCTAATTATAATCATTACTTTGAATGCAAAAGACCTCAAATTCTAGGAGAGATGAATGTGAGAAATTATTCCCATCTCCTCACCTGGTGACTCTGCAATATTAAACTCTCTGCTGCCACACCTGAAAACTCAGTGTACTGGTTCCCTTCAGTGCAGTGAACAAAGAATCAGGTTGGGCAGTAACATGAGTTATTATAAATAGAAATGTAACAAATACCTACCATAGAGAAAACCACAGTTGCTAAATTCCATGCTGATTATAGTTTTCTTGTAAAATGTCTTTCAATATGCACACTTACAATTAGGTTTTAATAGGTACATTATTTTGATTTTTTCCTCCTTAGGGCTATTTGTATGCAAATATTATTACCTCTAACTTGAGCTACTCTCATGCTTTGAATCCAGACTGGGCCCATCTCTGAAGATCCAGATGCCAAAAGGAAAATTTGCATATGGACTCTTATGCCTCCACTGTTGTCTTCAGCCTGCTCCAGGTATCTTTGGCATACTGGTTTATGATGAGGAAATCTTTTTTTGCATATCAGCTTTTTTAGTTAATTCAAGTTAATCAAATTTGTTCTTTTTTAAACCAACATTTTGTCTATTCTTCCACAAGTTGACTATCTATAGAAAACCAGACAAATAAATTCACAAATTCATTCTAGAAAAAGGGCTGCATGCCTCATTGCTGAATATCACTATGGTCACTTTTGAAGTACTCCCCTTGGGAAGCTATGCCTTGACACAAGGACCTAGTTCACCATTCAAATCATTTTTTTTCTAGGATGAATTCACAAACTTAATTGCCTGGCCTTGTGTTTTCCTGACAAAGTAGATACTACAAAAGATAAGATCTAAGTACAGCAAGATCAATTGCACTCTACAATTTTCAAGCAGACATGTTAAATATAAACAATTACAAAAATACAACACTACCCACTATTAATAATGTGAAACACAAACTTCCTTAACACCAAACCACAAAAGATCCCTTCTGGAAAAAGTCCAAAATAAGTTTCAAGATGCTAAACATCTGTTTGGTCATACATGAATTTAGTCTTACTTTTTGCCACCTTTCTGAATTCTCTTCCTTTCCTTACGCAGGCACTTGAACTGTCTAAACATCCATCACCCATCACCATGTGGCTGAGGGAAGGCCTAAGTGCTCAGTGCTTTACTGGAGTGCTTTAAAACTCCATTAAGGATAAATCTTTGAAGAGAATGATTCAAGCTAGAAATTTTTTAGTGTGTCCTAGGCTTGTCATCCATTGTAAATGCTGTTATATCTTAAATGTATTACATACATGAAGAGCGGAAGTTCTCAAATATTTTGGCTTCATTATGTTATACTTAGGAGACTTAGGAGTCTCTTAGGAGACTTCTTGGTATGCAGAAAACGTCACAATATCCTTATGTAATTAATATTGGCTGCTGCTGTGCTGAAAGCATTGCCCAAATGTAACAAGACAAACAAGCAGGGAATAAATGGTATTTGGGCCATTTCTTTTCAAGAAAGAAATAGAAAATAATGCCAATGATTATGAAGTACAGAAATTATACTATTTACTGACCAAGAGTGTCTTAACATTCCTTTCAGCTTGACTCAACTTTAGACATGTGTCTTCCTGATTACAGGCTCCTAACTTACCTTTCTTAGAACATTAACTTTAGCAGACTTATCATTTTAATTTCTTTCTTTGTCCTTTTGAAATTTATGTAAATCTTCTTTTGGCCTCTTGCCACTTTCACAATCTAGGAAAAGTCTTTGTCAAGGACCTGAGAGCCCTCTCTTTGAAATGTATACAGTTATGATTTAATAAAAAAATAGAAATAATAAACTACAGGTGATAGAGTGATAGTAACTCTATCTCCCAGCACCCATGGGGACATAGAGTCCTAATTCTGATAGTACCAATTAGCAAACGAAGGTGACATAATCACAGTGAAAAGCCTTTGCAAACTTAAGAATAATTCAATGTGCTCTACCGCATGCTCCACACTGGTTGATCCACATTGATCAACCCCAACATCCTCTAGTAGTTTTCAACTACTTACCCTTGTGTTAAAAACTCTCCTACTTTTTTTCTTTTAATGGAGTTGAATTCAGTCCCAGTGTTTTTCTTTTTTATGTTTTTTTTTTTTTTTTTTTTTTTGAGATAGAACCTCAAGCTGTCCCCCTGGGTAGAGTTCCGTGGCATCACAGCTCACAGCAACCTCTAACTCCTGGGCTCAAGCGAGTCTCCTGCCTCAGCATCCCAAGTAGCTGGGACCACAGGCGCCCGCCACAACGCCTGGCTGTTTTTTTTTTTTTTTTGGTTGCAGCTGTCATTGTTGTTTGGCAGGTCCGGGCTGGGGATTCGAACCCACCACCTTAGGTGTACGTGGCTGGCACCTTAGCTGGTTGAGCTATAGGTGCTGAGCCAGTCCCAGTGTTTTTCAATCTTTTTTTTTTTTTTTTAATCTCACAGCACACTTGAATCTATAGTTAAACCATGGCACACTTAAATTATGTTGATCAAAAAAAGAAGCATATACTTACTATGTTTTGAAATTATTTTGAAAATAATTTAATTGTTAAAAATTTTCACAACAATCACCTATGATCCTCTCACAGTATAGCAGTGTACTGCAGCACACTGGTCGAAAATCACTACTCTATCCCCTTTTGCTGCAGCCTGGGTAAAGTCAGTTTTCAAACTTTATGTTTCTGGGGTCCAGTCCCCACTTTCAACAGTTAAGGTATTTTAAAACAATGTTGATAATGAATTTAGAGTTCCCTAAAAGGAAATTCCATATCTTGCTCTCAAGGAGTTTATATTCTGGAGTGGTGAATGCTACAATATTTTACTTCACACAAGTGGAAAGGAGGATGTAATCTCTTCCCTCTGAACTAACAAGAGCAACCTCACAGAGAACATAATATTTAGGCCCAATCTCAATGAATAATTTATAAAGAATTCTTCAGACAATCTCAATTGAATTCTAAAACCTGTTGGCAATATTACATTGTAGAAATAAATGAAGGCCACCTCAAGGAGAATGAACAGAGACTATTTATTCAGAGACTGCTACAGTGAAGAAGTCAGCTATGACCATCTGCATTTGGCAGAAAGTTAAAGACAAACTGAAGATTTGGAAAATGTAGTTTAAAGAAAGAAAAGTTTCAGATATGTTCTGATTGGAGGCTATTGGTAATATGGGGATTCAGGAAAAGGTACATCAAAATAAAGGCCTCAGAAAGAAAAATTTATTCTGACCTTTTCCTACCGTCCTGTCTCTCAATCCCGTTCTTCACTGAGACTAGCTATAGAAATGAGAATCCCACTTGCTGAAGGTGGATCATAGCAACCAGAACCCCTTTTCTCAAAAGCCAGCCATAAAACCTAAAACTATTCTGTATAAAAATGGGCATAAAAAAACTTATCTCACCCATCTTGTTTGTATGTACTAAGACCCATAAAACTGTCTTAATTGAAAGCAGATGTTAGCCTCTAAATAAAATATAGACTTTGAATGGAAACACAGCTAAGCACTTACTCACTTGCCCTTTAGCCCCTTTTCTTATGATTGTCTACTGCCTAAAGTCACGTTGACCCTGTCCCCGAGGCAGTAGCTCCTCTCAATTATTTCTATAAGACAACATCTTTAACATTAAGAAACCTCCAGTTTTCCATTTGAGATGCTTTCCAGATCCTTCATTCCAATATGTCCACTCATAATAGTCAGTCTAAAGAACCCCCTGGAGGAATCCACTCGGCCCAGAATGTACTTTCTTCATCTCCTTGTCCCATGACTTCATCTTTAACCCCTCAACCAAACAGCAACCCTCAGCTCCTCAGACCTTTACTCACTAAAATTTCCTTTAAAATCCCAGTCCAAGACCCCTTAGGGAGGTTGAATTTCAGTTCCCTCCCACCTCCTGGTTTGATGACCATCTGATTATTAAACTCTTTCTCTGCTGTAACACTCACTGTTTGAATGTGCTAGTCTGTTACCATAAAATGAGTAAGAACCTGGTAACCCTATAACAATTATTTTCTCATACAGAAAACTCAACTTAAATGCTTATTGTGTAGGAAAATATATTTACGGGTTTTAAAGTGCTCAAAATGATTACATCTTCACTTTCGTACCCATTTCCCTTGACCTAGTAGCATATACTAAGGTCATAAAATTAATGGAGAACTATGGAGGGATTTTATTGCTCTGCATTTATGAAATTACATAGTCATTCCTCATATAAGCTCAACAAAACTATTGGAGTATGGGTGACATTCCTGGTAATATCTGTTATTTCAAAATCTTCATAATTAAACTACATAACTAAGCATATTGCACCTGTGCTTAAGTATATATGAAGCCATATCATATTTCACCTGGGCCCACAAGATGATTATATTTCCCGCGCCCCCCCCCCTTTTTTTTGTGAGAGAAAGCTAACAGGAAGTGAGTTCATGACTAGTCATGGTCAATAGACTCTAGGTAGAAGGTATGAAAATAAGTTCCCGACCTGTACCATAAACTACTACAGTGTAAGAGCCTCTTCTCTCTTCTCCTTTCTCAGAAACCTTAGAGGTTCCATGGACAGGAAAGTTGTAATTAAAAGTTTGATTTCAATTTTTTATGTTTGACTACTAATGGTTTTCAAGCCCCGTGTCTCCCCTTTTCCATTTCTTCCCCACCTTGGGACAAACTGATCAGAAAACCTGGCTGCTTTCTGTTTTTATTCCATCAAGTTAAAACCAAGAATTGCTCAGCCCACATGAGGGAATCCTCACTGTAGCATAATTCTCTAATCACTGGAAAACCCTTTGCCAGTCACCCCTCTCTGTTCTCTCAAAGCTTTTTTTCAACCTACTTAAGAGCCTTCTCTGCTCACCACAGAAATGCTTATTATATGAGTTTTAAAAAAATGTCTCCTGGTGTGTGTGTATGTGTGGCATCAACAGTCCTGATCTGAAGCTCAAAACCAAATTGTGAGTGGGGGTCATTTTGACCTCTAAATGGTAATCATAACAAAAGAAAAATTCCAATATGGTAGAATCCTGAGCCCCCAAGTGACTTAACAGAGTGATGTTCTCCACTGCTGACTTTATTGAACTCTGATGTTAATGAGTAATAACTTTTACTTGAGTTAATCCACTGAGATTTTAGCTCTATCTAATGTATATAATACAGAATTTATATCATAAAGTGAAGTGCTTCTATAACAAAAGCTAAAATTTTCAATGGGTTATGAGAGTAGAAATGAGGTAGCTAGGATCCTAACATCAGAGGCTAGAAAGATGGCATATTATGAATAAGCAAGAAATCTGATAAGATTGTTTCCTGCAACACAAACCAGAGTCCACTGAGTTTCAGTTTAAGGGAAAGAAGTTAAAAAAAGGAAAACTGGAAAGGTTTAGGTTATGTATATATTTATAGGTTATTCAGGTTATAATTATATATATAATATAATAGATATTATATAAATATATATTAAATATATTTAAATATAAATATTCATATATAAAAATTAGTAGTATTACTTAGATATTATATAAATATAATACATTCATATTTATATAAATATATTTAATATATCTTATATATAATAATATATATATAACCTAAACATTTCCAGTTTTGCTTTTTTTATATACACACACACAAAAAATGTCTATTTCAAACACAAATGAAGACAATGAAAAAACCAGAAATTCACAGTCTTATAGTTCTGGGGGGAAAAAAAACCAACAATAAGAACTTCTGTATTCCAAATGTATACGAGAATAGAAAAGGTTTTGATCAACAAAGATCTAATAAGATTTCTCAGTTCAAGATAGTGACCCCACTTTATAATAAAGGTCAAATTAGGGATATGATCTCCCTACCCAGACTAGGTAGGCTCAAGAAGATAGCTTTCATTAAGAGACCAAAGTGAAGAATAAATGAGCACACAAATAAAACAGATTTCAAAGAATGACTAAGAAAGAACTCTGAGAGAGGTCACTGCCATATGGAAAATCAGAAAGAAAAATGAAGTCATTGGCATATGGAAAAATGCAGATCAGAAACTGAACTTGGAAACCCTCTGTTGTCTGCTGTATTCACCAGACCTTGCACCAACTGACGACCACTTCCTCCCAGTTTTGGATTACTATTTGCACGGAAAAATACTCAGTTCTCAGCAGACTGTGGAAAAACCCTGTTACGACTTAATTGTCACTTGCTATCCGGGTTTCTTTGCTGCTGACATACACAAGCTACCGTGAAGATGGCAGTTTCTGTAGTTTGAACTGTGTTGGTTATTGGTGAGATTCGTGGTTGGGCATTGTCTTCCAAGAGGATTGGCCTTGTCTCTATTGACCAATCTCAGCTGCTTAATCACAGGCATCTTTATCATTTAATCCGATTGGTTGCAGTAGACATCCACTGTAATCAACTGACCAGGTATCATGAAGCTGAAGCTGATAATACCAGCACTGGGCCACCACACACCATTAGATTTTTTTGATGAATATCCTGTTTTGGTGTTCCTGGGCCTGGTTAGTACCACCTAAGGTCTCAGGCCTGGGGCAAAGAAAAAGGCAAGACATGCCCCATTTGGCAGTACTGAGCAGCACAGTGTGGGTCACTGGCCACATGAAAGCCTCAAGCCACTGTGCAGACCTCTCTGGCCAGCCAGTCTCTCCCAGAGGGACAAGGTTTTCAAGCAGGATCACCAGCTTGGTTCATAAAGGGTTGGGGTAAAATTTTCTCCCAGAGATCTTAAATGAATCATCCTCAGACCCCTGGAGCATTGGAACAATTCACCTGTCATTGGGGTTCAGGGGGGAAGGAACTTGACCAAGACTAACCCTCCCTCCAAGAGAATAGAAATGTCATTTCTGTCTATTTCTCAGAATGTATGGCTGGGGTCAATAGCAGTCTTTTCACAGGGCCAGCTGTGGGATCCTGAGAAGAGCAATGACGTAACAGTCTACTCATGAGGCATTTTCCCAATCTCTGCCCTCCAGGCCTCCTGGCTGAACTCGGTAATGGAACTGGGGTTTGGGCCAAGGCATCAGTCCAGCCTGGCTGACCATTAGGACAAGCCCCAGGAAGCAGGGGGACAGGGCCTGAATGAAGCTGATTAGGTGCAAGGCCCCAAGTTAAGCTGCTTTTCCTCCTTGTCAGACTGACGTTGCTCATTTGGTCTGGCCAAAGGGCACCTCCTCCAAAGTTCTCTCTCCTGCTCTGTCTGCTCAGGCAGCTGTCCCTGCTATCTCTACTTTTCATTGACTCTACCCAAATCTTTTTTTTTTCCCTGAAAGATCTGACAAGGTGGATGCCCATAAGCCTCTTTAAGGGTGGCTGCCTTTAGCTTTTACTGCAGATAGAAGCTCATCTAACATTTTATAGCTGTAAAAATACTAGGCACGGGCCAGAATGTTGAGGCACTGACATATATACTCATGTTGGTGAGTAGACATGATATATGAGCAGAAAGCCCCAGGCACATAATTCTAGATTACTCTACAGATACAGAGAAATAAATAAAAGAATGAGAATACTAGAGAAAAGTTAAGCCATCCAGGCAGAGTCAGGTCACAAGCTCAAAAGACACTCAGCTTAGCCTAGAGTCATTTCTAGAAATTACTACCCTACACCCACCTGGTAAGTAGTCAAGCTGTGGAGCACAGAGAACCCCAGCTGTTAAGGTGCCCCCATAGTGCCTGCCTGACAAGACTTTTAGAGACATGGCAATCCCCAGAGATATCTCCCCCTCTGCCATTACCATTTGCCACATCAGTGAAGTTTATCTAGAGAGGGAAGAAAAAAGATTCTCTGGCCCTTTTGCATTCCATGACTACTCACCAAGAGAATAGTGACTCTGACTACTTATTTAGAGAGAAAGTGCAGACACAAGCTCTGTGGTCACAGCCCAAAGGAGGGCTTTCCTACACGCTGATCAAACGAATACTGAATCCCCCAAAACATGGATGCCACAGAGTCACTAACACCACTGTGGAACAGGTGTGTCCAGGCTAGGAACCCTAGAAAAGACACAAATATTGCACATTCACTCAAGGCATTTTCAAAGACAGTCACAGAAATTACAACTCTTAGATACAACATAACACATTTGACAACTTTCAAAGGAACGGACTTCCCCACCGCAAGCTATCAGAAGGGCCACAAAGTTCCTTCATCTTTGGTCCACTTTTAAAAAGCCAGGGAAGGAAGACAGGGTGAACACAGGGTTAGAAAAGGCTGCAGATACAGTTATAGCAACTGCTTCTGTCTGATTCAGTACAGGATGCTGCCTTGTCTCAAATCTCCCCTTGGGAAGAAAACAAGCTTGCCAGAGGGTCCTGGCTGCTGGAGACCACTGAGGCAAAGCTCCACGTGGTGGCAGCTGGGTGCTCTGAATCTAGAGCAATGGTCACCAACCTCCAACCACAATAAAGGATACCGCATCTTCCCTCTCCTCACAGAGGCTCTGCTCATAGGAATATGGGGCACTCTGGCAACTCTATGCTTTACCCCAAACCTCAATTTGATAATTGATAATGCAGCTAGAACCCTCTGCATCTGCTGCATGATTGGGAGGCTGTGAAGAAGGAAGAAAAGACGGGGTTCCGAGAAGAGACTGCTAATGCCCCATGGGGCACGCTAGAGTGCAACCATGGCACAGCTCAGGGACAACATTTGTTTGCTCCAGCTGCCTTAAAATACAGGCCATTCCAAGGAGCTTACTTCTCCAGATCCCCCAAAGGCTCCAACTGAGCACCTGGTCCAGCTGCTGTTGCCAAGATCTGTTATAATACTAGCTAAGGAAACAAAAGCGAGTTTCTGACAAAGGATTCTGCAGCTAGATGTTGTATCTGTCTTTGGAGTTCTGTGGGTGAGGATGGGATTCCTTTGGTTTTGACCAGAACACTTCTCCACTCAGGGGCCAGGCTCAGCTCAGCTCTGCAGCCCGGTTACTGTACAGGAGCAAGAGAGAGCTTCACAGCAAGCCCTCAAACTGCTCTCTGGACATTTAGGATTTCTCGTGTTTCAGATTCTTAGTTTACATACATAATCCTCTCTCCTGCAGAATCTTTGTCTTTTCACTCAGCTCTGTGACAATGCCATTGTTAAAATTATTCAGTTCTCTCATTTCCATAGTTATAGGAAAACCCAATGCTGATCAGCTGTTCAAATTTCCAACCATCAGACATAGTAGAGGTGAGCTCCTCTGCTTGAGACTGCAGGACTCTGCACACGTGCTTCCCAGGGCCTTGTGAAGTTCCTGTCCTTTCCTTAACCAGTCACATAGAGACGCAATGTTGTAACCCTCTGCTTCTTTCAGTCCACCTTTTCCGCCCCTCATTGGTAGTGACTTTCCCATGGCGGAGGGAGTTTAGGATAGGACCAAAGCAGGTGGGTCCCTGTCAATCAGAAATTCCCTATCTCATCCTTGTCTGAGTCCAGCTCCCGGTCCTCCTGGCAGCAGAGGCGGCAGAGGAAAGGCTCGGGCTGCCGGCCTAGGGTTTGTCTGGTGGTCACCAAGTACGTGCCTCCGTGCCATGCACCATGCGGGCCCAGCTCCAGCGCTGCGCTAAAGCTGCAGACCCGCGGCTGTGCCGTTGGGGCATTAGGCCAGCAGAGAGTGGGCTGGACCGGCTGCGGCCTGGACCACCCGCGTCGCCCACATCCGTCACCCCCCACAGCCCCGCCCATCCTCCTCCCAGCGCCTCCCTGGACGGGTCCTGCTGCAGTTCTGCCTTCTTGGGCTGTCACTTCCACGGCTGCCTGCCCTTTCCAGAACATTTAAATAACACTGCTCTCACTATTGTAATTAGTAATTTCTAATTGGCAGGTCCTAATGGCACTTTTTTTTTAATCTTTTTTTTTTTTTTTTGGCCGAGGCTGGGTTTGAACCCGCCACCTCCAGTATATGGGGCTGGCACCCTACTCCTTTAAGCCACAGGTGCCACCCCTAATGGCACTTTTGAAGTCTTGTCTCAACTTGTCCTCTGTGCTATGTTTGATTGTCACTACTGAAAATCTCTCTCTTCTTTAAAATCTCATTCTTTAATTTGTTCCAAGTTTTGCTCCAATCCCAGATCTCTTTCTCAAGGTCGGTCAAAACATCATTTTTCTCTTCCAGCCTCTCAAGTTACCTGTTTACTCAGAGTTCATTCTTACTTGCCCTCTCTGAGGAAAAAAAAAACATCTTTTAAATTTCCACCTATAAGCCATAACCCCCAAGCAATTTCCTCCAGCCAATACCACTATCCTTATCCTCATACCTTAACACTGACTGTTTTATATAAATCTATATGTTTCACTTTCATCAATTTCAGAGGTATCTCTAACTCTACAGTTTTCTAAACCTCACCTATTGTCTTGTTTCCTAACATCTATCTTGATCTTTAAAACTCAAACCTAAAAGGCAAAAACCTGAATAAATTGGTTACCAGTATATTCATTCTACCATCATACTCTATCTCAAATCTGTCCCCTCCTTTCTGGATTCACTCCCCTATCCCACTCCACATCAACACCAAGCCTTTTCATTTATGACTGGAACTATTGCAAATGCATCTTTATTTCTATTTTTTTCTGCCATTTTTAGCTCATACAAAACTAAATTCTACCCATACAAAAGAAGAACTGGATTAACATGCAGATCTGATCATATAAGTGACCTACTTAAAATGTTTTCATTGAGAAACCCAAACTCTTGAATATGACAAATAGCACTTCTTTCCATAGCATACATACCCTGAATCTTGTGGATCAGTCAGGGTCTCGAAATTTCTCTAGTATAAGCACTTTCAAGTGTGACATAGTCTCTTTTTCCTGTCCAGAATGTAATAAACCTTCTCTCCAAAAGAAAACCCATTTTGCAAAAGATTAAAGAAAATTATAGCACAGTGTGTGTGTTTAGTAATACTTGCCTATCTCTTTATAAAAAAATTATCATGGATAAAATTGCAAATTAGGTTAAATCTCATCTTTGGAATAGTATGCTTTTCCCTCTTCCTCTCAGCTATTAAAAGTAGTTTGTTCTGGTAATGTCACAGATAGGAATGATGAGTAAAGGTCCTAAATCCCCTTCTGCTAGCTCAGACATTTGCCATGTCAGAAAATATCAGAAGACAAGTAAGCCCAAGTAAGCATGTAAAAATAAACTTGAATACATTCTAAAATCTAACAAAAGATCAGTCACTAATGTTAGTGTCTGCAATGGGTTTGTTTTTGCAAATTACTAGTGACACTTTAGAAAACAAGTGACAGAGAAATGCTCAAGACAAGCAACCAGGCCTTCTCTCCTCCCCAGGACATAACCTTACAGGACAAGTGAATATTGCTTACTCTTAGCACATTGTACTGAATTCTTGGTTGACAGATCTGTCTCCTCTCAACTTAGATACTATAAATTCTTTCATAAGAGTGACACTGTGTGCCACATTTTCTCTCCTTTTCCTAGGACATTTCACAGAATATGTAAATACCTAATAACTGTTTATTCAATGAACGAGTGAACAGGTATTTTCTTGTATTTTTAAATAGAAAAAAAATCACTAGTCTTTTCATTTTTCCTTTGTTTCCTCCATACAAATTGCAGATATATTGGTAATTGCCAAGTCTAAGAAGTTAGCTCTAGGCTTGGTCACAGACAACTTTAAAATGTTGAAGCTTTGCAAGGCGTCAGAAAGTAGCAACTTTAAAATACACCACACTCCACATAGATATAGGTAGCAGATAAGACCACGGGGTTCAGTGATCTTTTTCTTAATTTTCTTTTATTTCATGTGTTCATTAGATTTGATTGGAGTTCCTTTAATAGACACTGAGCCCTGGATACCTCATGCTTTACAGAGTAGTAACTGGATAGGGTAAACACAGTCAGGACAGTGTGGATCAAGCACTGCTAAGACCCCCAAATGTGCTTTGTTGGGCTTCCCACTGCATTAACTTGCCCTAACAAGTGCCAGTTTATTTCACCCTTCCTAGTTTTAGAAACAGTCATTTTCTAAACCTCCATCTAGATTGCCCAACATCTTTATGCACTTGCCAGGCTTTTAGGACATGGAAATAATAGCAATCCATAATACTCGCTTTGATTACTGCACCTAATGTAGTGTATGGTGGCAATATTCTGGTCCATAAATTCATATTTTCTCATCCCCACCTTTCTGAAGTGTGACTAATTCACTGTCCTTCACAAGTTTAAACTCCTTTTCGCTGAACAACAAGCTACATTGTTCTTCTTCCGTTATCTTTCTGTAATCTGAACTAAATAGCTGGTGTTGAACAAAAACTCACTTGTAGCCCTTGAAAATGACCACAGTTGGTGTTTAGACTCATTTCAGTAACAATGAGGACTTTTTTCTTTTATGGAAGAAGAATAACAATAACCACACTAAATTTAGAATCGTCTACATTTAGTTCTCTCCAGGGTAAGTAATTTCTATCTTTAAAATTATAATCATCACTCATTTGATTTTTTAGCATAAGCAGAAAAATTTTGACTTCTCCTTAAAGCTGAAACAGAAAAAAAAAGCTCATATATATTTATATATATACACACATATTTCACAACATATTTAAGCACAAGCAGAAGATGATACTGGCAGCATGGATGTTGGCGGTTACTGGCACACTGTAGATCCAACTAATCAGTACATTAAAAATTATTAGTGCTTCTCAAGGTAGGAGGTGAGGGGGAGAAACCAGGAAGCCTTTATGATTTGTCATATATGCATATATATTTTAGTGACAGAGTCTCACTTTGTTGCCCTTGGTAGAGTGCGGTGGTGTCACAGCTCACAGCAACCTCCAGCTCCTGGGCTTAGGCAATTCTCTTGCCTCAGCCTCCCAAGTAGCTGGGACTACAGGTGCCCACCACAACACCCTGGTATTTTTTGTTGCAGATTGGCTGGGGCTGGGTTCGAAACCACCACCCTCGGTATATGAGGCTGGCACCCTACTCAGTGAGCCACAGGTGCTGCCCCCCTATATTTTAGAGTAAAACATTCTTAGAACTTTCACAGATTAAAAAAAGAAATGACCAAGAAAGAAAAGGAAAAAAAACAAAGATAATAATCCAGTGTGATGCACCTTTTGGTCTTAGTGATACTGCTTGTCCATTTATTTCAGTTCAATGACTGTTGCCTTCACGCTTGCTCAGACTTCCCTCCATGATGAAGGCTTGTTGTCTGGTATTGATGATAATTATGTAGTGTTTCTGACAACCTCTGGAGGTGTCTCCTGTTTGGCAAGGATGACAAGAAACAGCAGGGAAACTTATCCAGGATAGGGTGGAGGGAATAAAAAATGAAGAGTTTAAGCACAAACTAGGAAAAGGGGAAGAACGATGAGAAACCTTTCAGAATGTTAAAGCTTGATAAAGTTTAAAGATAATTGGGTTCTAGCCCTTTGTGTTTCCATCTGGGAAACTTAGGCCCAAATGCATTAAAGGGATTGCAAAAAGCCACAACAATTTCTAGATCAGA
>NW_003852467.1:1823534-1833684 GCF_000181295.1 Otolemur garnettii
TACTTTTCATCTATTCATTTTAAAAATTATTGTATACCTATATTAGGTTAGGCCCCATGATAGGTAATATATTAATAAATATAAAAATGAAAGTCCTTATCCATACTTATAAGGAGTTCATAGTCTAAGAGAAAGAAGAGGCAACTGTGAATAAAAATGACAAAATAGAAGAATTATAACACTATATAATGTAGTTGTGATGATTTCTGCTGCTTGGTATGGCTCTCTTAACAATGCCAACATTGGTCTATTTTAACTATTAAGAGCTCTACTGCTGAAAAGTCAGATTAGACTGAATTAGCATCAAGGTCTCACCTCTAGCATCTGTACCACCACAATAATTTTCTATTCTGATGAACACTAACCTGGACAGAGGTGAAAACTGAGATTTCCTAGGAAGGTCCCATTGGGCCTGGTTTCCTTATCTATAGCTGGCTAGTTTGATGAGAACTATTAAAACTGTGTCTTCATTTTCCATTATACTGAGATGCAGCCTTTCTCATCTCTGCTACCTGAACGCTTGGATACTTCTTAATGATGTTAATCCAAGAGTTTTTCCATATGTTTACTGGCTATGGGATGTCAGTAAAACTTGTAGTTGTTGTGCTGCTTATGGTTAAAACATGTTTTTTTAATTTTGTATGGCTTGATTCTAAAACTAGTATTCCTTGCCTTTGATATTGGTCTATCTCACCTTTTACTTCTCTTGATAACAAAACTTTCATCAAGATCTCATAGCATTGACAAAACTTCTCAAACAGTATAGAACATAGATGTTTTGGCACAATAATCAAGTACATGAGGTGAAAGCTATGTTGATTAGTTCAATGTAACCACATCAGATTGTATAAAAAAAATCAAAATCAGCAAATTGTACCCCACATATGCATGAATGTATTCATGATCTGTGTGTATTTGACTTAATAAAACCAATGTGCAATTTTAATTGTACACACACACAAAAAAAACTTCTCAAACAATGTTAGTCATAGAATGTTTCACTTCAAAATTTGGCCCCACCCTTCTCTATTTAATTAGAATATAGCAAGCACCCATGGTGGAATTACGTTTCTAGACATCAAGTCCTTGACAGAATAGCTAAATCATTTTGTTTAATTGAAATAATAGGTTTTTAGATGTATAATCAGAAATTATTCAAAGTTTTCCAAGTCAACACATTTACTAACTTATATAATTAGTAGAAAAGCATACCTGTTTTATCAGGATAAAGTATGATGCTTCCAATCAAATGAGGCTAAAATATTCATTTAACAATTGTTTTAATGTAATCAAATATGGAAATTACTAGAGTACAAAGCATCTTAGACTTTTTCCCTGACAAAGAAATTACCTAAAATAAGTAGCAGTATTGTGTATAGAGAATAACACACACATGATATAATTGTAATGATTATGAATTAAAAAAAGAGGAGAGCAGATAATTATTCCTTTTACATTTAGTTTCTTTGAGAAGAAAAAGAAATAATATTATGTGAAGGCTTTTTTTTGTATTCATAAACTCATATCTGATTTTAATGAATATGTAATTGGGTTTGGGGAAGATGTAAACTTTTAGATCACCTTCAAACATGAAGCTAAAACTTTTCATTTTATATCATAACTTTCATTATTTTAAGCTCCTAGCATCCCAGGAGAAAACTGCAATGTCCATGACTCAATTTTGTAAAATATTCATGAAACTATTGTGACTCCATGAAGCATGACGCTTTTATTTTTTAAAGATGAATTTCAGCTCCTCTTAAAGATAGCTAATTTTTTAAAAATAAAATGTCATTATGGAAGTTCATTTTTTAAAAGTCATTTAAAAAATAGGACTGATATAGAAATATTGGGCCTAGGAGTGACAGATTCCAAAGGAAAGCATTCTAGCATACTTACAGTAGTGAAGAGCCTATAACAGACAGGACCTTATTTTTCATTAAGGACTGGACCATCTTCCCAATTATTCTAAACCAATCTTTTTCAAAATTGTGTTTTTGACAATTATGTATTACTTTTCATCTATTCATTTTAAAAATTATTGTATACCTATATTAGGTTAGGCCCCATGATAGGTAATATATTAATAAATATAAAAATGAAAGTCTTTATCCATACCTATAAGGAGTTCATAGTCTAAGAGAAAGAAGAGGCAACTGTGTGAATAAAAACATCTAAATATAACATGGTAAGTTCTGTGGAAGGCTTCTGTGGCAAGCATTATGGCTACCTATTCAACAGTTATTTCTACTACTTCTCTCTGTATAACCTCCAATTCTAATGAGGTTTTGCATGGAGATGCTTTTATATAAGGTAAAAGCTAAATAGCTAAATCTATGATCTAAAGATAGAATGTGACCCACTTATGTCCAATAAAATATTGGAGAAAATCTGCTACGAAAAAGTTCCCTCATAAAATGTGAGAATGGTCTGATAAGTGATTCTCCCTCTCCCTTTAATTTTTGATAGTTCTTCCTCCTCTTTTTACCTTCTCTCTCTTTCTCCATCTCCCTATCCTACGTCTCTTTCTTTTCTTATTTTCAATATGAGCTTCTCTCAAAATCTGTTCTTTCCTCCTTCTGGATTTCAGATAAATAACTAGGTTTGAGTTACATCATAACTTAGCAAGGAGGATGCTGGACATGCTAAGAGAGGAAAGAGACTATACCTGAAAAGATACTGCAAGACAAAAAAAAAAAAAATATTGCTTAGTGGTTACCTAATGACTGGTCAGAGATTTCCATAAATCTCTGCACCATCAAGTTTTTCATCCTTTGCAAAGGAGAGTGTATTATTGGGGCACACATTCAACACTCTGACAATTTACAGCCTTAACTTGGTCTTCACTTTTTGCTTCTGTGGAACTTCAGGGTCACCTGGTTAGAGGTGAAGGCTTTTTCAGGTTTTTCCTGGACATAAATATAGTCCTATACATGCCTGTGGTTCCTAGATCCCCACAAGTATGTTAGAGTTTTTCAGAGCTTCCTATGGACATCTGATTCTCCATATCTTCCTTTTAAGTTTTATGTCCAGCCTCTTGTTTTTCCCAACTGGTAGCTCTTAAGCAACCGTGTTAACCAATTGCCGCTGATTGCTTTTGATACGGGCTTTTTCCACTCAATAAGTTCTAGTCAAGTTGCAAGAAGCCATTTAAATGGGGCTTTTCCCAGGAGCTCCCAGGTTATTTAAATAGTGACAATTCTCTGGGAGGAGGCTGTGTGAGGAACTCCAATCTTTTTTTTTTTTTTTTTTTTGCTATTTCAAGTGGCTGCTAGGCTGCTGCTTTTCACAGCTCCCAAGATAGTGAGTCTGCTGATTGCCAATGCTTCCTCAGAGGTGTGGAGGGAGCATGGGCTTGGGGAAAGCTCAATTACCACAAAGCTCACTGTTCTTTCCAAGATTCAGCTATTTCCCTCAAATAAATGCTCCTCAGATTGTTATAGGATTTCATTTCATTGCCAAGGTTGTGTAAAGGTTGATTTTGTTAATTCTGGCCAGAGTTCCTTTTTGTAATGGTTTTTTGGTTATCTTTGCCTTTTTATTTCAGAATTTTCACCTCTCCTCTTGGTTTGTGACCTCCTGCTGGTACCTCACATTTGTAAGACAAATGCCCAGAAATCCATGTAATTTGGTCCATAAAGTCAGTCTTCTGTAACAAAGAGGTGCAAGGAGGAATGAATGGAGTATGTCTGGAGGAGTAATTGGAGAATATTCTGCATACCAGTTTTATAGAAATGAAAGTTTAAACCAGAATACCAATTTCAGACCTCACACCAGAAATAATTTTCACATGCACTAGAATTCTTACAAGTGAAACGACTAGAGCATACTCTTTTTTTTTTTGTACACAGGAAGGAAAATTATAAACAGCATTCTGCTTGGTTGGCATGAAATCAAAAAACACAGGTCAATTATAACGTCAATTTTAGTGTGCTTACAACTTCCATACCTGCAGAAGGAATATGCCTGGCATCACAACCAAGTTCTCCCTGTAAAATACTTAGATGGGTACTACCATGTCTTTCTTAAATCATTCTTCATTTCCTACACTTTATCAGCTGACTAAACTACATGCAGATTGGTATCATTTTTTTAGATACACATTTACTCAGATGGAATGAAGTGTTTGTTTTCTGAATCTTCAATTTTTTTTTGTTGACGAGTATTACAATTAACTTCTCAGAAAATTATCTTATTTTCCATATTTTAAAGTTATTGGGGTCAGGTGATTGCATATTTGTTTGGTATACTGTGTACATGAGATGGGTGATATGAAACCTTGTATACTTAAGATGAACCAGAAATTTACTATGAAGACAAAAATAATAAATGTGCTCATTGAGCCTAGCACTCTGGACAGCCAAGGCAGGAAGATTGCTTGAGCTCAGGAGTTTGAGATAACTGTGTTCATTGAACAAGGCTGAAGAAAGTGCCTGGACCAAAGACATCCTTATTAAGATTTCCCCATAGCACAACTAAGTGAAGATGTTTAGAAAACTTAGCACAAATAAAGATCTAACAGAACATTCTTCTGGCTGAGCATGGTGGCTCATGCCTATAATCCTACCAATCTGGGAGGCCAACATGAGTGGATTGCTTGAGCTTAGGAGTTCAAGATCAGCCTGAAAAACAGTAAGACCTTGTCTCCACCAAAAATAGAAAAACTAGCTGGGCCTTGTGGTGGGCGCCTGTAATCGCAGCCTCTTGGGACACTAAGACAAGGATTGTTTGAGCCCAAGAGTTTGAAGTTGCTGTGAGCTATGACACTATGGCACTGTACCCAGGGAGACACTCAGTATCAAAAAAAAAAAGAAAAGAAAAAGAAAAAGTTCTTCTATCTATATTGTGGCTTTCTATGGCTCTATCAATTTAAAAGCCTAGAAACTGTTAACCTCTGAAAACTAACTGATTGATTGTACTGTGTATAACATATAAAAACAGACTTTTTTTTTTTGAGACGGAGCCTCAAGCTATCCCCCTGGGTAGAGTGCCATGGCATCACGCTCACAGCAACCTTCAGCTCCTGGGCTCAAGCGAGTCTCCTGCCTCAGCCTCCCAAGTAGCTGGGACCACAGGCGCTTGCCACAAGGCCTGGCCATTTTTTGGTTGCAGCCATCATTGTTGTTTGGCAGGCCCAGGCTGGGGATTCGAACCCGCCACCTTAGGTGTACGTGGCTGGCGCCTTAGCCACTTGAGCCACAGGCGCCGCTCGGTGACTTACCACAACAAAGATTTATTTCTCACTAACTTTACATATTTGTTATGGGTCAGATATGACTTACTCCAGGACTCGAGCTGACCAGAACCTCGACCTAAGATATTTCTAGTCTCATGGTAGATAAAAAAGGTATAACTAGCAAAGCTCATTTTGGCTATGAACTCTTCTCAGAACCAACATGGTTCACTTCTATTTAAAAATCAGGTGGGTAAAATAAATCACAGGGCCAAACCTATATTCACAGTACAGAGACGTGTATTTTTCCACTTCTCTAAGAGAAAGACAAAGTTCAGGGAAGCCTGGTGATTTGATGAAAATATAATGCATTGTATCCTCCTCGTCACCCACCATTAAAACCAAAGTACCAAAGTTATACGTCTTTCCAAAGCTTCCATGGTGCCTACTACGTCCTTGTTATCAGGACTCATTGGCACAAATTATTAATATAGTGAATTAATAGAATGTTATCTCATATCATTTTTTTCATATAATATTTTTTGAGAAAATTACCATTTCTATAGACTAACTTCAAGAATAAGAGAGCTGATATAGACCTGAAGTGAATCAATGAAGGAGTATTGCTGCTTATGTCAAGTGAAAGTATGTTATTATTTTGTCCTTTCCCTTTTAACAAAAAGAAAACAAAAATATTTATTTGGTAGATTACAAATTTCACATTTCAGTCTGTGTTAACTTGTTCAAGCAAAGAAAGCACGACTTTGTTAGGTTAGGAAGGTAGTTATACATGATTAAAGTGGCCGCCAGTTGTGGTTAGTCTATTTTGGACTGGCTTGGGTCTGAGTTGTTATGGGAATGGGGCTGAGACCCTGCAGGTGCAAGACCTTGCAGGTGGGTTGTTTTGGGGAGCTGTTTTTTTTTTTTTTTAACTGATTAATTAACTGAAAGTCCCTGGAACTTTCTGACATGGACAGATAGATATGAGTTGTTCTGGGAACATGTTGTGAGAACAGAGTTGATCAAGAATGTGGGAAACTTTTGTTTTAATTAAATCATAGTTGTGTACATTAATGCAATCAAGGGGTACAGTGTGGTGTTTTAATATACAATTTGAAACACTCTCATCAAACTGGTTAACGTAGCCTTCATGTCATTTTCTTAGTTATTGAGTTAAGTCATTTGTACTCTGCTTTTAGAAAGATAAGATAACCATAGAGGTGACCCCACCAATGTCCCTCCCTCCACCCATACACCCCTCCCCTCTTTCTAAGAAGTAGCTGACACCTCAAAAGTTGGGTATAAAATCCAGCATTGTGCTTTCCATGATGCCTGTGGTGGCTAGGACGGAGACTGGCCTGATGTCCAGGTAATTGAGATGGACATTTCATTGAAATAAACTTTTCCTTTCTTGCTAAAATTTTACTTGCTTTTGCCCTCTTTAATGATTTCTATGACTACCTCGAGTTGTCACCTTGCCACCCTAACATTTTGGTGAGCCACCCAGGAGTAACTCTTGTTTAAACTTTGGCACTTTGCCTGCTTGCACCTGCTTGCTCTGCTCATTTACTCGTCGCCTTGGTACCAGTAATCATTCTTCAATACTGGAAACCAATAACCTGGGAATAAAGGGACCTGACCTCTGGTCTCACCCTTAACATCTCTAATAGTTATTTGTTTTACCATAATTCACTGTTATTCTTCATAAAAGTATTTATGTTGTGCTTAGTCAAAACAGTCCTTGATAATGAATGTATAACAGAAATACTCTCCTTCTGCACAATGAGTCCACTCTGGCTAGCTTAAGTGAAAATGGCTCATCAAAGGATATTGAGTAGAAACACAACTGTATTAATTGAGAGATTTCTGCTGCAGCTGTAAGAGCAACTGCTACCAGTAATAAACGTTAGGAATCTAACTTTATAGCTACTACTGTGTTTTCCAGCACTGAGACCATTTCCGTGAGAGCAAGTCATCTCTGTTTTCACTTCAAGCTCTCCGGCCAATCAAGCTAGACAGACGGAAGCTCAATGCTGGTCCCATTTTCTCATCCTGCTCAGTTTTGAATCAATTTCATCTGTAAAGTTCCTTGTTGGCAGAGTCAAAGCCACATGTCTGTTTTTAGCTAAAAGGAGGTTTGGCATATGAGGTTCTGGTTCCTATCTTTGTAGGATATGTGGACTTCATAATGCAGAAATTTCTCCCAATATAAATAAACTTTTATTAATTAAAATAATGAACAGCCATGAATATGAAATACACTTCCATCCATGGAAGTAAATAACTAAATACAGAAGAAAAAAACTGAAAGCTAAACCCACAAGAGGGAAGCTAATGTTGGGGATCAAGGAAATAATACCACAAAATAGGAATGTTTGTTTATTTGTTTGTTTAGAGATAGTGTCTCTGTTGCCCGGGCTGGAGTGTAGTAACATTATCATAGCTCAATGCAACCTTAAACTCCTAGGCTTAAGGAATCTCCAGCCTTAGCCTCCTGAGCAGCTAGACCTACAGACATGCACTACCATGCTCAGCTAGCACCATGGCTCGTGTCTATGATGTGCAGAGGGTTATGCCAGGGAAGTTTGCACCAGATTTTCAAGGCTAAAGAACTTAGAAACTGACAGCAAGTGTGGTACGCCTTTGTTCAGCTCATGGTGGCTAGTGATTAAGCATGGGAAGTCCACACAGGTAGAAAGTCCCACACACTTATCTATGCAATGGAAAAATAGTGGCAGAAGGTGCCATGGTGTCTTCAGGTAGAACAACTGGCAAGGAAGCTCAAAGACTATCTTGCCCCAGCACTTTGGGAGGGCAAGATGGGAGAATCATATAAAGTCAGGAGTTTGAGACCAGTTTGGCAGACATGATGAACCCATCATTCCAAATCTATGGTGTTTTGACATGCTGGACTGAATAGGCCTCAAGGTCCTTCTAGTACCCTCAACCTCATATCTCCCAAAGCATAGAATAAAGTTCCTTCATCTGCCTAATGTCTGGATACACCAAGGAAAACAATTATTTTTTCTTCCTCGCCCTGTAAATGTAAGAATGGAGCCACACCTGAACAGACCCCTGCACTGTCATAGAACTATTTACAGGTTATTATCTGTTTCCCATTGATTAATCCATGTTTTCTCCCTAGTAATCTTTTATTTCTCCTTAACAACATTCTTTTTCTCCCCCTCTCCCATAATCTGTTTTTCTGTAACCAACTCCATGAACCCCTATGTGTTTTTTATAATCCTCTCCCTTAACTACTTCACTGTCTAAGTAGTTTCCCAGAAACTTGAACTTCTGGCCTCTAGTTATCCTCTGCCTTGGCCTCCCAAAGTGCTGGGATTATAGTCCTGAGCCATCACACCTGCCACTGCAAAGGATTTTCCACAAGACAAAGAACTTGAGATTCTGAGGGCCCCAGGGCAGACTTCCTGAGGCCAAGACTCACCATCCCCCACAACTTGCCCCCAGTGAACATAGCCTCCTCTTTTTTTTTTTTTTTTTTTTTTTTTTGCATTTTTTGGCTGCAGCTGGGTTTGAACCAGCTACCTCTGGTATATGGTGCTGGTGCCCTACTCCTTTGAGCCACAGGCACCACCCCACATAGTCCCTTTATGAGATACATCATTATATGCTCCAAAGCAAATGGCCCCTCCTTTAAAAGCTCATGATATCTTTTAGTCAGACAGCCAGATTTGAGGCAGCTGTCCATGTTCTCCAGACTTGTCTTATTAAAAATTCCTTTCTTCTGTGGCAATCTTTGTTGTCTTATTAGTTGAATTTTGGTGTGATTAGCAATTGGACCCAAACTAAAATCCTCCTGTGGTTTCAACATTTTGATGATGATATTTAAACTTCTGAGCCCTGTTGGAGAATGTGTAATCACTGTGTAGTTCTCCCTGTGTGTACATGTTAAATAACTATGTATGCCTTTTCTCCAATTAATTTGCCTCTTGTGAGTTGACTTTTCAGAGGACCTTCAGAGGGTAAAGGGAAGGATTCCTTCATGGTCCCCCTCCACTAACATAAAACAAAATGATTTAAATAATAATAATAAAACTCTAAAAAGCTTCAGCAGTAGGAGATAAAACTTTCAAAGATTTTCTCACTGGGTGAATTTAAAATAAGAGAATTGGACCCATGTTTATAAAAGGACAAATTTGAGCTTAAATTTTTCAAATAAAATAAAGATCCAGACTTATTAATGAATCACTTTATTTAAAAGGACTAGTGTACAGGGACTATTGTAATAGAAAGAATATTCTGATAAAAAAAATTCTGCAAGCATCTCAAGAATTAGACAAAAGAAAAAAATTATTTTATAAAAAGGAGTAAACAAAGATATAAGAAATGTGTTTTGGAAACTGAGATGAAAGGGTGGAAACTGGACAATAGATAAGGCAATGTTGTTTTACTCTGAGTCCAGCCTATTCACAAAAGGCTGTTCAGGAGGAATTGTGTGCTGGCTCAGACGGAGGGTAGGGCAAATTTGGGGGATCCAAGGAAAGGGGATCATCTTAACCAACACTGGTTAACAGTCATTATGTTCTGAGTGAATAACAGGACAAAAGTTGAGCTAATCATTTATGACTCAAAGAATGTGGAGTGTTTGTGTTTGGTGTTGTCATTTGTGAAAAGGGGGAATATTTGTATTATCTAAGTCATATGTGGAGGAGTGGATCTTTGCAGTATACCCTTCCTTGGCTGGAATACAAACTGATGGGGTTTCTTTAAGCTCCAATGTTTTTCAGGAGCACAGAGCTCTGGTACAATTTCTTTTCTTTCTTTCTTTTTTTTTTTTTTTGTTGAGACAGAGTCTCACTTTGTCACACTTGGTAGAGTACCGTGGCATCATAGCTCTCAGAAAACTCTTGGGCTTAAGCAATTCTCTTGCTTCAGCCTCCCAAGTAGCTGGGACTACAGGTGCACACCACAATGCCCGGCTATTTCTTTTCTTTTCTTTTTCTTTTTTTTTTT
>NW_003852467.1:1833704-1876381 GCF_000181295.1 Otolemur garnettii
TTTTTTTTTGTTGTTTAGCAGGCCCAGGCGGGGTTTGAACCCACCAGCCCCAGAGCATGTGGCTGGTGCCCTAACCATTGTCAGATTTTTGCTCTAGTCAACAAAGTACAAAGACTGCTCCTTCCCTCTAAGTGTAAAGATTTACCCTCTAGAGAGTTTAAGCCAGAGAGGATATGGAGGTGAGGGCATCAGGCACACTGAAGACAGGGGTGGGATGTCATAGTAAAAACAGAAGGATTATGTAAAACTTGTTAATCAAATGGCTAAAATGCCACTTCTTAATATAAGGTCCCATCTCGGTGTAGTTTGAAAAACTACGAAACAGTTCCTGAATGGTCCAAGAGTAAAAGCCAGAAATACCCTTACCTGCCAATTTATGAAGGTCAATATTTTATAAGTCCCACTCATGCACAAACTACATGTCATCCACATACTTGTATTTCATTTCTAAATATAAATAAAGAATCAAGGATTCTGACACTTATAAACCCTTTAACAGGAAAAGCAAATAAGAAAAAGATGGTGGGAGAGAGACAGAGGGAGAGGGAGAGGGAGAAGGAGCAATATTGGTTAAAATCATTCCGGGAAAGGAAAATTAAAATAATAACAATAATATCAATACTTGTAGAAAGATATTAAACCCATTAAAGAAATAATGGGAAGGAATGGAGCAAGATGGAAAACTAAAAGGATCCCCCTGCTGGCCTCTCACAGCAAGGCAAGGGAAAGAGAAAGAACCCTTAGGGAACCTACCTGGAGTCGTAGCTCTGGAGGCACAAGGCAGTGGTGGACTGCAGGAGACAGTGGGAGGTCTGGAGCTGTGGAGACTGACTGACTCAGAAGGTGACTGACTCAGAAGGTGAGTGCATGGGAGCAGGTAGGGAACAGCTGCCAGTCCCCCCAGTTACCACCCCCAACACACAAAGAACGCTGGGGACTTAAAGGAGCCATTCTGCAGTTTGTGCATTTCAGGGGAAGCTTGCGCATTGAGTGGAAAGCTAGAAAGAATGGGCAAGCTTGAACAGTGAAAGTGACAGGGTTTGAATACCAGGTGGAGTGGTGGAGTGGATTTCATAACGGCTTGTCTGCTGGCTGGGCTTCCATTGTGGGAAGGTCTATGGGTGAGACTGTCTGCCGGGGCCTAGAACACGGCTGGCTGTGACATGCCTGAAAGATCGAGCTTCCACTCTTGGGACAGACAAGCTGAACGGCTCCCACACCCCCTGGGAATTGTTGTCAGGGCGCATTATGAGACTTTCCTTCTAAGGATTGGAGACAGCTTAAAGATGGCAAGCCAGTAGGGACTGAATGCTGAGGAAACAACCAGGCACTCACCAAGGGCAACTAAGTCAGGAAGACAGGACTTGTTCTCCTTGGAAACTAAAGAGGGGTTTCCAATGTGTGTTCTTCATCTCCTAAAACCACAGCGCCACCTGGTACACTGGTAATACATTGCAATATATATATATGTGTGTGTGTGTGTATATATATATATTTCTATTATAGTTGCTCCCTTCTGCTTTATGTGTGTGTGTATATATATGTTTTATATATATATATATATATATATATTGTTTTTCGAATTTTTGTTAAGATAGAGTCTCACTATATCACCCTCGATAGAGTGCTGTGGCATCACAGATCACAGCAACCTCCAACTCTTGGGCTTAAGTGATTCTCTTGCCTCAGTCTCCCAAGTAGCTGGGACCACAGGTGCCCACCACAGCGCCTGGTTAGTTTTTGTTGCTGTTGTCATTGTTGTTTAGCTGGCTGGAGCCGGGTTCGAACTCATCACCCTCAGTGTATGTGGCTTGCTCCATAACCACCACCATGCTACGTGCACTGAGCCCTTTTTGAATTTTTTTTGTATTTTTTTTTCTTTTCTGTTCTCTTCTTTGTTGCCAAGATTGTTGCTGGTGTTATTGGTTATTTGAGGTTTTTTGTTTGGATTTTTTTTATTTTGTTTTTGCTACTTTGTTTGTTTGTTTGTATTCTTAATTTCCATTTGTACTTTCTTCAAGAGCAAGGGCTCTTGCATTTTGTTACAGTATTTCAGCCCCATTAATTCTCTTTCTCTATTTTACTTCTCTCCTTTATTCTCTGTTTTGGTAGAAAATTTTCTACTTTTCTCATCTTTCACACATAAATTGTTCATAGGATAGCTAAGATAACCCCCCTTTTTTCTTTCATGTTTTATTTCTTTTTCTTCTTTCTCCATTATTTTCTAAAATTTAATTTTCCTTATCCATTCTTATTTTTTTTCTCTTTTCTCTGAGTACTGGTGTGTCACAGCATTGGTCTGGCTCAAGGAGGACAAGATATCATGGTCTTCGGAGTCCTTCTACCTTTGGCTACTGGAAAGACAATATTGGAAAGTTCACACTGCTGAATTTTTCTTTTTCTTTTTTAGTTATTTGCTTCATTCTTTCATGTTTTTTTTCCTCTTTACTTTCTATTCATATATTTGCCAGAAGTAGGGTCTTGCTTTGCTTAGGCTAGTAATTAATTCAGATTGGAGGAAAATCCAAGAAAAGGATGAAAACTAATAGGATACCTGACTCATTTGAACACAATACTTGATCAGAGGTCATGAGTGCTATTGAAAAGACTGGACATGAGTTAATGGAGACATTTGAGTAAACATGTGATTATGTTGCAATAAGGCAGATCTTTTAATCAAGTTCTACACTAAATATTTGGAGTCTATTGGGGGAACCCTTTGCAAGGAAGAAATAACAATTCATTCATTTATTTATTCAACAAATGCTAATGAGGGCCTACTATGTATCAGGCATTTCTCTATGTGTGGGGGATACAGGAGGGAAAAGAAAACAAACAATAATCCTTGTCATCATGTTCATCAAACCACTTGTTCTGAGGTCTGAGACAGCCTAGTTAGTCCCACAACTGACTGGCATTCTTTTCATCACCATGGTTTATCAATAAGCATTAACTGCAGGCATTTCTTTCTTTCTTAGGAACAAATCTTTTAGGTAGTTCTCAGATCACAGAATTAGCTTGAATCTTTTTGGTTGATGCGTTATTTTGAATCAATCGTGGTTTGGTATCAAGATGTTCCAAATGGGCATGTAATTAACAGATATGAATTTAAAATTCTAGCTCTGCCACATTCTGTGATTCAGGGCAAGTGTCATATACTTGATTCACCAGTTTGCAAAATCTGATATGAATTTTAGCAGGCAGCATTATCTAGTAAGGTGTTCCCTAAAGATCAACAGCAAGTAAGAGGAAAGAAAGTTAGGATAGAAGGAAAAACCAAGCTTCAGAGCAGTCAGGGTGGAGGCCCCAATCACTGTCATGGGGAGCTCAGAAGCTGGGGCAACTCTGAAGACAGGCCCATTTTGTATTCATTTTTTTTCCATTTATTTTCATGGAGATTTATCCAGGACAGAAAATCCATTTGATTGATGGAACGAGAATTATGATAACCTCTGAGTATAACTTATTGACATAGGTAGAACTATTGTGAAGCATTCTGAATAACACAAAGGTAACAAACATAAGGAAATAACCTTTTACAGAAGAGGAGATTTTTCCAACTGAGAGTTTATACCAGGATGAGGAACTTAGCCATGGCTAGCATTTAAAGACAGCCCTGAATAAACTCAGATATTTGAAACTATTTTTAGGCTTCATTGTCTCCCTGACAATGGCTTTCTATTTTGAAGTCATAGGAAAATTGAAAGCCATCCCATACAGCAATAGCATTCTACCCTGCAGCTTATAAAATACCTATTTCTAGATGAAAACAAGGCTTTGTAATCAACATTCAGTTTAAAAATCTAGGTTGTTTTTAGTGACAAAAATTCTGGACCTACCATAAATCATTCAGCCCATCAAATCAGAAAAATGGAATGGTGATTTTCATTTTTCTTTCCATGAATCTTAAGATTAAATAAAACCAATATTTCAAAGAAAATGAATTTGCAATTATTGTTCCTGCAGATATAGAGAAATAGAAACTTCTCACTCTGTACATCATGAACTGACATTGACATCAGTTAATTAATCTATATAATGACAAGTATTAATTGAGCATCTCTTTTATATTCTACACTGTTATGAATATATGAGTATTTAAAGAAGTTCATCTTAAATATAACACATGGGTTCTGCCCTTATACTGCTTATTCAAGACCAAAAGATCCTGAAAAATATATAGTTAATAGTATTTAAAAAGTATATAATGTGTGTCATTCAGGGCTTATTTGTTGCAAAATAGAGCTAACTTTGGCTTATTTAAGCAGAAAATGAATATATGGTAAGGATTCACAGAACTGACAGATGTCTGGAGAACCAGACTCAGGAAATGAAAACCCAGGGATATTTCTATGAGAACAAAATGAAACAAGGTTTCTTCGAACCCAGCCCCTTGTGTTAGCTGCTTCCATAGCTGCGCATGTAATTATTCTTCCCTTCACCTTTACAGAATTCTGTCAAAATTCAGATTCCCAAACTGATGACGTAAAGTGACCTGGATTGGTTGCTAGGAATAGAAAAACTTTCGTGGTCTTTTTAGTGGAAGTGTGGGCCCAGTCTTTAGTAAAGAGTCCCACTAGAGAGGATTATGCCAAACTGTCAGGGGAATTGAGTTCTGGAAAGTCAGAAAGTGACAAATTTTCACTGCACAGAGAGCATTTTGGACTTTGTTTGAGTCTAGTGGACAAAGATTAACAGGGATAAAGTAGCCAGGGAAGGACTTCATGGAAAAAGAATAAAACTGCGTTTTGGGGGGCCAGTGTGAAAAACTGGGGTCTAGGAAAGGGGACAAGGCTGGGGAGACATGAAGCTTGGTAGTCCTACATGCATTAGGAGCATTGACTATTGCACAAGGATGAGAGAACATCTGCACCCCCTTGGCATTCCTTTACCTTCCTGCTTCTACCACTCCAATTGGATGTATGCCCTAAAATCTTGAGGGTTTTTCTCTCTGCACCCTGATTATAAAATCCCATGGTTTGGGCTTTTTATTTGTAGTTTCATTATTGTTATTATTATTAATTTAAATTTCAGATTATAGGGGTACAGACATTTTGGTTACATAAATTGCCTAGGACAGTTTGAGTCAAAATCATAAGTGTGCCCATCACTCAAATAGTGCTCATTGTACCCAGTAGGTGTGAATTTACAATTCCCCCCTTTCCCTTCCTACCAGCTTGATTTTCAATGAGTGTTATTTCCAGATGTGCACATTGGTGTTGATTGATTAGTTCTAATTTAATAGTGAATACATGTGGTGCTTGTGATAATTTACTTAGAAAAAAGTTCTCCAGTTCCATCTAGGTTAATACAAGAAGTATTAGTTCACCATTTCTTTATGGCTGTGTAGTACTCTGTGGTATATGTATACCACATTTTATTAATCACTCATGTACTAATAGACACTTGGATTTTTCCCACATCTTTGCATTGCAGATTGGGCTGCTATGAACATTTGGGTGCAGATGTCTTTTTTCTAAAATATGTTTTTTTTTTCTCTTTTGGTAAATACCCAACAATGGGATTGCTGGATCAAATGGTAGATCTCCTTTTAGTTCTTTGAGGTATTTCCATATGACCTTCCATAGAGATTGTACCAGTTTGTAGTCTCACCAACAGTGTACAAGTGTTTTTATCTCTCCACATCCATGCCAGCATTTGTTGTTTTGAGATTTTTTTTTTTTTGATGAAAGCCATTAGTTAGGTGATATCTCATTGAGGTTTTGACTTGTGTTTCCCTGATGATTAGAGATGTCGAACATTTTTTCATATTTTTGTTGGCCATTATTCTATTCTTTTGAAAAATTTCTGTTCATGTCCTTTGCCTCCTTTTTAATGGGATTGTTTGATTTTTTTTTTCTTGTTGATTTGCCTGAGTTCTTTATAGATTCTGGTTATTAGCCTTTTATCAGATATAGAGCATGCAAATATTTTCTCTCATTCTGTAGGTTGTCTATCCCCATTATTAGCTGTTTCCTTCGCTATGCAGAAACTTTTTAATTCTGTCAGGTACCATTTATTTCTTTTTGTTGTTGCTGTGATTACTTTTGGGGTCTTTTTCATACATTTTTTCCATAAACTGATGTCTATTAACAGTTTTCCAACATTGTCTTTTAGAATTTTCAAAGTTTCATGACTTAAATTTAAGTTTGTCACTCCACTGTATTCTGAGATACATGGTACAATTTCTATTTTTTTAAATTTGTTGAGACATGTTTGTAGTCTACGCTGTGACCCCTGATCTTAAGAGCATATTCCATGAGCTAATGAGAAGAATGTATACTCTGTAGTTTGGGATTGGAATGTTCTGTAAATAACTGGTACGCCCATTCTTCTAGAGTCCTGTTTAAGTCCTTTATTTATTTTCTACTTGGGGTATCTCTACAGTTCTGTCAGTGGGGTGTTGAAGTCCCTGACTATTAAGATGCTGCTTTTTGTCATTTTGTTTGGATCAAGTAGGATTTGTTTTATGAATTTGGCACACCTGTATTAGGTGCATAGATATTTAGGACTGTATTGAGTTGTTCCCTTCACCAATATATAATGACTATCTCTGTCTTTATTTTTGTTGATTTGAAGTCTGTTATTTCATGTGAGAATGGCTACAGCAACATTCTCTGGTTTCCGTTTACATGGAATATTGTTTTCTATCCTTTCACATTGACTCTGAATGAGTCCTTGGTGGGTTAGATGTGTTTCCTGGAGAAATAAGATAGTTAGCTTGTATTTTTTTTTAATCCATTTAGCTAGCCTCTATCTCTTCAGTGGGGAGTTCAAGTCATTCATGTTTACTGAAATAATTGATAAGCAGGATGTATTTCTGTTTATCCTCTTGTAAAAAAAAAAAAAAAGTTATTCCTTTGTTTTACCTCATGAGCCATTGTGGTATCTAGGCTCTGAACTCTAGCATTTGTATGAGTTTACTCTGCTGGGTGTTTATTGTGCTGATCAGTGTATGATGCAGATTTAAGTATTTCCTGCAGAGCAGATCTAGTCTTAACTAATTCCTTCAACATTTTCTTGTCTGATAAAGTCTTTATTTCTCCCTTATAAAGAAATTAAGGGAGGATGTAAAGTTCTAGTCTGGCCATTATTCTGATTAAGAAGACTCAGATGGGACCCCAATCTCTTCTGGCTTATAAGATTTCACTTGAGAAGTCTGCAGAGAGTCTAATGGGTTTTCCTTTGCAAGTTATCTGATGTTTTCACCTTATAGTTTGTAGAAGTACTCTTTTATGTTAACTTTGGCAAGTCTGATGAGGATATGTCATGGTGATTGCCTCATAGCAATGCCTCTTTCACTAGTTCATTGCACTTCTAGTACGTAAATGTCCAAATTCCTTGATTTCTAGCAAGACTTGGGAAATTTCCCTGAAGTAATCTCTCAAATAGGTTTTCCAGCCATTGTGTATTTTCTTCTTCACCATCAAGAATTCCTATGATTTTTATGTTAGGCCTTTTTATGTAATCCTATATTTCTTATATGCTTTGTTCCTTCCTCTTATTTCTCTGTTCTTTCTCTTGTACTGACTTGTTTAATTCAAAAGTTTTGTTTTTCACCAATGGCATTCTTTCTTTTGCCTAGTGTAGCCATTCTTAAGGTTTTCCACCATGTTTTTTGGTTCCTTAAATGAGCTTTTCATTTTCAGCAGCTCTGCCTGATTTTTTTTTTAACAATTCAACTTCTTTCTTCATATCCTACATTGTATTTGTAGTTTCTTTGTGTTGGGTTTGTAATTTCTCTTGTATTTCATTGAGCTCCCTTACAATCCATATTCAAAATTCTTTTTTTTTATTGAAATAGAGTATCACGATGTTGCCCTCGGTAGAGTGCTGTGGCATCACAGCTCACAGCAACCTCAAAATCTTGGGCTTAAGTGATTCTCTTGCCTCAGCCTGCCAAGTAGCTGGGACTACAGGCACCCACCACAATGCCCAGCTATTTTTTTGTTGTTGTTGTTGTTATTGTTGTTTTCATTATTGTTTGGCAGGCCCAGCTGGGTTCGAACCCGCCAGCCTAAGTGTATGTGGCCAGTGCCCTAGCTGCTGAGCTGCAGGCCCCAAGCCATATTCAAAATTCTTTATCAGTAATTTCAATATTCTCATTATGGTCGGTCTCCATTGGGGTGGCATTATTGTTTTCTTTAGGGGATGTCCTTTCACTCTGATTTTTAATGTATCTATAGATCTTTTTCTGAGTTATTTGCATCTGGAATAGCTTTTGCTTCATATTTTCAGATTTTTTTATTAGATAATGGCATACTCACATTAATCTCTCAGATGGGTAGTGCTTATGGGTAAGACTCATCTACACTCCCTACGATTGAGTCAGTAAATGTTGTAAAGGACATGTAAATTGACCTCCCTGTTAGTAGGTCATACTTGCCAGAAGGGAAAAACTGCAATGTTAATTTCAGGTCCTGTGACCAGCTCTACTCCCTCGGAGGAATTGGAGAAGCACTTGATTGCCAGATGGTGTGTGGGGCTCTGAACTTCAGGTGATCCCATATTCTCTGACTCAGCAGGAGCAGATAGGGGAGTGTGGCTAGGTGGGTCTGCATGGGGTGAATTTGCTCTTAGGCTCCACTAAGCTGGCAAGGTATCTGTTTCAACGAGGTCAAAGGTCTGCTCCCAGCTTCCATGCAAGGCCACCTAGGAAGGGCTGCCTTACCTAATCACAAATTTTTGGCTTTTACAATTTAAAAAGTAAAGGTTTTCACAGATATATCTTTGTCATCATTTTTGTTTTCATTTTGAGAATGGTCTCAGTCTTAAATACTTTAATTAAAATATGGGCCCCCAAACTGAATTCATACAGTAATCTATTAAGACTTCTCTTCAGACATGGGAGGTAGGTCTAAAACAAAACCTTCATTCCTTAAAACTTACCAGTGTAAGAATTTTTAAAATAAATTGTAAAGGCATGGGGCGCTGATTACATTTTATCTTATTTTATGTTCTCATCAAGTTTTACACGGTGACTCTACAAGAGAGCTGCCAATAAGAAATATAGTGTTCCATTTTCCCCCCTCCTTTTCTCTACTTTCTGACACTAACTTAAAGCAGCAAGAAATAAGGGATAAAGAAATAAAAAAGGAGAGAAAGAACAAAGAGTGGAGCCTTGTTCCCTGGCAAAGTGAGCCCCTAGGATAATTCAGTGCCTTATCTAGAGTTATGAGGATTTCAGCAGTGTATGAATTTGGCAAATAAAGATTTTATAGAATACCAAAGTTCATGAAAAGTAGAAATAAACACTTGTTTTCTATTTCAGTAATAAATGTCATTTGTCTCCCTATCAGAATTTGGTAATATAAAATGACTTAGGCTAGTTACAACACTAAATACCACAATGGCATGAAAACCACATCAGCGGCTTTGTAAGAGCTCTTAAAGGACACTGTGCCTCCCTGTCACCTTTCCACAGAATGCAAATCAATAGAAAATGGCATTTCAACATTGTACTCCAGCGAATATTAAATATCAAATGCTTCTCAATACTGGCAGTAAGTGCTCTGCGTTGATTTTTTTCCTCTGACTCCACAGGCATCCTGCTAATAAAGCCTGTCTCTGTGGACTTTTACTGTATATGCTAATGTACATCATGGGAAGAGTGCATCATATCAGAGGCCCCTGGTCCCATAAGAGCAGTTTGTGGATAAAGAAATATGCTTTTAGAACCATAGCCCACATTAAAAATTCTGATTTAGAAAAGTATTGTGCTGATACAAATTTCCATGTTATCAAAGTGAGTTTGCATTTTTAGAGAGTTGGTATGATGTCAGACCTATGTCCATTCTATGAACAGCAATAAAAGGATCTTGAATGTGTAGTTTTCGACACAATTCTTTTGGTTGCAAATTATTATGTAAAGCACCAATAATCAAACTGGTCTTCACATTGGAACCTGTGGAATTTACAAATTGTCTGATTGGACCACAGCCCCAGGGATTCTGATTTAATGGTATGGTCTATGGCCTTAGCATTTGGATTTTTAACTGCTTTCCTAGTTATTCTAATGGGCAGCCAAAGTTGATTGATATTGGTATAAAGATTATGTCCTATAGTTCAAAGTTCAGAGGAGGCATTGTCTCATTTTTTCTGATAGTCCCTGATAATTATATTTCTATATACACTGATGCATTCACAGTCACATCCATGTGCTCTATATACTCACCCAGCTTCTAATAGTAATTGCGCACACATGTGTGTATGTGGGGGTGCACCACCAGAATTTGGGAACGAGTTGTTCACTTAACTTGCTCATATTTTTCTGAAAACCAAAAATGAGCATAGAATTTGTGAATATATGTTGGTCATCTTTTTAGATTAGTTATTGGTTTAAAAGCTAAAATTTACTGTCAATTTGAGCAATGAAGAAGTTCATTACTTAAATATTTTTATTAGAATTTCTTTTTGTTTTTCTTTTGTTTGTTTGTTTTGTTTTTGTTGTTGTTAAGACAGAGTTCCTATGCTCTGGGCAGAGTACAGTGGTGTCATAGCTCACTGCAACCTCAGACTGGGGCTGTGGGTATCCTGCTGCCTCAGCCTCTCCAAGCCTTTGGGATTACAGGTGCTCACCATGGTGCCTGGCTGGATTTTTCATTTTTTTTCATGAGTCAGGGTCTCACTCTCACTCAGACAAGTCTTGAACTCCCGAGCTCAAGTAATCCTCCTGCCTCAGCCTCCCACAGTGCTGGGATCACAGGTGCGCACAAGCTTGACCAGTGAATTAAATATTTTTGGAGTAGCATTGAAGCTACTTGGTTTCAGGTGGTTTACTTCCTGGAATTTATATTCTGGATATTGAACAGACGGCTATGAAAAATCCAGCCTAGGGAACTTCCTATTTCCAATACTATCTGGCTTGTTTTTCTCAAAATTGAAAGATATGCTGATCCAAATGGAACCATAAGAGAGATACTACTGAATTGTATGATTGTTCCAAAAGCAAATAGATTGGAGCAAGTGGGGTGTGATGAAGAAATCCAGTAGTCTCATGCTGCACACAGGATATGCCATATTTCTTGGGCCATTATAAGCCACAATTAAGGATGGGAGTGAAGGAATAATATCCTCCAGGGATACTCTTTAGACCTCATCAAGCCTATCCAATAGTCCTTCCACATCTGTGTGTTCCATATGATAGTTATTTTAGAGTGCACTCCTACTACCTATGGGAAAAAATTAACTGTAAAACAGCCTCAGACTGTCCTTCAGGAAGAGTTCCAAAAGAAAGCACCATTATCATAGGAGATGGCAGCTTCATGTATGTTATGGCCCCTGATGACCTTCCAGTGGGACAAGATGCGGCGGTGGAAGACAGTGATATTGGTAATCCTGACCCTGTGTATTCCTAAACTAATGTGTGTATTTTTGTCTTACTTATTAAAAAGATAAAAGAAAGATTCAAAACCAGACAAAAGCTTATAGAATAACAACATAAAGAAAACATATTTTTCTTTATGCACAATATACACAATATGTTGCACAATATGTTTTAAGCAAGGTATTATTCCAAGAATCAAAATGTCAAAATATTAATAACATAAAAATGTTATAGTAAGCTAAAATAAATTTATTATTAATGGAAAAATATTTGTATAAACTTAGTACAGCTTAGTGTACAGTGTTTATAAAGCCTGTAGTAAGTCAGCACATTCACACAGAGCAACTTCCAGTCTTGCAAGCTCCATTTATGATAAGTGACTTACCCAAGTGTATCATTTTTTATCATTTATACTGCACTTTTACTGTACCTTTTCTATGTTTAGCAATGTTTAGATACACAAATACTTACCATTGTGATACAATTGCTACAATTTGCAGAACAATGACATGCTAGAAGCAGGCCTAGAAGTAATAGACTACACTGTACAGCCTAAGGGTGTAATAGCCTTATACCAGCTGGGTTGTATAAGTACACTCCATGATGTTCACACAACTATGAAATGGCTGTATAATGCATTTCTCAGAATGTACCCCATCATTAGGTTACTCGTGCCTGTAACCTAGAGATGATTTAAAGTACATGGGAGCATATTCTTAGGTTATACTGTATTATTTCATATAAGGGACTTGAGCAGGTGTCCTCAAACTACTGCCTAGGGGCCACATGTGGCCCACCTAGGACATTTATCTGGCCCACCGGGTGTTTTTGCCTGTCCTGCTTAGCAGCCGACTCGTCCAGGGGCCCGCAGTCCGGCCCTCCAACGGTCTGAGGGACAGTGAACTGGCCCCCTGTTTAGAAAGTTTGAGGACCCCTGGACTTGAGCATCAGTGGATTTTGGTATCCTCAAAGAAAGGCTAAGAGCAATCCTCCTCAAATACCCAGGAACAACTGTACATGATCCTTCTTGATGCTCCTAAATGGCTCATTCTTCCTTCCCCAGTTTTCTTTAATTCAACAACTAATTTTCCTTGCTTTCACTTGTCTTGTTGCCCCAGGCCATTACTTTTGCCTAAGGAAATCAACTTGGCACCTTGACTTGCCAACATGGTACTTTTGTTATGATGAATATAAATTGTTTATGATCTGCCCTGTTAACTTCAGGTCCTGCTCCAAAGGGTAGTGGTGAGGGGTTTACTTTGGTCACCAGAGTAGGGTTGGAAATAGTGAAAGACTCTTTCTTTTCCCTAACAATATGTCTGAAATTATTCATATCACATCTTGGAAGAGGCAATTTCCTTTCAAATATCCCCAACTGGGCCACAAAAGAAATTTCTCTTCTTTATCTACCTTGACTTTGACCTTCTTTCTAACTAAATATTATCTTCCTACATCAAGAGAGTTTCCCCTTTTTCCTGCTTTGATGATGTTATTAATATAAGCCTTCTTATATTAACTATTAATGAAGGACATCATGCCCAAATTGCTTCACTCTGATCTCTAAATCCAATCTGTCTAAGGAGTCACAGAAATCTCAGCTCACCACATCACACTGTATTATCAGCATAGCCCAATATTTCTTATGTCTGTTGTTTACTTCAAGGAGCAGAGTTCAGGCAGAAAATGACATATGATAATAAAGCACAACTGCCTATTACAGAAAACAATTGTTATCCACACAACGAATCTAAGTACAAAAGGACAAAGACTCAATTGCAATTTTAACAGGAATGACAGGTTACACAATTACCTTGCTACCTGTGCTTTTATAGCTAATAATTGTGACAAATCTCTCATGGTCCTTTTTTGTAGGAAATTAAAGGCAATAATTATTTTCATTATTATAGACATGATAATGGGACTGATAATCCCACTTAGCACAAAGTTCAGTGTATAGTAGTTATCCAAGAAATACTTGTTGAATATTTGAAGATCCGTATATTTTGCTAGGGTAATTTTAACTTCAACTCTGTTTACAATCTTGAAATGATTGCCTTCAGTGAGTGTGGACACAGAATACGTTGACAAGTTGAAGACATTTGTAAGCAAACTTTATTTGATAAAGAAGAATTGCTTGGGATCTTACATTTGTATAGCAGGTGAAAATTTGAGAAAACACTATGAATTCAAACTGCTCCAAGACAAAGAACGAAATAAGCTTTCCACAAATGGGAAATTTATGGGGAAAACTCCACTTATAAGAAGGGAGTTACAATATTCTTAATTACATTACATGTAGTATGTACGAAAGTCTCCTGTACGGGAAAAAGAAATGGATTTAAGACCGTTACTAATCTTTTTGAATTAATATATAATGAAAAGACTGAAGAAAGAGTGAAGCGCATACCAAGTTACCTATATTTACGTGATTCTGACCAAGAAGTTTGAATTTGAATACAATAATAAGGGAAAGATAATCTTAGTTGAGATTGTCCCCTTCTCAGAATGACTCATAGGACAGGTCCACATGTAGTGCTACAACTTCTCTTTTATATGCTATTTGTAATACATAGCAAGATACAAATATTTCTGGAAAATTGTTTGAATTTATCTATGTTGAAATTAGGGAAATTGCCAAAGGAAATTGTTCTGATTCGTGATTGTTGCAGCTCACATTATTAGTATAACTCCACCCCCAACAGATATGTATTTAGACTTAAATAAAACATTATTAAGAATACCCTGGCATAGATTTCTGGCCATTAAAACTCACTGGATTTTTGGGCGGCATCTGTGGCTCAAAGGAGTAGGGCACCAGCCCTATATCCTGGAGGTGGCGGGTTTAAACCCGGCCCCAGTCAAAAACTGCAAAAAAAAAAAAAAAAAATCACTGGTTTTTCATTATGTGTCCACTCTAAGAGTTAGTTTCAATAAATAACATTGGGTTTCAATGTTGACTTCAATTATATTTGTGCATCTTCAGTTGAGTTATAGCAGAAAAAGAGAATTTTTTTGATAATAAACCATAATATATCTTCTTTACTCAATTATATCACAAAAATTAAGTTTTCTTTAGGAATTATGAATCCAGACAAGAAAGAAACATATGCAGAAAAGAATATATTTGGAACCTTATTACATCCAGGATGATGTTAACTAGGAGTGTCATAAGTGTGTCAATCACAAATAGAAAGTTGAAGCATATGTGGCAAAAAGTTGGTTGAGAATTTGAAAATTGGGGAGTATATTTAGAAGGAGAAACAGTGAGGCAAATAAGTGATAAAATAAACATGTTTGGGGAGCAAAAGAAGTAAAAACAAAAAGAACTAGGAGTGAGGTAGGAGTAGATAAGGAAATAGTTTGTTCAACTGCTCTTTAAAGTACGGCTTTGTGTCAATTTCCGTATTAGGTGTTTAAAAAAGTTAAAGACATGGTCACTGTCCATGAATTTGAGGTGGATCTTTCATTTGGGGGCCCATCTCTTAAATGCCAGGCTAAGCTAAGTACTAGAATCTCAAGACCTGTTTCTTTCAAGACTCAAAGTACCTTTAGGTCACTGAACAAGCATTTCTCTAAAGATGACTCAACAACAGTAGTCCCATTAGTGATATTTCTCCTGGAGTCATTAGACTTCTTTTTTGTTGTAGTTTTAGCTATTTGTTTTTATACCCCTTGAGAATTACTCAGGTGAGAAAGTAGAGGAAGCAATTTTTTTTTTAGTACACTACACATCCAGGGAGATATCCCTGATACAATTCTGAGACAGCCTTGCATAAGGAATCTCCTTAGTTGGAAAAAAAATATTATATTAAATAAGAAAAAGATACACCATATACATACAAGGCTATAATGTTCAAATTTTTATAGGAAGTTTGGTCCTTTTGAGGTTCCACTGTTGACATTAATATAGTAGTCCTGCCTTTTCCTCGGGGATAACCTTCTAAGACCCTTGGTGAGTTCCTAAAACTATAGATAGTAAGTACCAAAGCTAATTGCTATGAATCAGAATATATCTCAGTTCATGTTTTCCACCCATAAACCTAATGCCTTTTTCATCTTTACTAAGTACTTATCACTGATTGTTGCCATAACTTGTGCAGTTTGAAGAGTGACAACAAAACTAGTACAAATTTCCTTTTTCTTCTTCACAATTTCATGACATTTGTTCTTACCATAAATTTCACCAACTCAAGCATACAATTTGTTTCTTTTAAGTAGAGAACTTTTACCTTTTCACTTAAAGGAAGCACTTTACTTCTTCTCTTTGGCATATGTGAATTGCCATCATCAGAACTCTTGTGCTTTGGGGCCTCAATTAAGTAAAACAGGGGGGAACAGCTTGAACACACACTCTTTAATATTGTGGCAGTTGATCTGAAAACTGAGACAGTTGGCTTCCTGAGTAACTAATGGATGAGGAGTGTAGACAGTGTGGAGTTGCTGGACAGAGGGAGGATTCACTTCCAGGACCAGAAGGAGCAAGACAGCATGAGATTTCATCATGCTATACAGAAAACAGGCAACTTAAAACTTATGAATTGTTTACTTATGGAATTTTCCATTTAATAATTTTGCCTCCCAGTTGACCATGGGTAACTAAAACCACAGAAATTGAAACCACAAATAAGGGAGGGGGGGAGACTACTGTAATTCTAGGAAGCTAGAAAAAGGTAGTTAGAGATGTATAGTAAAAAACAAATACCACATTTTAAGTTTGACTTTTTTCTCCCACTCCTTTAATTATTTTTTCTTCTTCTAAGCAAATTAGAATAGTGTTCTGCTTGAAAATGAATTCCCCTGATGAAGAAAAGCTCTTGAAAAACCTTAGCAAATCTATAGAACTGGTGGTGTTTTCTGGGCAGTTGGCCAGTTGCCCTTATGGTATCTAGACTTACAATGCATGCAGGGATAACACCAGATGGTCCAATTTCCCATCTGGCCAGAGACACTCAAATTCTTTCCAAAGAAAAACATTTGGGGATTCCCAAGTTTAACATGCCAAAAGACAAAATGTGAGATTCAAGTGGAAAATAGAAATAAAGGACAATTTCCAGTAAAGGTGTGTTTTCTCAAGACATCAAAAATTAATGAGTTTTCATTGTGATTAAATTGATAGTGTCCATTTGGTTTACCAATGAATATCGAGTCATCACCATTCTATCCACTGTGTGCCCCATAAGTCAATAGTCAGTGTTCTTCCCTATCTTACCAGAGCTTCATTCAGCTGCACATATTGTGATTGCTCAAATTGTAGACTCAGTCACATCTAGCTTCTGATTTAGATTAAATATTGACCAAGTCTGATAATATATTGGTCTCATACCCAGATCTGGCAAATATCTTACTTCTCTGAGTTTTATAACTGATGTATCATGTGTGCCCCAAGCTGTAGACTCCCTGCATTTGAGTTTCACACAAAAGAAGCACCTTCTGCCTTGGTTTCATATATTGTATGCCAATTTTCCTTTCATCAGTTAAGTCCTGATGGACCTTCTGTAATTTCTCACAGATAGCTGTATCCAGTCCCACTCCTTTCCACCCCTAGTTAACTTCAGTCATTGGAGAAGGGATCCCAAGGTTCAGTATGTGGTTCAGACAAATCTGGACTCCTAAGGTCTTCTGCAACATCTGTGGGGATACAGACTATATTCCCTCTCCAGTAGCCTTTTAATGGGTAGATCTAAAGAAGCACTGACTGAGAAGCACCTCACAGAAGAGCCAGATGAGAGGACAGCCTCTTTACCGCCCTACCTTCAGTTGTTGAAGCACAACAAGGAAGCACACAGAATTGAAAACTTGTTTCATTGCACACAGTATAGTTCATTTCCCTTCTTGCCTTTCTCTTTGCTTCTGCCTCTACCTAACAGTTCCAGGATGTATTTTATACAGTCTCAGTATGTTGCCCTGGGTAGAATGCCATGGCATCATAGTTCACAGCAACATCAAACTCTTGGGCTTAAGAGTTCCTATTGCCTCAGCCTCCCAAGTTTCAGGATGGATTCTTGATTTTTATTCCCAGATTTCTCTCTACCTCAATTTGGGCTCATTCTTCTGGCACAACATGTCTGAAATTAGAACTACTAGTAGCGGCCCTCCTTTTGGCATACAAGTTTTGGCTACTTCCTCTGATTTAAACCCACAGAGGCATTCTCCTTCATAGGTAGCCCTAGGCAGCAAGTTGTAGGTGGAGTGCCAATTCTATTGGTTGGAAAAATTTGAGGTTAATTAGTTCAAGATAAATGGGAAAAAATAGTTAAAAAGCTAACAATCTCTGCACATTTAATACAATGGCTAAAAATCTAGAACATGGATAACACCAGATGTTGACAAGGATATAGAGCAAAAGGAACACTCATTTACTACTGCAGGGAATGCAAAATGGAACAGCCACTTGGGAAGACAGTTTGGCAATTTCTTACAAAAATAAACCTGCTCAAATTATACAATCCAATAGTAATGTTTCTTCATGTTTGCCCAAGTAGTTGAAAACTTATTTCCCCACAAAAATCTGAACATGGAAAATATTTGGAGTCAGCTTTATGGTAGGAAGGAGATGAGGGGATATGGCAATGGTTCTCAACCTGTGGGTCACAACCCCTTTGGGGGTCAAACCACCCTTTCACAGGGGTCGCCTAAGACCATCCTGCATATCAGATATTTACATTACGATTCATAAAAGTAGCAAAATTATAGTTATTAAGTAGCAACAAGAATAATTTTATTGTTGAGGGTCATCACATCATAAGGAACTATATTAAAGGGTCATGGCATTAGGAACATCAAGAACCACTGGTCTAAACCCACAACGTGTACAATATCAAGAGTAAGCCCTAAGAAAACTAAGGGCTTTGGGGGATTATGATGTGTCAAGGTAGGTTCTTTGATCATAATAAGCATGAACTCTGATGGAAGATGTTGATAATAGGGAAGTCTGTACATGTGTACAATTTTGCTGCAAACCTAAAACTGCTCTAAAAATACTTTTAATAAGTACAAATAGGTTAGTGGTTGTACTAAACTACCATTAATTCTTCCAGAATATTCTAGAGTCTATAAGTCTAGATACAGAACTACATCCATCAAAGAAATAGAGGAATATGGTTTCTGGGCAAACATTGGAGATTGCATCCACCAATTGGGGCTGATTTATTCAAAGGTTGTTAAATTGAAAGGGGGGGGTTTCATTGCAAGGCATTAACAGAAACAGTTTTCAAGGTAAAAGGAGAAAGAGAGATAAGAACAAAAATGTTATTAGCATTGAATTATAGGTAAAATGTTGAAAGTTAGTCACAAATTTATTTCTACCCCAAGGGTGCTCTTGGACTTTTGTGAGTAGCAACACAACATATCTAACATGATAAATGGGAAGTAATTGAAAATTCAAGACTTGCTATGCTGTGGTTTGGAGAGAGCCAAAATCCAAACCTAGACAAAGAACTTGGCATAAAATCTGGCAATGCCATGGAGAAAGATGGTCGACTCAGCAAATGGTTATTCATGTGGATAGAAAGAAATTAAATGTAAACATGTTCTTGGAGCTTCAAAATTTAGGATGTCCAGTTGTGAGTGAGCCCTTGAAGATACAGAGCAATGAGTATACAATTAGGGGATTCTGAATCTGCTCCCTTTGCTCACAGATTTGTCTTCTAACACAATTATAAGTAAAATGTATTTAGTGTGTTCTCTCTGTCTCAGTTACTAATGAATAATTTAAAACTATATCTATTAATGACAGCTTCATTTGCATAACTTGTATTGTCCATTAAAAAAAATTGTTGGATTAATGAGAATGATAAGCTCCCAGGGGAGATAAAGCCTCTCTCGAATGATCAAATTGAACATAGTTTAATGAAGGGACAGTTTTCACAGGCTTGAGATTTCATGAACCAACCAATAAACATAAGGTTCTCAAGCACTAGCCTTTGTTGAAAGGATTTACCATCCATTGTAGGAAATAATGGAAAACAAATGGTGTTAGCAGACTCTGGTGAGGTGTGTGCATGTGAACTAGGGGCTGCTGAAAGTGAACTGTGACTTGAGAGGAATATATCTGCTGTCAAACTCTGGGGATGTGGGGAAGGAGCTAGGGGTAGGGAGAAAATCAATACTCCACCTTCTCCCTCTCCTGCTGGAAACTCCATTGGTCACAACCAATACAGGACAAGGGTGCTTCAGAGATACTGTCCCAAGAGAGCAGCCTTATAGTACACAGCAAGGACAGAAGGTAGAAGAATTGGAGACTAAGCATTATTTACCAACCTAGTCTTTTCTCTTGATATTCACACTAGTCCTTTCAGAGTTCAATGAGTATTTGTAAATTGTTAAAATTTATCCCATTTTTTTTGGTTCTGTTTCTGTTACCATTTCTCTTACTTAGGTCCATATTATTACTGTTCACCTCATTAACTACCTCTGGTACAGTTCTAATCATGCTGTTCCCTGGATGTGTGTTCCTACCATTGAATGAACCAGTTTTTGTGGACTTTCTGAGACACAAATGTTATAGCCTTGTATCTGCAGTCTTGTGGCCATGTTTTATTGTTTATAGGTAGCTGTGCATATTGTAATCCTTTAGTAAAACAGCCACATTTTTTTGTGGGAAAGATGATCTTTTAGAGAACATTCAGTAGGCTTCCCACAGTGTAGTATCATTTGGACCACTTGTCCTTTCAAGTTAATGGCTCCTTGGTTCAGTGGAAACTATATTCTGGTTGACCCACTGACTGACTGACTCACTCACCTGTATGTTTATTCAATAAGATTCATCTGTAGCATACTATTTGTCAGACATTGCTAGGCACTGGGAGGTTAGAAGTGCATGATGTCAAATAGTTTATCCAATAGCTGGAGTCATACCCTACTCAATCGATGATTATAGCCCAGCATCCTGATCACTGAGAAGCCTTGTGCCCAGGGTGAAAGCTATAGCACAGCAGTTCTCAACCTGCGGGTTGCGACCCCTTTGTAACAATGAAAATACATCACAGCATTAGGAAAGTTGAGAACCACTGCTATAGCATGAGGGGAACAGCTGTTCTACTTGAGGCATAGAGATGTAAAGATACCCAAGCTGAATCTAAAGAATAGATGCATCAAAGTTCCAGTGCAGGAGAGAGACCTAGATATTGTACATAGGATTCAGGGTGAGAGCATCTAAGAAAGCACTATATAGGTGGAAAGATCATCGTGGAGGTTGGAGGTGAGGAGCACAGAAGAGATGAGAGTGCATAAGAGAGGCCTTTCTTTTATCACTGAGGCATAAGATCCAAATCTTCAGGAAGGAAAAGATATTGGACAATTTCACTTCTTCCTGATTCTTGAAGTTTGTTTCTTGCTACCCCTTCTATTACTTCTTTCACTCCCCACTCAGCCCTACCTATTTTCAGTTCTGTTAAACCTTCTTTGAAACCATCAAATCCCCAGGAGTACCTTAGATGTAACAATGACTCCCCTGTGAATCCACAGCACGTTGCTCTGTACTTGTTATACTGTGTTCTGACCATTTATCATTTCTGGTTTTCCCACTGGTTTGCAAGCTACATCAGTGCCCATATTTTACCTTAGTAAATGTTTACTGAAGGCAAAGAATGTTTTATATTTGAGGACACCACCAGAAGCCCCTAAGGAAATGATTGATTATAATTGTCTATATGGGAGAAATTAGTAAAGCCTAAGTCAAAAGACAAGTAAAAAACCAGGGAAAATATGTGTACCAGATATGAAAGAGGAGCAACATCTTTACTATAGAACATTACCATACATTTTTAAAAAGAAAAACCATATGAAAAGATGCCCAAATAAATACAAAGAAACACAAAATTTTAAAAAAATACAAAATTTCTTTTTTTCTGATGAACAAAAATTCTGGTTATTTGATAAAAATCCAGGGTATAATAGAGAGGTATAGACAGGGGAAGATTTTGATTCCAACACTGGGTATCAGTTCATTATATTGAGAGGTTTCATTGCAAAAAGAAAAAAAAAAGATATAGAAAAGTAATAGAATCTGCCAGAATGCCCATGGAGTGGCCAGGAAAGAATACAGCACTTACCCTGGGGCTGGATATTAAAGTAGCTTTGGGCTACAAACCTTAAGTTATATATTGATCACATCCACAATTTGTGCGCCCAACACACACACACACACACACACACGCGTGCATATCTAAGCCATGCCCCTGGATCTGAACCCTAGTTGTATCTGTAACTATTATAATTTAGCCATGTAACCTAATTGTTCAAGACCCCTGTTCTCCTACTTATTATATGGAGATAATGAAATACTTCCATGTGGTATTGGGTGAAGGGTAAATTCATTAATACATTTAACATGTAAATCTGATCTGGTGCAAAGAAAACACTTTGCCATTGTTCTTAGTATCTGTTTTTACTCTTCTGGTTCATCTAAGTTCTCTAATTACTCACATTACTCATATACTCATGATAAATCCTTACATTACTTATACACTCATGATAATTCAATAAACATTATTTGGTTAAAGTGCTATCAATTTTGACTTGGTGCCCATAACACAGTGATTACAGTGCCAGCCACATGCACTGTGGTTGGTAGGTTCGAACCCAGCCTGGGCCAGCTAAGCAACAATGACAACTGCAACAAAAAATTATCCAGGCATTGTGGAGGGCACCTGTAGTCCCAGCTACTTGGGAGGTTGAGGCAAGAGAATCACTTAAGCCCAAGAGTTTGAGGTTTCTGTGAGCTGTAACGCCACTGCACTCTACAGAGGGTGTCATAGTAAGACTCTGTCTCAAAAAAAAAAAAGTGCTATCAATTTTGAAGAAGACCCTGCTAAAAGGTGAGCTCCTCTTGGACTCAAAGAGAATGTAGATCTATGATAATATCTAAAAGAATTTGAATGATTATTTTAAAGGTATTTAATATTTGAACCATTTACATATTATTGAAAATGTATACTAGCACAAAAAAAAATTTCAAAAAGCACAAAATCCAGAGACAGCTGCTATTAACACTTTGTTGTAAGGTATTTCCAGGAGCCTTCTGTGAACCACATTCCTCTGGAGGCATAGGCGATGGTGGGGGCAAGACTATGTTCCTTCTATGCCTCATGTCGAGTTTCTGTAGTGTAATGGTTATCACGTTTGCCTCACACTGCTATATTTCTAAAGAACCCTTGACAAGAGTCCTGATCACTCCAAAGGCAGGGTTATAGTATCTCTCTACCAACAATAAAATGTGTGTAAAAGGAATTCACATTTATGAAGAGGAAGCAGGGAAAAGCATTAGCACTCTGCTGTTTCAAAAGGCAGAAAAGGCATTTGATCAAATGATTGATTCTCATCTGTCATAAAAAGCTTTCTTATAAAGAAAAAAGGAATCTCACTATGTTTCTAATAGTAAAATGGCCGATTCTCATTTCCTGCCTAATGAATTATTTACATACTCCACTGAAGGCCATTTATACTCAATCTACACTGAGGCAATGCTGCAGAAATTGGCACACTCATTTATAAGAAAATCTCCTCTGAATTCAATGTGTTCTCTTCATTTACTCTATGAAAATGTTGATGTTCTCCACCAAAGAGATAAGACCCATGTTAAAATATATCAGCTCTTCTATAATCACAGAACAATGTGTAAAGGGAATTTTTGCAAGGATGCCACTACTTGATTAATGGAAATAGACAGAATTGATAATTCAGAACTGAGTGAGAAAGAGCCATTATAACCCTAAAAGCATAGTCCAGTCCCTTATCCAGTAAACTTTGGGGTCCTGTTGTCATTTCCTGGTTGTCCCTACAAATTCCTTCTCCCGACCCAGCTCCTCCAGGGAGTGGCAGTCCCTGACTTAGTGGATGTTCAGGAGAAATTGGAGGAAGTGGCGATGTTTAAACTAAAGACGGTGCTTTTAATATCTTGAGACCTCTTCTACGTGACACATTGGTTGCTAGTTTTAGGCTTTTTTTTCCTGCCAAAGACATGATTTTACCATACTCACTCATATAAGAGTAGCAAGTATTCCCTATTCTTGCTTCTCATGCTGTGCAGGAGGAAAGAAAGATGGTGCCTTGAAAACACTGCAGGCTCTTCCAATCATCCACGCTTCATTATAGACATAGGCTGGGAGTCTTACAATAACAGTAGTAGCAATAAGCTGGTCCCCAGCCAGAGGTCCCAATGCAACAAGGGTAAATGCAAGTGAAATGGAGACCAGCTGATTTTTTGGTTGCTCAAAAGGCCCTGGGTTTTGTTTCATGTTGCTGGCAGAGTTAATTTCCCCATTAGTACATCAGCTGGAGCCATTGTTTGTGATGAATTTCCTGATTTTAGAGCAATATGTCACTTGCAGTTATCAATTTGATGTTAGCTTTAAAACAAAATGCATCTCTGTGTAGAGTAAATGTGATGTTGAAACTAACAGAAATGTAGCAATAGCATGAGTGCTTAGCTGGATTAATACACTGCAACAAATTTTAGGTACGGTTCATTAAAATTTGCTAAAACTTGTGACCCTTTGTTTGGGCAGCAAATTTGCCCACACTTTATTGAGGCTAAGAATGACAGAAATTTCCTGAGGATGACACTTAAAGATTTAGCATTTTGTTGTTTAAAAAAGACCTTTGAATTATTAATCCAGTGCATAAATTACTAAATATGCTCTGAATTTTAATAAGTCCAGTGTCAAGACTGTGGCTTTAATTTTTTCATCTTTATTATCAACAAGTTACAAAGTTACAAAATTCTTATTTTGCAGCTTCATGAAATTTATAAGTTAGAGCTAATTTTTTAATTTTTATATTCGAATTATCATTTGGCAAAGTTGACTTTTCATTGTACAGTTCTACAAGTTTTAATACATGTATAAATTAGTATAATTACCATCACAATCAGGATAAAAAACGGTCCTACCACTACAGAGATCCCCTTCATGCTGCCTATTTGTAGTCAAATAATCGCCAAACCCAAACTCTCAGCTACCACTGATGTGTTCTCCATTTTTAATGCCTTGTCTATTTTGTAAATGTTGTATGTCATACAGAGAGAACCGTATATATAATAATATATAACCTGTTTAGGATGGTTTCTTTCACTCACCACTTATCCAAGTTGCATGTCAATAGTTCTTCCTGAGTATTATCCTATTCTATGCATGCAATATACTTTATTTATTCTGCTGTTGATGGACATTTGAATCACTTCCAAATTATGTTGCTATTACAAATGAAACTACAGCAGTAGACAAAAAAGACCCCTATTGATCTACCCCCTTATATAATTTCCAGACCTTGAGTGTAAGAGAAATTTGTGAATATAGTGGAATTACCTATGATTAGTTTATAATACATACCATAATTTAAGAAAAGGGGATTATTTCGGTATATTTGTCTGCTGAGGCTGCCATAACAGAATGTCAAAGATTGGGTGGCTTAAACAACAGAAATTTATTTTTTCATAGTTCTGGGTGCTGGGTGTCTAAGATCAAGGGTTAGTTTCTGGTGAGGCCTCTCTTCCTGACTAGAAGCTTTCTCACCTTATCCTCACATGGCCTTTCTTCTGTGTGTAAGCATCCCTGGGGTTTCTTATTCTTATAAGGACACCAACCCTATTGGATTAGGACCCAAATCTTATGATCCTATGTAATCTTAATCACTTTCTTAAAGGCTCTATACTCAAAAATAGTTGTATTGCTAGGTTAGGGATTAAACATACATATTTGGGGGTATGGATAACAAAATTAAGTTTAAAACAGTGAGTCAGACCTAATCAGTTGGGTCTAGAAAACGTGCTCTTCCTAGTTAAAAAAAAAAAAAAATTCAAAAAGCAAAAGGAATTTGATGCAAGGGAAAGTCTCCATTACTGGCCCTGAAGATGGCTTGGCCACATGGAAAGGAATGCAGGAGCCCGTAGGAGCTGAGAGAGGCTGCCAGCTGAAAACTAGCAAGGAAATAAGGATTTGGTCTTAAACTGTAAGAAACCTGCATTCCACCACAACCACATAGGCTTAGAAAAGAACCCTGAGCTCCTGATGTGAACACAGCCTGATGGACATCTTGATTCTAGCCTTGTGTGACCCATAACAGAGAACTCAGTCATTCTGCGCCTGGACTTCTGACCCACAAATTCTAACCTAATAAGCAAATGCTGTGTGAAGCTGCTAGATTTATGGTAACTTGCTATACAGCAAACGCTAAATGTAGATTTTGGTTCCAAAAAATGTTCTATATGTCTGTCCTTTTGCCAATGACAAAATGCCTTGATTACTGTAGCTTCACAGCAAATCTTAGAATTGGGTAATGTGAGTCTTCCAACAATGTTCTTTTTTTTCAGAATTGTTTCAGCTATTCTAGTAATTTTTTTCTTCCCATATACAAAAATTTTCTGAAATTTCAGATTCAGTTCATGGAGATTGATATATTGTTTTTAAAAAGTTGAGGTGCTTCCAAGATGACCAACTAGAGAGTCAGCTTGTCACAGTGTCCCAGATGAAGAGTGGTAGTATGGACTGAGAAGAGCAAAGAGCAGTTACAGACCAGATGTGGACCACAGAGGGGACAGCAGAGAAATTCAGGGACCCCACTGAAAGGAGCTGCAAAGCTCAGAGAGTGGAGAATAGAAGAGAGAGATGGGGGTTATGGGCTATGTTCAGGGAGGCCCAGAGCCCATTGAAAGGGTAAGAGGACTTCCCTCCCTCACTTGGGAGCCTCCAGCCAGCAGCAAAACCCCGGACTCTCATCTCTCAGGGGAGCAGGAGAGTGTCAGGAGAGGCCAGAGAGCCAGCATTCTTGCAGCTGGACACTGATTACTCTGCTCCTCTTCCATTTCTCCTTCACAGAAAGTAATTTAAGCTAAAGCCATCTTGTAGCTGTGCCATCCCACACAACAACCCTGAAAATTATCTGTGCTGAGATTCCCAGCAGTGCATTCCCAATAGAGCCTATCTCAGGAAGCAGTGCCCCCTTGGTGGAATTTTGTGGGCTTGCAGGGGGCACATCACAGGATCACCCATGGGTGGCTCCAACAGGCAGGCAGGGCCTGGTGCCCCCAAACACCAGAGAGGCACAGGGAGACCACAAACTCAGGTCACAGGAAAGAGTGAGGCCTGCCTCACAGACAGGAATGTGTTTCTGGGTGGGCCTGTGGGACAGCTGCAGTATGTGATCTTCCTACCCACAGACACCTGGCAGGATCACCTGCTGGAAGGTAAGACAGGAGGGCCAAATCGATTGCCTTCTGGTCATGGAAGGCATAAGGGAGAGGACCCATCTCCAGGTACAAGTAGCAAGTGAGGCCTCATGGCTTCAGTCAATGAGGAAGTACAGAGGGGCACACAATGCATGAGCATGGCCCCTATTCCTACCCCTGTGAGAGAACCCAACCACCATATTGGAGAAAATTGGGGCAATCCGACTGAATTTGCTTATCCCCTGGTTCCCATGGCAATTGAATGCATCAGCACTTGCAGCAGCTCCTCCAAACACTCACAATAGGGAGTACTTGGTCCAAGAGACTCCTGACCTGCTGCCTATCCCCTGGGCGCAAAATGCCTCTTGCAAAGACCTCTGTGGATAGGGAGGCCTACCTCTCTCTTACAGGTCTAGTGGTGGGATAGGAGTGCACACTGGAGAGCCCACTACTGCTGGCATTACATGAAGAAACACACCAGCATGTCAGACAGTTGAACACTGGGATAGTGGACTGGTCACAGAGGAGAGTGCTGTGGAGTTCCAGGGAGCAAATAACAGAACAAATGTCCCACCCTGAAGAGAGAGAAACAAGGCTAGTGGACATACATGGGAAAAGCCTGGCGTGGGGTCTTGACAATCACACAATTAAGTCCCTTCCCCGAGGGACAGTTCTCCAGACTTGGAGAGGTTCCCCTTAACTCCACATCAGCATCTCCCCCTAGCAGCTGGATAGGCAAACTCTGAAGCCCACTGAGGCACAATAAAAATCCTTGCAGGATTTAGCAATCCAGTCTCAATCTGTCTTGTGCCACCCCACCTCAGGGAGAGTAGAAATCAAGCAACTCCCTAGGAGGTACAGGGACCCTCCTTAAGTTTGGGGTATCTGTGTGCCCCATTGGGGTACCAGAAATTACCTCAAATACAAAAAAATAAGCCCTTGACAGATGGTTTTCTACACAAACTGCATTGAAAGATGGGGAGAAAACTCCACTGCTAAGTATAGTGCCTTCCAACTCAAACAAGCGGGGAGAATTGGATTCAAACCCACTAATTTCACCCACCATCTCAGAGACTAAGCTAGGGGACCTAAGTCACCACTCCCTGTTGGGAAGAGGAGAAGACAAGTCAGAGGTTTCCTAAGAGATGCATCAAATATGCTAGAGCTTCCAAAAGGAAACTCAGAACCAGAACTGTTCATACTGAAAAGGATAGAGACTGATTTTTGAGGTCTTGGAGACAGACCTGCAAACCAGCCCCCAACACCACTGTCTCATGATTGAGAAGCTAGATGAGAAGGAACTAGTTAAAAAACACAGCAAGCATAAAAAATCAAAGTGAACTATCACAAGATAAAGAAAACAAAAACTCATTAATGATGGAAACCAGACTGAATGAAATGATTAAAATGATAGAGGAAAAATTTTGAACATGAATTTTAAAGGAAGCTCAAAGAAATTCGAGGGAAAATAGAAACACAATACAAAGAAGTCACAAAGACAATGAAGATGAAGGAAATGAATAAAAAATTCTCTAAACAAAACCAGCTATAAAGAAACCAAACAGAACTTCTGGAAATGAAAAGTTCATTCAAGGAATTACAAAGCACAATGGAAAACCATAAGAAGAGGCTTTATCAGGCAGAAGAAAGAATCTCAGAACTTGAAGATAATAACTTGGTGCTGAAAAAGTCAGTCAAAGACGATAACAGAGAAAGAAGAGGAATGACAAAGCCTACAAGAAATGTGGAACGTAAAGAGGCCAAATATAAGAATCATAGGCATCCCTGAAAGTAAAGAAGAAAATACACAAGGGTTGGATAATTTATTTGAGGAAATTATTGAGGAAAAATTTCCCTAGCCTTGTAGAAATCTAGATATCCAGGTACAAGAAGCACACAGTACTCCTGAAAGAGTCATTGTAAAGAGGTAGTCACCACAACACATAAATATTAGGGTGGCCAAAGTAAACACAGAAGATGCAAGGAGTAGTAAGGTGGAAATAGTGGGTAACTTACAAAGGAAAATCAGTAAGACTAACTGTAGACATTGCAAGTGAAACCTTACAAGCCAAGAGGGATTAGGGACCCATCCTCAGTCTTTTAAAACAGAATAATGGCCAACCCAGAATTTTGCATCCTGGAAAATTAAGCTTCTTATGTGACAGAGAAATAAAGACTTTCTCAAACAAGCAATCACTAAAAAAATGCTCAGATGGGACATACCTCAAAATTATAAAGGCCATTTATGACAAATTCACAGCCAACATCATACTGATTGGGGAAAAATTGATATCATTTCCACTTAGAACTAGAACCAGACAAGGATGCTCACTACTTCCACATCCATTTGACATAGTGCTGGATATTCCAGCCAGACCAATCAGACAAGAGACAGAAATTAAGGGTATCCAACTGGGGAAAAAACAGTCTAAATATTGCTCTTTGCTGACAACATCTAGAAAACCCCAACAATACAATCAAGAGGCCCCTGGAATTGATTAATAGATTCATTAAAGTCTCAGTTTACAAAGTCAATGTGCACAATTCAATAGCATTCCTACATACCAACAGTTAAGTGAGAATCTAATCAAGAATCAACAACTTTCATAGTAGCAACAAAGAAAATAAAATACTCAGGAATATATTTAACTTAGGAGGGGAAAGACCTCTATAGGGAGAACTATGAAACACTCAGGAAAGAAATTAAAGAGGATGTTAACAGATGGAAAAACATATGCTCATGTATTGGAAGAATCAAACATTATTAAAATAGCCATACTAACCAAAGTGACTTACAGATTCAATGCAATCCCTATTAAAATACCAATGCCATTGTTCCCAAATCTAGAAAAAGTACTTCTTTACTTGGTATGGAACCATGAAAGACCCTGGTTTTCATATACAACCTTATGTAAAAAGAACAAAGCAGGAGGCATCACTGTACCATACTTCAAGCTATACCACAAGGTTATAGTAACCAAAACAGTATGGTAGTGGCACAAAAACAGAGACATAGACCCACAGATCTGGACAAAGAACCCAGAGATGAAGCTATCCTCATATTCCCATCTGATTTTGACAATACAGATAAAAACATACACTGGAGAAAAGAATGCCTAGTCAATAAATGATGCTGGGAATACTAGATAGCCACATGTAAAAGACTGAGAATCCTCACCTCTCATCACTCATAAAAATTAATTCACAATGGATAAATGACTTAAACCTAAGGCATGAAACTATAACAAGTCTTGAAGAAAATGTTGGAAAAACTCATAAAGATAGGCATAGGTAAAGAATTGATGAAGACCCCCAAAGCAATCACAGCAACAACAATGATAAACAAATAGGACCTAACAAAGTAAAAATTTTCTGCACTTCTAAGAGCACAATTAATAGAATAAATAGACAGAATAAATAGGTTAGGTTTCTCCCAACCTACAGAATGGGAGAAAATATCTGCATGCTATACATCTAACAAAGGGCTGATAACCGGGATCTACAAAGAACTCAAGCAATCCAGCAAGAAAAAAATCAAATAATCCCATTATAAAAGTTGGCAAAATATGTGAACAGAAATGTTCCAAAGTAAGATAATTTAATAGAGTGGTGCCTGTAGCTAAGTGGTTAGAGCTTCAGCCACATACACCGTGGCTGGCCTGTTTGAACCTGGCCTGGGCCAACTAAAACAACAATGACAAGTGCAACAACAACAACCACAAAAAATAGCCAGACATTGTGGTGGGCACCTATAGTCCCAGCTACTTGGGAGGCTGAGGCAAGAGAATCACTTAAGCCCAAGAGTTTGAGGTTACCATGAGCTGTGATGCCACAGCACTCTATCTAGGGTGACAGCTTGAGACTCTGTCTCAAAAAAACAAACAAACAAAAAAAAAAAACCCCGATAATTTGATGGACAACAAATACATGGAAATATGGTCTAATCATTAGGGAAATGCAAATCAAAACCTCAGTGAGATATCATCTAACTCTAATGAGAATGGCTTTTTTTTTTTTCAGTTTTGTCCAGGGTCCGGGCTTGAACCTGCCATCCCTGGTATATGGGGCCAACGCCCTACTCCTTGAGCCACCACCCAATGAGAATGGTTCTCCTCAAAATGTCTCCAAACAAGTGTTGGCATGCATGTGGAGAAAGGAACACTTACATACTGTTAGTCAGACTGCAAACTGGTACAGACTAGTACAATCTTTTGATGTTATTATAAATAATTCAGATTTTCTAACTAAAATTTAAATTCTTGATTCTCTATGGAAAGTAGTATGGAGATACCTCAAAGAACTCAAACTAGGCTTACTGTTTGATCCACCAATCCCACTACTGGGTAGATATCCACCAACCCCACTACTAGGTAGTTATCCAAAGGAAAAAAAGACATTTTATAAAAAAGACGCTTGCACTCAAATATTTATAGGAGCACAATTCACAATTGCAAAGATATGGGAACACCTATGTACATATCAATACATGAGTATCATGGTATATGCAATACCACAGTAGTACATGTACAGTAGTGCGTGGTGCAGGGAATACTACTCAGCCACTGAAAAATGATCATCTATTATCTTTTGTAACAAACCATATGGAATAAGAGTGCATTCTTGTTAAGTTTCACAGGAATGTAAAAACAAACACCACATGTACTCAATACTAAATTGGAAGTAGTAGATCAACACTTATGTGCACATATGGAAGTAAAAGTCAGTAGGAATCAAGTAGGTGGGAGGGAAAAGGAGGGGCTGGTTTAATTCACACCTAACTGGTACAATGCATAAATTCTGGGTGAAGGGCATACTTATGACTTTGACTTAAAATAATGAAGCAAATTATGTAACCAACATTGTATATTCCTGTTAAAAAGATTTTTTTAAAAACCTACTTAAAAATCAAAACGCTTACGGGGATTTTTAGTGAGACTGCTTTAAATCTTTAGATAACATTGGGAAGAATCGGTATTTTAACTTTATTGAGTCTTCCGATCTATGAACACAGATTGTCTCTCTAAATATTTTTATCTTCTTTAGTATTTTTCATTGGTGTTTTCTAGATTTTTGTGTATATCCTCTACCTATTTTGTTAGATTTGTATTGAAGTACTTCAGTCTTTCAGTGTTATTATACATAACCCTGTATTTCCTAATTGAAATACAAATTCTTGATTGTTTTCATATAGGAAAGCCACTGACTACTGTACATTAACCTTGTTTATGAGCCCTTGCTAAATTTCTTTGTAAATCCAGGAGTTCTGCTATTTTGCTTTGTTTTTAATATTACTTTATGTTTTCTGTATAGACAATCATGTCATCTACAAATAGAGATAATTTCATTTTTCTTTTCAAACTGTATAATTTTTGTTTCTTTTTCTTGCCTTATTGAACTAAGACTTAGAGAACAATGCTGAATAGGAGTGGTGAGACAGGATATTCTTGTTTTGCTTCTAATTTTTATTTCTTATCCATGGATTCCAAATTTTGAGCATCCCTTCTGGAAGAGTCCATTCTTCCTGTCAACAAATCTCAAAATCAATCAATCAATCTCTCTTTCTCTCTCTCATTTAAAACAAAGCCTCACTGTTACCCAGGCTAGAGTGCCATGGCATAAGCCGAGCTCACAGTAATCTCAAACTCTTGGGCTCAAGCAATCCTCCTGCCTCAGCCTCGAGAATAGCTTGGACTACAAGCACCAGTAATGATGTTCAGCTAACTTTTCTATTTTTAGTAGAGTTGGGGTCTTGCTCTTGTTCAGACTAATCTTGAACTCTTCATTTCAGGCAATCCTTCTACCTTGGCCTCCCAGAGTGCTAAGATTGCAAGCTTGAACCATCACAACTAGCCAATGAATGTCTCTTTTTTCCTATAGTAAGTACCCATACATGAGTTGGTCTGTTTCTATGTTCTGTATTCTATTCTCTTTGGTGTATTTTTTTTTTTTGTTAAGTCGTATACACATAGATCGTGTATACAATAATGCTTTTATGGGGTGCAATGTGCTGATTTTATATACAATTTGGAATGCTTACATCAAACTAGTTAATATAGCTTTCACCTCATTTACTTATTGTATTAAGACGTTTATACTCTATACTTAATACATTTGACATGTACCCTGCAATAATCCAAGCACCAATCCTATACATTTTTGATTACCGTAGTTTTTATTATAAGCTTCAATATCTAGTCAATTTATGCAACTTGTTCTTTTCTACGAGAAAATTGTCACTCCTTACTATTTTCTTCCTTCATAAAAATATTAGAAACATTTTATATTTTACAAAAACACTATTTGAGTTTCCACATGTATCCCATTGGCTCTTCACAACAGTTTGGGTAGAATCAATATATTGACAATATTAAGTTTTTTAATTCATGAAAATATATATCTTCCCATTTATTGGTTTTCTCACTTTTCTTACCTTAAAGCTATCAATTTTTCTGTGTTTGTTAAATTTATTCCCAGATAGTTCATATTTTTAATTCTATTGGAAATGGTATAAAGAAATCACATTTAAAATGTTTATTCCTGTTAAATAAATATGGAATTAATTTTGTGATTAAGAATTAGTACTCTCAAAACTTGACATTCTCATCAGTTCCCATACATTTCATTACAGATAGTATTACATTATCTATAAACACAAGCATATCATTTGTAAAAAGTGACCATTTTCTGTATAATTCTGTTTCATTCTGTACAATTCCAATATATTTTATTTATATTATTTACTTTACTAGGGAGACGAGGCCCTACAACAATGTTGAATAGGCATATAGAATATCCTCATGTCACACAGAAAGCTTTTGAAGTGCTCACTTCAGCAGCACATAGACTAAAATTGGAATGATACAGAGAAGATTAGCATGGCTCCTGCGCAAGGATAACATGCAAATTTGTGAAGCATTCCATATTAAAAAAAAAAGAAAGCTTTTGAAGTGTCTCTTTTTATCAACTTGAAAAAATTCCTTCTATTTTCAGGTTGCAAAGAGGATTTTTTCCTTGTTACTATCTGCCTGTATATTCAATTTTATCAAGTGCTTTCTTTCATTAAATAATTATATGAATTTTCTTTCTTACAGTTGCATAATAATTTACATTAGCTGACTTTGTAATATTAAATTAGCTTGCTCCAAGTGTATTATTCTTTTTATACATTTCAGATTTGGTTTGCCGTTATTATGTCTACAATTCTCATGGCAACATTCATGAGTGAGATTGGCCTATAAATCTCTCTTGTACTTTTTTCCTCAAATTTCTGTACCAGATATCTAGTAGCATAAAACTGAGTCAGGACTTGGGCATGGTGGTTCACACATTCTGGAAGGCTGAAGTGAGTGAATTACCTGAGCTCATAAATTTGAGACCAGCCTGAGTAAGACTGAGACCCCCATCTTTACTAAACATGAAAAACAGAGGCAAGACGATCGCTTGAGACCAAGAATTTGAGGTTGCTGTGAGCTATGATGCCACAGCACTCTACCAGGGGCAACAAAGTGAGACTGTTTCTCAAAAAAAAAAAAAAAAGAATCAGGAGTATTCCCTTTTCTTCTCCTCTGTAAAAGTGTGTGTGTGTGATATTAAAATCATTTGTTTTCAAACATTTGAGACTATTTCTTATGAAGCCATATTTTGCTCATTTTCCAGGCAGCATCCCTTGTTGTTCCTCAGGGTGGATAGATGTGATGCAGCTTTGTCCCTAGTTTTCCCATATTCTGAGGAGGTAGTCCATGTGGTACCAGATTCAGGAAGAGAGGATTCTAATTAGTCTGTTCATTCATGTAGGCCTGCCCTTTGCCCTTTGTACCCTAAAGCAGGATTTCAAAAACTTAAAGTCACATGCAGTAAACACATAGCATAATTGGCTTTGTGCTCAGATTAAATATCTACTTCCAGCTTATACTTAAATTTGGCCTGATCATTCTTTCCTTTTTCATTAGTTCAACAATGTTTCTAAGAAGGTTGCTTTTTACTTTGTGTGAGGCATTTTTGGTTGTTTTTATCAGGAGGCTCAGTCCAAACACCTTACCAGTCCTGGTACCAAAATAGAAATTAGGTTTACACGAGATTTCTGTGAACTTTGATTATTTTTTTGTCATTTTAGAAATAGAAGTAGTTTTGGATCAAGAATAATTTCAGTTCACTTCAGTCCCTCTTATATGCCAGCCGTGGTGTTGGGATGTGGGTGAAATGTTGATAAATAAGGTCTTCAGAAATTAGTATTCCAAGAAATGTGGTAAGCATTTATGATTATCAAGAACCTCAATTCCTTTATATGACTTTTTAAAATAGAAAATAGACCTTATTTGTAGTTCCATTTCTTAATTTCATTCTTCATAATTGATTTGCAATAGGTAATTCCAGTGTTAAGACTCAGACTGGGATCCACATTTCTGTTTCAGAATGATTGGGCTTCATAGTGTTATTACCGTAGAAGTAGACAGAAGGGTGCATTATGACCGCAGAGAAGACAGGAAGATAGGAGGAGAATATTGACAGCAACAATGGGCAGAATTGTCAGGACCGTGACAGTGTTTGAGCTAGGTTGCATCTTGAATAAGGAAGGTTTGGGTGGTATAACATGCTTCAGAGTGAACTCCATGGTCATGTGTACCCTGAACACTAGTTAGCAGAAGGAAAGCAAGGTGGGCTTGGTGTAATGTATCTCTCAAGCTCCAAAACTGCACAGCAAGTCGATAGAGTTAGGATTTAGAGAAAAGCCAAAAATCCCTCCTTGTAAAAGGATCTTTCTGTACAGAATAAATAAAGGATTTAAAACACAAGCAATTATAGAACTAACCCGAGTTCCCATTGGTCAGTGTACACTTCCTGACAGAACCAGGGAGAGGGCAAATTCCTTTAAAGTTTCTCAAATTTTGCATCTTCAAACAGGCCAGACTTTACAAGGTTTCCTAGTGCTAAAATAAACTAATCTCTGATGATTTACATTAACCAGTCTTTTATAAGTTTGGGGGGCAGTGGGAAGTTTATCTTTCTATTTCCTCACAGTTCATGATTGAGCACATGTGAGTTATATAAATATTAGTCCATAAAGATCTATCAACATATCATTTATTCTTTGGCAGCTGTTTATACAAAAGGATTTCGAAAACTGATTAAGAATTAGTTACATATTCTTATGGGGTATTTTTCTGACTGTGAGCAAATAAAGCCTTATATCTGTAAAATTTAAATGGATTTATCTTGTCTATCAACTTATAGCAAGCAAATGTTGGAAGCACAAACATACATTTATCAATTTTTATCAATCTATCTAAAATGGAGACTTTAGTACTTTTAAATGGGAACTTACTTTGGAAGGATTGTTTGCACTTAAGCAAATAAAAATCTAAAATTTCCAGCCTACTAACTAGAAACATAGGTGAGATAAGCCTGTTTGACATCTTAAACTTTACATAAAGGAAGTTATTTCTTGGTACCGAAGGAAACATGTTCCTCAAAGCAGCTTCCAGCCTCAGGACTTATTGGGTGTAGGTAAATTGACCTAAGAATAGGCGCAGGGAGGTGAGAGTTCTGGCCGGGGAAGAACCGGGTAGCTAGGAAAGAATAGAGGAACATTTTCCTTTCTAGATCTTTTACAATAGTACATTTTCCATCAGTAGATAAATAAATGTGAGCAAAGACTCATTAAAACTCACATCTTAAGATTTTACTCTGGAATTAGGCAAGTTATCTACATAGGTCTACCCTTGATCACAACCAAGAAAATTAAATAAGCACTGTTTTACTCCCATTTAACAGATAAACAGAGGCACAGACAGGTGACCAAGTTTGCCCAAGGTTATGTAACTAGTAATGGTGAAACTAGAATCTGAAGCCATTTCTGTCAAACTCTAAGTCCTGAATTATTTCCACTGCACTGCCAGCTTAACATGTAATGGTGTGAGCAAACACAATGTGCACAGCTTCACTTGACATATATTTAACATTGCATACGTGAGTCACCCAAGTAACCTTCCTAGTAAAGTTTCACAAAAACTATGCTTCCAATGTTTCTTCTTTCTCTGATGTCTGTACCTTTGAGTGCTGAAAGTACTACCTGAAATTAAATATAGTTTAATCACCTTCTTTTTCACATTAAATATTTAAAGTCTTAGGTTCTATGTGATGTACCATTCTCCGAATCCTTTACTTTTTGCTCTTTGAATAGCCAGAGTTAAATATAAATATCTCACTAACATGGAGAAGAAATAAAAATTTTGACTGATATTCCTTCTCCCTGTAGGCATTTTATGAAAAGGTATAAATAACAGATACTTGATCTTACTCTGTTCTATAGAAGGAAGTAAAATGAAAAAGAAGAGTATACAGAAGGGGGAAAAAAGCCATAGGAAAATGAGGACGAAAGTATCAAGACAAAATATGACTTCCCTCCTGGACCTCAGTGCTCAGATATTGGGGAGAGAATTCTGGCATTTCTGGTGACTTGAGTTTCCTGCTTATTTGGGAAATATTTGATTGTAATTTACACCAGTGAAGACATATTTCTGGAATAATCATTGTAAATAGACTTTATTAAACAAGAGGATAGACTTAAGTAAGATTACAAACATAAACATTTATGTTATCCTTTAAGTGTCCAGTAAATGAACATTCATTTTTCTCTCACTCTTTGTTTTATTTCTCTACTTCACTTTTTATAATTTTTTAAATTTTCTCTGAAAGTTCTGATCTTATACAGAAGCTACTGTTTGAGGCATGAAATTTGTGCCCATTTCTGTAGTTCTGTGACACAGGCAAGACACCTAAACCACCTAAGTCTCAGATTTTTCATCCGGAAAAATGAATTCACAGGAATGTTTTGAGGCCTTCACATGGTTCTGTGTGTAGAAAAAATGCTAAAATAGCTGTGATTGAATGCAATTATTTAATGACAACTTGTCAATAGAAAAACAGACTTCCAAGAAATTAATTTACATTAAACTATTTAAGTGTTATTTCCTAGAATATCATGAAAAGACACTGATCCAGCTAAGACTACCCAGCTAAGCCACTTTCAATTTCCTGACCCACAGATGCAGTGAGATAATAAACGATTGTTGTTTTAAGTTATTTAATTTGGGCATAATCTGTTCCACAGCAATAAATATTGTATATAATACAAATGCCTTAAAGGTTATGCGTAACATTTCCAAATACAGTTGTGCACAGTTTTGTGTGTTTTTGATGTTATCTGTGAAAGAAATCTCTAAATAATGAATAAAGTGATGAAGTATGGGAAATGGGAAGAGAATTTGGGAATATAAACAAGACTTATCTTCAAGGATATGGATTAATCACTTTCTGCTATTGTCTGTGTGCTTTATTTCAATAAGATTTCAAAGTAAGGATGTTTTCTTGGCTAAGTGCTTTTTGACAGATAATGCAGTTTATGGCACATGAATGATATTTTTGATTGTCAAAAGGAAGTGTTAAAGTCCAGGAGTCAAAGACAAGCAGGAACACACTTGTCAAACCACGTAAGTTTTATTTAGTAGACTACAGCAAGTAAAAACACAACTCACATGAGACCTTGGGGCATCCCAATAATGGAGATTTGAAAGGGATTATTTATATGTTCGGGCTTGCGTTTGATAGTCCCAAGGGGGGACGTGATGTGCTCTCTTGGGCTGGTTCTTGTCAAAAAGAACAAGAAGTCCAGCAACTAGATTCTCAGTAATATTTCTTTAGGTGCTACTACAGCTTGAATGCCCCCTTCAAAACTCACGTTGAAATTTAATTTCCAATGTAATAGTATTGGGAGTGTCTTGCAAGCTCCACCCTCATGAAAACAAAAGAAGAGTTCAGCCTCATTGCCCATCTTCCTGTCTCTCATGCTCACTTGCCCTTACACCATGTTAGGATGCAGCACGAAGGACCTCACCACGTGGTGCTAGTGCCAGGCTTTTCAATTGTCTAGCCTCCAGATCTGTGAGAAATAGATTTATCTCTTTTTTATAAATTACCCAGGCTGTGCTATACTGTAGTAGCAGCAGAAAACAAACTAAGACATATAGTGGGGAAACAATGCTGGCCTAGGGACATATCATTTATAAGAAAGCAATAATAACTCAGAGAAAGATTAGCATTAGTCATATTTTCAGCTTTGCTGTGGCCTTGTGTATAAACACTGTTTGCATGACCTTGTTCATGTCCCACTGGAAACCCTCTTACCAGTAAGGGTAATTTTCAGTTCCTTAAAAGAGTATTGTGATGGAATTATGATGTGAGGAGGTCGAAGAGCCAGAATAGGCTCAAGGGGTTGATGCACATTTTTAGTGGATTCCTGATCATTTGATAAAGACTTGAAATAGCAAAGCAGAACAAGATCAAAGAAATCTTCATTATATAAATGGGGATCCTGGAACACAGGATTAGGCAAATGCTTTGTGCCAGAGGAAGGATTAGAACCCAGATCTCTGAGAATTAGATCAGGATCTTATATAGGACAGCAGCACTTTTCTCTCTTGTACCTACAACGACTGGGGCATCTGTGTCGGGTATGAAGTGTTCTTTGGGTTATTTGTTGTAAATCAAATTTAAAAATACTGAAGTGATTCTTTACGATTGGTTTCTCATGGTAAGAACTTCAACTATTTGGTCATAATAAAATGATCTCTTAATTTCTCTTCCATCCCCTTTTTCTTACAACCATATATTTTTAGTATGAATTCATTCTTTATGGGCATAAATGTGCATTGGACTATTACGTAAGGGTAATAATGTAGTAGTACATATTGTTTTGCAATTCACTTTCTGCCAATTAATAATACATCTTGGACATTTTTCCACATAAGTGTTCAAAAAGTCCAGGAACACAGATAACATTATTTTATTCTTTTACAGAGTGAAGATCTCTTAATGATATACTTTTCTACACTTGCAGACCTTGTGTACACTTTATGGACAGATGCAACTTTTTTCTGTTATTAAAAATAAAATAGATAATTAACTCTTTATTGAATGCACTCACAAGTATATTTCATTCAAAAATTGTCTGGAGTTGTAAGGGTGCTGAGATGCACAGTCAGTGTGCTAGATACTGCTCAGGAGAGTTAGCAGGCCATTTTTTCTGTGAATCATAAAAAAATGAGAAAAAATCAATAGTTTGAATACTACTATGCTATATCTTTCTGTCTTGCATAAACTTACTTTTGCATTTCTAATTCTTGATCTTCAGGGTACAATTTGCAAAATTCTGCTGAGCATAAAGAAATATTAATGATGAAATATCAAGTACCAGATTGGGAAAGATGCACAAAGCCTAATATTCTTGTCTTCATTTCAAAAAATCTAAATGCTTCGGCTCAGCACCTGTGGCTCAAGTGGCTAAGGTGCCAGCCACATACACCTAAGGTGGCAGGTTCAAATCCAACCCGGGCCCACCAAACAACAATGATGGCTGCAACCAAAAAATAGCCGGGCATTGTGGCGGGTGCCTATGCTCCCAGCTGCTTGGGAGGCTGAGGCAGGAGACTCGCTTGAGCCCAGGAGGGGGACAGCTTGAGGCTCTGTCTCAAAAAAAAAAAAAATCTAAGTCCTTCAATATTGAACACACGACCAGAGAGGGTTTTTCCATTTGCCACTGGAGAACTTATTATATCACTATTATGCTGCATATGGGTACAGGAATTTCATAAACTAATCCATCTCACTATGGAATCATTTTATAGCCCTTTATGCTTATTTGTTTACATTGTTTTCTGAACGTAGAAACAAGAGTAAAGCCAATCTGAAAAATCAAACTTCTACCTTTGGAAATGAAGCTTCCATTTCTTTATTTTATTTTCTTTATCCTACCTTCATGTACTTTATTATTCATTCCAAATAGTTTGCCCTTCTATAAGTTTTCCATTTCTTACACAACGAGGGTTTCATAGAGTTTTTTTTTTTTATAAATATAAGGAATGCATTCCAACATCAGATGTTAATAATTTCTTCTTCATTTGCTCCCTTATTTGGCTCTAAATTTTGCTTCATTATGCAGCAATTGAACTTTGAAATGGGTAAAATACAGAACTAGATGGTGCAGCATTACATCACTTAATTTCAGATTTTTTTTTTTTTTCTTTTTGGAAATACATTTATTGTTACACGAAATTGTCTACTATTCAGTTCCCTGGTAACAAAAATGAAACAAAATTTAGCTATTACAAGCAAATTTAAGAACATAAGACAAATAAATTTAGTAACCAAACAGCTGGGGTAAAAAGTAACTAATAGAACCCTCATGCTGGGTCCAGTAGTACACCCTTTGTAGTCCCAGCTACTCAGGAGTTTGGGGGCGAGGATGCCTGAGCCCAAGAGTTCCAGGCCACCCTAGGGAAAATAAAGAGATGCAGTCTCACAAACAAACAAAAACACAGAGTTCATGAAGAAACATAAGTTAGGACCCTAAGCTAAACAGGATTAGTGCAGTAATTCTGCAATTTACAAGGCAAAAATAACCTCACAAAGCAGGATGACACAAAATGGCCAGTAAGTAGTTTTCTATCAAATTTGTCAGACACTTATCAGAAAACTGTTGTTCAAGTCATAAGCTCAAATTCTTTTTACCACTGGCAATGGTATCAGGACTCTTATTGGAGGAGTGTCCCCTACTATTGCCTTGGGCATGTCAGACTGGATGATGGTAACAATTTAGCTATTGCAAATTAGAAAAATTTAGCTATTTGGAGGTGGGCAGTTTGTCGAGGATTCCAGGGCTCTTAGAATTAGATGTGCTACATTCCAGGTATTCCTTCAATTCCAAGCAAACTTGCACATTGGCCACCCTGGGACTAGGTCTGTGTGTCCAGTGCAGTTGCCACCAGCCAGCTGTGACTTTTTTTTTTTTTTTTAAGACAGAGCCTTGCTCTATTGCCTGACAAGAGTGCCAGTGGTGTCATCAGAGCTCATTGCAACTTCAGACTGCTGGGCTCAAGTGGTCCTCTAGCCTCAGCCTCTGGAGTAGCTGTGACTACAGGAGCCCTCCACCACGTCTGCCTAGTTTTTCTATTTTTAGTAGGGGTGGAGGGGTTTCTTCACGTTGCTCAGGCTGGTCTCTAACTCCTGAGCCCAACAATCCTCCCTCCTTGGTCTCCCAGACTTCTAGGATTACAGGCCTAAGCCACTGAGCCTGGTCTTAAATAAAATAAAATTAAAAATTCAGTCCTTCAGTTGTAGTAGTCACTTATTAAAGGCTCAACAGCCACATGTGGCTAGTGGCTACCCTTTTAACACAGATGCAGATTATTTCCATCATGGCAGAATGTTCTATCCCAAGGCATTGATACAACTAGGTTAAAATCCAAAAAACCCAAGCAATTGACTGAACAACAACAACAAAAAAACCCAAATCAAAAAAGGCTTGGGGCTTGGTGCCTGTAGTTCAGTGGCTAGGGCGCAGGCCACGTACACGTGGGCTGGCAGGTTCGAACCTGGCCCAGGTCTGCCAAAAAAATGGCCAGGCATTGTGGCAGGCACCTGTAGTCCCAGCTACTTGGGAGGCTGAGGCAAGAGAATCACTTAAGCCCAAGAGTCGGAGGTTGTTGTAAGCTGTGACGCCACAGCACTCTACGGAGGGTGTCATAGTGAGTCTCTGTCTCAAAAAAAAAAAAAAATAGCTTGGAAGCCAGTAGGCGCCACCACCAGTAACAACCAAGAGACGTTATTACCCTCTCCAAATAGGATCAGAGGAAAAAATTATGCAAAGAAACATCACCTAAAAAACTAGCCAAGGCACCTGTTGGCAGGTCTTCTCGAGGAACTACTGGACCTACTTTCTACAGCCAAGGCTGTAGGTCCAGACTTCCAGACATAAGGACCTCCCAAAGAGGCGGGTGTTGGAAGGCCACAACCCAGGAGGCGAAATTGTTCCAAGTGGCAGACACCTGCGTCCCGCAGCCCGCCAGCTTCGGCCCGCCGGAGCGCGTCTCCTACCATCCCAAGCACTCCCGCACACTTGCCGGCCCGCGGCGCTAGGGTTCCTGGCAGCCAAAGGGGCGGGGCCAATTTCAGATGTTTTAATGGCACGTTAAACATGTACAATTCCTGATGACCATGATATATGATAAGTAAAAAATTAAATAAATAGAAACTTTTTGGCGCGGCGCCTGTGGCTCAAGCCGCTAAGGCGCCAGCCACATACACCTAAGGTGGCGGGTTCGAATCCCCAGCCCGGGCCCGCCAAACAACAAT